>NW_026126002.1:0-544029 GCF_943737965.1 Phodopus roborovskii | reverse complement strand
TTCATGCACTAGGGAAGAATACTGATTCTGCTAGCAGCAGCTTCATAGACTGCCTGAGACCCCATGAGATGCTCACATTCAGGGGGTGTAGTTCGGTCTTCTGAAGGTTTTACAGGTGTCAGTCTGGAGACCATAAGCTCCCCCTTGTTCAAGTCAGCAGTTTCTATGTGTTTCTCCTGCCTCCTCTTTATGCCTTTGCTCATAACTGCTCCCTCCTTACTGCTTGGTTCTAGGCTTTCCACTCAGTGCTTAGCTGTGAATCTCTGCTTCTACTTCCATCAGCTACTGGATGAAGGCTCTATGAAGGCATTTAAGGTAGTCAACTATCTTATTATAGGGTAGAACATTTAAGGTAGCCTCTCCACTATTGCTTAGATTCTTAGTTGGATTCCTGAATATTTCCCTAGTGCCAGGTTTGTTGTTAAGCCCATAATGGCTCCCTCTATCAAGGTATCTCTTTCCTTACTCTCTTTCTCTGTTCCCTCAACTTCACCTTCCTGTTCCCTCATGTTCTCCTCCAAGGTCATCTATTAAACTATGTTCATAGCAGCATTATTTGTAATAGTCAGAACCTGGAAGCAACCTAGATTCCTCTCAACTGAAGAATGAATAAAGAAAATAGGGTACATATACACAGTGGAATACTAGTCAGCAGTAAAAGTAAATAAAAGTAAAAAAAAATGACATCTTGAAATTCACAAGCAAATGGATGGAACTGGAAGAAACCATACCGATTGCAGTAACCCAGACAGAGAAAGACAAACATGGTATGTATTCACTCATAAGTGGATATTAGACATAGATCAAATGATAACCAGCTTACAATCCACAACCCTGGGAGAAGCTAGGAAACAAGGGGGATCCTAAGAAAGACATACATTTACCCCTGTGAAGTGGAAAGGAATAAGATCTCCTGAGTAAATTGAGAGCATGCAGTGGATAGGGGAGGGAGGGAGGAGTACTATTCATTTTTTAGAAGTCATTATGGAGTTATGCTGTCCCAAACTTACAATTATCTCTCCTCAGTTTCCCTGCGTTCTTGGATTACAGATATGCACCACCACATCTGATCCTGGTTTTTTTTTCCTAGTGAAACGTTGCTTTGTCATAGACATTTTCTTCTGAACCAACAAATCATAGTGTGTAACAAGTGCCACAGTCCTCCGATAATATAGTTTAACATTAGCAGTAACCAGGAGTCAAGGGAAAAGGTAATTATGTCAGATAATATTCTTTTTGTTGGGTTCTCATTTTCAAATGTATGTGTATAAGTGTATGTGTACCATGTGCATGTAGTATATGTGGGGAGCCATATCCAGTACAACTGGAGTAAGAAATAACTATGAGATGCCATGTGGGAGCTGGAACTCAAACCCAAGTACTCTGAAGAAGGAGAGAGTGCTCTTTACAACTGAGCCATCTCTCCAGCCCCTCTGATACATAGTCTTACCTATTTGATGTCTACTGTTCGGATTTTATATTCTATTGGTTATAGTTGTCCTTACCACTAGATACGTACATGAACAAGTTCTACTCAGAAGTTTCAAATTTAATTCTTATTCTATAATGAAGGCTATAAGTACCAGAGGATCCTTTCAAGGGATGAAATGTTAAGATCTCCCCACATTCAGGCAAATTTCAGACCCTGGAAACTGTAGGATCTATCTACAATATTCTTGTTTTTCTCACAATTATAATTTGTAATCCCACTGAGTGAGAGTAAAGACTATCACCCAAAATTTTGGTTAAATTAAGGAAGCTTTATTTTCTGTCACATAGGGCTGTCTCCATGAATCAGGATTTGAGACAGCAGTAGCAAACACAGGAGAAAGTGTCTCCCTGAATCAGGATTTGAGACAGCAGTAGCAAACACAGGAGAAAGTGTAGTTTATGTGGTTCAAAAAATTACAAGACTGGGGGAGTGGTTCCAAGGGTTGAAGGAATTTTTGTTGTTGTTACATAGAAATTTGAATGAACATTTCAAAATTGTTCAACAGAACATATTATCAGGGTGGATGGTCAGTATATAGGGTATGGAATATAACAAATTTCAGAAAATGGATCGAGACGTAGTCAAACTATTTTTTAACAAAACATAGGAATCAGCTTATTTGGACCTTGTAACAATATTTTTAAATCTTAATATGGAGCCAAGCTTGCCCATCAATAATATGTTGGTAAGAATATAATTTATAATTAGTAAATTAGTAGATATCCACTAGCCTTTATAGGCATGTTTTAGAACCAAGGTTTTTAGGTAAATTTCATTTTCCTCACTTTGTTTTTTGCTTGTTTAGTTTTTGTTTTTGTCTTTATTTTGTTTTGTTTTTGTTTTTTTGTTTTTTGTTTTTTTTTTTTTGAGAAAGGGTCTCACTATATAGCACTGACTAGCATAGAACTCACTATAAAGACAAGGATGGCTGACCTTGAAATCACAGAGACTCAAATTTCTCTACCTTCCAAGTATGAGATAAAAAGCCTGTACCACCACACATGGTCATTCACTTTAAATTCTTTCCCTGCTAATGAGATTGATAACTGTCTTATATGCCATCATAGAGCCCTCATCTAGTAGCTAATGCAAATAGAAGCAGACAACCACAGCTAAATACTGAGCGGAACTCCTGGAATCCAGTTGCAGAGATTAAGGAGTGATAAGAAAAATGGGGTCAAGACCAGGCCACAGAAACCCACAGAGACAGCTGACCTGAACAAGGAGGAGCTCATGGACCACCAGACTGATAGCTTGGAAACCAGCATTGAACCAACTCAAACGCCCTGAACTAGGGTCTCATTTAGAAGGCCTGGGCAGGCTAAGGGACCTCTAACAGTGGAACCAGTATGTATCCCTGATGCACAAAAGGACTTAGGGAGCACATTCCCAGTGGAGGGATACTCTCTTAGCCTATAGGCAGTTGGGAGGGCCTAGTCTTTACTCCAACAACTTGAAAGATTTTGATGATCCCTCCTAGAAGGCATCAGACTCCCTGTGGAGTGGGGGGGATGGGATGGATGTAGAGTCAGTGGGGGCATGGGAGGGAGGGATGGAACTGGGATCTATGAGTAAAATAAGAAAAATTATGTGTGTGTGTATACATATACATATACATACACATATATACATACATACATACATACATACATACATACATACATACCAAGCTTTTGAGCAAAGTATAGCATAGCAGGCAAAAAAAGAAGATACAATTTACAAATAATTCACTCAGGTTCGATGCTACCAAATCCTCTGCTATCTCTGCGAGGACACTCTATATTCCCGCCAGCAAGATCCTTGACCCCCCCCCCCAAAGCAGGGCCTCTGCTAAAGAAAGAGCTTCAGCTGAAGAGCGCCAGTTTCCAGTGAGATCAGTCTATCCTGCAGAAACTTCCCAAGTTTCAGCTCAGCCTTTGTCCTCTTATACCAGCCATTGGCTAGAGCCATTGGCTAGTGGCATCTTCTCCTGGATCCTGAGCCCTGACCCCATACCTGGGTCCCTGTCTCCGGAGAGACCTCCTATAGAGCTTGGAACACACAGAGTTACAGACATTGAATCTCTGAAACACATAAGCCCACCAGGGAAATACCATAGAGAGAGGGGAGACGCCACCAAAACCTACTAGAAGAAGCTATGGGAAGACAGCAATACAAGAAAACACCTAACAACAGAAAGACACCAAACATGACACCACCAGAATCTAGGGAATCTACACCAACTAAAGTGGAACACAACAACAAAGCAGAGGAAGGAGAAGGGAACAACTTAAACATTACCATCATAAAAATGATAGAGGCCCTCAAAGAAGATATGAGAAAATTCCTTAAAGAAATTGAGGAAAAACAAATAAAAAAGTGGAAGAAATGAACAAATTCCTTAAGGAAAGTACAGAAAGTACAGAAAGCCAAGAAAAAACAATTAAGCAGGTGAAGGAAATAGTTCAAGACTTGAAAACTAAAATAGAGAAAATAATGGCAATACAAAACGATGGAATGCTGGAAATAGAAAAACTGGGCAAAAAAATGGGAACTACAGACCCAAGCATAACCAACAGAATTCAAGAGATCAAACAGAGAATCTCAGGGGCAGAAGATAAATTAGAAGAAATATTTTCATCGACTGAAGAAAATCATAAATCCAACAAATCCTTAACACAAAATATACAGAAAATGTGGGACACCATGAAAAGGCCAAACCTAAGAATAATTGGCATAGAGGAAGGTGACGAAGCCCAGCTCAAAGGTGCCGAAAACATATTCAACAAAATCATCGAGGAAAACTTTCCAAATCTGAAGAAGGACATGCCCATGAAAGTACAAGAAGCATAACGAACACAAAATAGGCAGGACCAAAGAAAAAAGACCCCTCGATATATAATAATCAAAACACCTAGCATACAGAATAAAGAAAGAATATTGAGAGCACTGAAGGAAAAATGACAGGTAACATATAAAGGCAGACCTATCAAAATTATACCTGACTTCTCCATGGAAACCCTCAAGGCCAGAAGGTTCTGGATAGATGTTCTAAAAGTATTAAGAGAACACGGATGCCAGCCTAAGGCTACTACATCCAGGAAAACTCTCAATCACTATAGATGGAGAAAACAAGATATTTAATAACAAAACCAGATTTTCCCTATAAGTATCTACAAATTCAGCCTTACAGAAAGTATTGGAAGGAAAACTCCAACCCAAGGAAGGTAACTACACCCATCCAAAAACAAAAGAATATACCTTCTTCAGTGTTCTACATGGAACCTTCTCTAAAATCAACCACATACCAGGTGGCATAAGAAATCGCAACAGATACAAGCGAATAGGAATAGTTCCCTTTATCTTATCAGACCACCCTGCTTTAAAATTGGAATTCAACAACAACACAAATAACAAAAATCCTGAAAACTTATAAAAACTGAACAATGTGCAATTGCACCACTCCTGGGTCAAAGAAGAAATAAAGAAAGAAATTAAGGACTTTCTAATAAACATCGAAAATGAGGACACAACATGCCCGAACTTATGGGACACCTTGAAATCAGTGCTACAAGGAAAGTTCATTGCACTAAGTGCCCATATAAAGAAAACAGAGGATAGTCACATTAAGAGAATTAACAGCACAACTGAAAGCCTTAGAACAGAGAGAAGCAAACTGACCCCGTAGGAGTAGATGCCAGGAAATGATCAACTTGAGGGCTGAAATCAACAAAATAGAAACCAGGAAAAAAATACAAAAAATCAATGCAATGAATAGTTGGTTTTTTGAGAAAATCAACAAGACAGACAAACCTTTATCCAAATTAACAAAAAAGCACAGAGAGAACATGCAAATTAACAAAATCAGAAATGAAAAGGAGAACATAACAATGGACACAGAGGAAATCCAGACAATTTTCAGGTCATATTTGAATATCTGTATTTCACAAAAATTGAAAATTCAGAGAAAATGGGAAAATTTCTAGATAACTATCACTTACCAAAATTAAATCAAGAACAGACAAACAACTTAAAGAGACCTATAACCCTCAATAAAATAGAAGCAATCATCGAAAGCCTTCCAACCAAAAAAATTCCAGGGACAGATGGACTCAGTGCAGAATTCTACCAGACATTCAAGGAAGAACTAATACCACTACTCCTCAAACTGTTCCACAAGATAGAAACAGAAGGTTCATTGCCAAGCACTTTTTTATGAGGCCACAATAACCTTGGTACCCAAGCCTCACAAAGACACAACTAAGAAAGAAAACTACAGACCAATATCCCTGATGAACATCAATGCAAAAACACTCAATAAAATACTGGCAAACCGAATTCAAGAATGCATCACAGAAATCATCCACCATGACCAAGTAGGCTTCATCTCAGGAATGCAGGGATGGTTTAACATATGAAAATCTATCTACATGATCCACCATATAAATAAACAGAAAAAGAAAAACTATATGATTATCTCCCTAGATGCAGAAAAAGCCTTCGACAAAATCCAACACCCTTTCATGATAAAGGTCTTGGAGAGGTCAGGGATAACAAGAACATACCTAATCATAATAAAATCAATATACAGTAAACCAACAGCCATTATCAAACTGAATGGAAAGAAGCTTAAGGTGATTCCTCTAAACTCAGGAACAAGACAAAATGCTCTCTCTCTCCATATCTCTTCAATATCGTACTAGAAGTTCTACCTAATGCTATAAGACAAAAAAAAAAAAAAAAAAAAAAAAAAAAAAAAAAGGAGATCAAGGGGATCCAAATTGGAAAGGAAGAAGTCAAACTTTCTCTATTTTCAGATGATTTCATAGTTTACATAAGCGACCCAGTAAACTCTACCAGGGAAATCCTACAGCTGATAAACACCTTCAGCAAAGTAGCAGGATACAAGATAAACTCAAAAGAATCAGTAGCTCTACTTTTTTTAGACGACAAAGAGACAGAGAAAGAAATCAGAGAAACTTCACCCTTTACAATAGCCACAAGCAACATAAAGTATCTTGGTGTAATGCTTACCAAACATGTAAAAGAACTATATAATAAGAACTTTGAGGTTCTAAAGAAAGAAATTAAAGAAGATACCAGAAAATTGAAAGATCTGCCATGCTCTTGGATAGGTAAGATAAATATAGTAAAAATGGCAATCTTGCCAAAAGCAATCTACAGATTCAATGCAATCCCCATTAAAATCCCACCACAATTCTTCACTGACCTTGAAAGGATAATAATCAACTTTATATGGAAAAACAAAAGACCCAGGATAGCCAAAAGAACCCTATACAATAACTGAACTTCAGGAGGCAACACCATTCTTGACTTTAAGCTCTACTACAGAGCTATAGTTCTGAAAACAGCCTGGTATTGGCATAAAAATAGACAGGTAGACCAATGGAATCAAATTGAAAATCCTGATATTAACCCATGCACCTATGAACACCTGATTTTCGACAAAACAGCTAAAATTATACAATGGGGTGAAGACGGCATCTTCAACAAATGATGCTGGCACAATTGGATGAGGGTATGTAGGAGACAGCAAATAGACCCATGTCTGTCACCATGCACAAAATACAAGTCCAAAGGGATCAAAGACCTCAACATCAATGCAGCCACATTGAACCTCTTAAAAGAGAAAGTAGGAGGAACCCTTGAACAAATTGGTATAGGAGACTTCTTCCTGAACATAACTCCAGGGGCACAGACACTGAGAGCAACAATTACTAAATGGGACCTCTTCAAATTTAGAAGCTTATGTAAGGCAAAGGACACAGTCCTCAAGATCAAATGGCAGCCCTCAGAGTGGGAAAACATTTTCACCAATACTACATCTGACAAAGGTCTGATCTCCAAAATATAAAAAGAACTCAAGAAACTACTCAACAATACACCAAATTACCCTATTAAAAAATGGGGTACAGAACTGAAGAAAGAATTTTCAATAGGGGTAATAAAAAGGCTGAAAGACACATAAGAAAGTGCTCCACATCCTTAGCTATCAGGGAAATGCAAATCAAAACAACTTTGAGATACCATCTTACCCCTGCCAGAATGGCTAAAATTAGAAATACCAATGATGACTCATGTTGGAGAGGATGTGGAGAAATGGGAACACTCTTCCACTGCTGGTGGAAGTGCAAACTCATACAGCCATTTTGGAGATCAGTATGGCGGTTCCTCAGGAAAATGGGAATTAGTTTACCACATGACCCGGCAATCCTCCTCTTAGGCATATACCCAAAGGATTCACATCCATGCAACAAAGACATCTGTTCAGCTATGTTCATAGCAGCACTATTTGTAATAGCAAGGACCTGGAAGCAACCTAGATGGCCCTCAATTGAAGAATGGATAATGAAGATGTGGCACATCTACACAATGGAATACTACAGAAAAAAATAATGGTATCTTGAATTTCGCAGGCAAATGGATGGCACTTGAAGAAACCATCCTGAATGAGGTAACCCAGTCAGAAAAAGAGGAACATAGTATGTGCTCACTCATTTATGGGTTTAGACCTAGATCACAGGATCACCAGCCTGTAATTCACACCACTAGAGGAACTAGGATACAAGGTGTATTCTAAGAGATTCATATAAAATCCCTCATAGAACTGGGAAGGGAGATGTGCCCCAGAGCACAGGGGAAGTGGTGGGGGGGGGAGCGAATGGAGAGAGAAATAGGAGAAAACAAGGGGGAGGAAAGGAAAACACATGAGACCAGGAAGATTGAGTCCAGTTAGGAATAGAAGACAAGAGAGAGAGACAGAGAGAGAGAGAGAGAGAGAGAGAGAGAGAGAGAGAGAGAGAGAGAGAACATAAAAGAGGGAGCCAATATTGGTTTGAAGAAAAAATTGAACACAAAGAAAGGTCTAGAGAACTACAAGACTGCCGCCAACTAAAAAATTGAGCTTCCGTGGAAAGGCTACCATAAACGCCCTTCCCGGATAATGAGATCAACAACTAACTTATCCATGGAACCCTCAAGTAATGCCTATTGGAAACAGGAGAAAATGCCCATACATAAACACTGAGTCGAGCTAGAATGCAGATGCAGATATAGAGGACAATACCAGTCTGCAGAAACACATAGAGACAACTTACCTGAACAAGGAGGAGCTAACAGCCTCCCAGAGTGATAGCTGGGAATCCAGCCTGAGACTGACTCAGGCTCCCCTGAATATGGGTCTCAGCCTGAAGGACTGAGCAGTCTAAGGGACCTCAGACAGTGGAGCTAGGATGTATCCCTGGTGCATAAAAGGACCTTGTGAACACATCCTTCATGGAGGGATAACTGCCTTAACTAAGAGACATGAGAGAAGCCCTAGTCCCTACTTCATATTACCTGTCAGATCTACATGACCCCAACTGGATGGCATTCCCCTACGTACGGAATTGGGATAGGGGGAATGGGAAGGGAAGGTGGTTAGGGTGCATGTGAGAGGGCAGAGAGGGTAAAAGGGAGGGAGGGAGGGAAGGAGGGAGGGAGGGAGGAAAGGAGGAAGAGGGAACTGTGATCGACATGTTAAATAATAAATTAAATTAAAAAGAAATACTTTGACTCCAAAATTTAAGTTCAAGGACAAGTTACTGGGGAAAAGGATTTCTTTTTTTTTTCCACAGAAAATCTAAAGTTGTGGATTCCTTCCAGGCTAATGTGGTTTGATCAAGCCAGACCGCCTGAAACAGAGTACCAGGTGATCCTACATTCAAACACCTAGACAAAGCAGCCTTGCATACTACAGCCAGGATTTCTGCATCTTCTTAGAATCCCCCATGACAGCGCCCCTTACAAGCAGGAAGTAGTTTGGACAGAATGATGCCCAAATTACCAAATATTGTCTATAAATGTTTGTTTTCATTTAAATGGATTTGGTTATATAAAATATATATATATATATATATATATATATATATATACATATATATATATATAAGAAAATATCAAACAGACCTGCATATATCCAATTGGTAACAGTCATTTCTAAGTATGTATTTATGTTCATCTACTGCACAGAAAATCATGTTGTTAAAAAACGTGTATTGCTATAGAAGTGAAACATCTTGCAGAAAATTGTGGAGATCGGCTGATTGCTGTACATGTAACATTAAGAAACAAAAATGATAAACAATGAGTAATAGGTTAAAAATAGCTAATTAAAAAGAGATTATTGCATAACACTAAAAGTGAAAAACTGATTATGTATTAAAAGCACACCTGTCAGGGTTACAGTGAACAGTTAACCATATGCTAATCATGAAACAAGTAAAGATCTATCAGGATTAAATGAAAATTGAATTGAACAAGCTGGTTGCAGAAATCTTAGAGAAGACAGACATGACAGTAAAATTGTTAAGTACTTGTATTAAAATATTTGCTGGTTACGAAGAAGCAAAGAAATCCATTGATGGGTTTGCAAAGGTCATCAGGAATGAAAACTTAGTAACAAAGAAATACTATAATTTTGGTGAAAAATCACTATGCCATCATTACTGTCCCTAGAAAGACACCACTGACATGATGAAACAGTCCTTATAGGGATGAAGGATGCCGAAGACAATACAGCCTTGACGGGATGTGCCAATGCAGTAGTCATTCTTCCTTGACCAAAATGGCATGATGTACTAGAAGCACACTTTCTAATTGGTTTCACAAAGCTAAACTGGATAATGACTTTAATCTTGGAGCTGATGATATTTTTGAACAAATCAATGCTCTTACTACATAATACTGATGACCTGAGTTCAATCCTCAGAACCCACAGTGGAGGAAAGAACCTACTCCTGAAAGTTGTCCACTGACCTCCAAATTCACACCATGTTATGTGTGTGCATGCACACACACATACATACACATACTGTAAAATTAGATATAAAAGAGTATTTTATTCCAAGAAAACTGTTCTCATTCTGCAACTAAAACCTCATGAGAAGCATTTTTGCACTAAATTTTCTCCCTAATGTGGCTGCATGTATTCATCATTTGAGTGGGGTATGAATAGATCATTGAAGAATAATCTTGCTACCAGCAATGAACAGAGGCATGTATGTGGAAGGTTTCACAAGCAGGCTACCATGAAGAAGCTCACAGATGCATCTTCCAGTGCTTGAAACTCAGTGACTGCAAAACAGCTGTTCATACCCATACTAGTGTGGCCTGTGGCTACAGTTTGTGACAATGAATAAGGTGGTGACATTGAAGGATACTATATGTCGATTAAGAAAAAATGTCTAGTCTCCTTATGTATGCAAGAAATGTATACCATCAGAGCCCATCTGTAAACTGGAAGAAGTAGATGTTGAGGTTTTTGACATGAATAATGAGGCTACAGTTGTACTTGGATCAATGGTAGAAGTGTCGAAACAGTACCGAGGTAAGGTTTTAATGATGTTACTGATGTTAGTGATGATTGAGATGACATTGTTAACACTATGAAGAAATGTGCCTAAAGATAACATAGTGAAGAAGTGTCATGTGTTTATTGAATGACAAAAATGTGCATTCATAACTCCATCAGTTTGTTAAATCAAAGGGAGATATCTAATACACACATACACAGCCACATTTGTTAATGAGGCAGATAACCCTGGACAAAACACTTTTAAATAAATCATAGAATAAAATGTTTCCTCAGTCCTAGAAAACCCTCCTTTTAGTCCCTGAATTATTTCTGATGTTTATTCTTACAAGAAACAATAAAATGCAGTAGCTTTTGTATTTTAATATAGCATCACAGATGGAGACTAAAAGGTGCTGCTATTCGCTGTTGGTTACAGATGATGCAGGTATTCTCTTAAATCCAATGTATTGCTTAGTTACCTTCAAGACATTTAAAGAAATCATTGTTTTCAGTAGTATATAAATTTAGAGTCAGGATGAATGTTGGTGACAAATGACCACATATTGTCCATGTGGGTGACTGAGATAATGACACACTTAATATTCAAATTGTTCAGTGTTTGCAAACTTTGTTGAATGTTATAAATTATTAAAACTATTGTATAAATTTTCCTTCAATCAATGTGGCTAAGAAACACATTAGAATGTTTAGACTCAGCTCTCATTTCCAGTATATCTCATAATGCAAATCAAATATTCTAATTTAAAAAAAAACCAAGATCTTTCTAGCCCCAAATATTTCAGATAATAAACTTAAATTGCTATGTAGACCATAACCATCATTCAGTCCTTAAGATAAGGTATACACTAATATATAGCATGCCTAGTTGAAACTTGAAAATATTATGATAAATAAAATGAAATAAGCCCAGCACAAAGAGGCAAACACCGTTGAGAGATGAGGTACTTAGGGCAGCAAAATTCAAAAGGACAAAAGTAGAAATGAGTAGGAAAGTCGATAATATGGATGAGGATTTATTGGTTAATGATATTACTGTTTAAGAATGGCAGGTCCCCAAAGTCTCATGAATTGAAGAATTTGATCCCTGACATAGCAATGTTCAGAGGTGTGACCTTGAGGGTGTGATTGAACTAAGAGGGTTCATTAATCTACTGATGAGCTTATAGCTGAATGTGATAACAAAAGGCAGGGCCTAGTTGGTTGCAGACTATTTGTGGGTCTTGTTGTCTTTCTCTGTAGTCCTCTGTTTCCTGGATGCCATGATATGTGCAGCAGCATCCTCTGCATGTGCCACCATCTTCTGCCTCACATCAGGTCCAAAGTCATGGATACAGCTGATTGTGAACTAACTCTCTGAAACTAGGAGCTGGAAGAAATCTTGTGTTAGTTTTCTCAGGTATATCATCACAGACAGAAAATTGAAGACAAATGGGTTTTAGGGTCTTAGTTTGGAATTAGGAAAAGCACTGAGGATGGATTGTGGTGATAGATGCACAAGAATATCAAGGGGTTTAACACCATTGACATATACACTTGCCCTGTACATTTGTATATATTATGTATATATATATATATATATATATATATGTATGTATAATTAAATATTTTCTGAGATAATTTATAGATTGAGGGTGGAGCACCTATAGGTTTCTGCAAGACATGACATGAACAACAGGTTAGAGAAGTGTGTATTTTGTTGGCTTCATATTGCAAGTCATACTTTCATAGCATCATTCCATGTCCTATAAAAATATAAAGGTTCCTCCATTGTATCAGGTATAGCCACCAATAAGGACAAGCAAAAATAAAATTTGAAAACCTAGATAACCTATCCACAAACTCTCAGAATAGCTGGTTTTGCTCAAGTAAAAATAAGAAAAAGAAAGAAAGAAAATAAAAGAAAATGAAACCCCTGCTGGTTTAACAATCCAGTTGGCCTGAGTCAATCACTTGGCTGAGGAACTATTGTAGGAAGGCAACACCAAAGAGATAGGTAGAATAATTAGTTCTTCAATGAGAGACTACTATTCCTTCCCAGAATCCCCACCTGTAATGCAGAAGTTTATGGACTGAATTAAAAGCTAAAATATTTCCTTAACTTCATTCTGTTTCTATTCTAAGCTTGCTTCCCTTAACACTTTGGGCATTTCCCTCAATACTTCCCTCAATTCTTAATCTGTCTCTAAAGCTTCACTCACTGCTGGGTAACTGCTTGAGGTTATACCTCTAACCTCCATGCCAGCTTCAATAGCATGACTTTTTCTCTTTTCTCCTCCATTCTCCTCCTCTGTATAGCAGCTGCTGTTTTACAGCCTGCTTGAAAGCTAATAAAATTTTCCTTGTCCTTTCATTTGAGTCTATTCTTAAATTTTATTATTAATGAAACGAAGAACTATGAAGATTCCTGCTGTATCTATCAGTCATAAAGCTAGGCTCTGAGTCCTAATGTACACACACACACACTTTCTTTCATAGTTTGTATTAAAACTGAGGAGAAATTCTGTCTCTCACCTGCCCAACTCTCACCTGTTACAACTTATGGGAAACAAAATGTACAAAAGGCAGAAAATAGACATATGGAGATTATTTTGTAATAGCTAGGAGATGGCCTTACTCCTTGGAAGTAAAGTATTTGCCCTTACTCCAGGCTTCTTTGGATGAAGCACTAACATTCCCAGCGACCCTAATCTTTGATGCCCATCAGAAGGCTGTAGTATTATCACAATGTAATAAACTTTAAAACATAGCTCAACTAGATTGGCTGAAGTCTTGTACTAGGACAGGTATCCTGACCCATTTTATGGTACGTTTTCCAAGAAGAGACTCATTGTCCCAGATCATTGATCTATATGAAAATGTTGACTTTTAAAGTAGTGCTAGCTCTTTGTTTAGTTGTACTCTGAACAAAGAAAGCCAGGAAGCTCTATGGCAGAACCACTTCCACACAATACATTTATTTTAATGATTCAGTTTCTTTGTCTATAAATCAATGTTGATTTATTTCTAATGGTGATAAGGACTGATTGGGTTAAAATGGCCACATTTGAAGCATGTATCCTCAGAAACATAAATACAGATACAGTGTAAGATATCCTGAATTCTACAGTTTGGACTTTGTAAAGGAATTGACAAGAAAAAGCCTAATGTTGTAGAATAGCTTATTTATAATCAGTTTCTGAAGTTATTCTGACAATCAGGTACAATGCAGAAGGGCACACACATTCTCAGGAAAGGTTAAGGTTTCCTTGGCAACTCTCAAATGCATTGGTAATATCCCCTAGGAAGTTTTGGTCAATAGTTACTGAAGTGCTATAAAGTATTTTTAAACTATCTTTTGAGTTAATTCTATTCTCTTTTCAAAATCCCTTAAGTTTACTTTAATTGCTTAATTAATGGTTACTTAGTGAAGGTTAGTGAATGTTCTGTTCAAGGAAAGGTTTTGACTCTTTCTGTCAAATAGAATTAAAGATGTCAATGAACATGGAACTGTTTGGAAAAGATGTGAGAAAACTCTAATGTAATGAGAGAATCAATCCAGGAAATAATCAACCAAAGTTGCAATTACAAATGTCTGACTGGTCTGATTATTAATATCAGTTATAGAATTTTCATGATTGCAAACCATATAGCAATTCATTTGTCTTAGTTATCCCAGAAATCAATCCAATTAAGACTTTTAATAACTCTCTTCATTCTATGGATAAAAACATAAGACCACCAGTTATGGTTGCACATGTCCTCAATCCCAAGAATTGAAAGGCAGAGGTGAGTGGACATCTGTGAGTTTAGTCAGTCTCCTCTACATAATGTGTTTCAAACCAGCCAGGGTCACCAAGTAATAGCCTGCCTCGGGCACAAATGAACAAAACAAAAATACTTAAGACTAGTTATAGATAACCAGAATTTTTAGCTATTTATTAGCAGGTAATCATTAACAAGTGTGGGTGGAAATGAGAAGAGATGGAAGTTATTATATCATTACAGTTATTTACCATATTACAGATGTTCCTCAACTTCCCTTGGGGCTTGTTATTAAAAGTCCTTCCCAAAGGAAGAAATAAGCAACATCTACCCCTTTTCTAAAGATCAAAATGACAAATTGAGGTATAATTCTTCCAAAATTCACCCTGGGAGAATCAATGAGGCTTCATTACATAGCATGAGTGAGGAGTTACTTACAGGGATGTAGTTGCTCCTCCACACCCCACAAGCAGGTTGTCTGTGGAAAACATTTATGCAGCAAGTATAAGGGCTTCTCCACATCTATATAGATGGAGCCATCCTTTTCTTGTCTCCCTAACACTACATACTTTAGCCCCTCTACAAGACTGAGTGCAAAATTGTATACAGCAGGTATATACAACAGGGAGCAGCTGGATTCTCATCTGAAGGTCCTCTGACACTGCCCACCCCTCCATGAAGGTGTGCACATAGACAGCAAGTGCAAATGGGATAATCTTTCTGCAAAAAGGTGCAGCTCAATCCAAGATGGTGGTTTCTTGGATGAGAGGACAGTCACTCACAAGGCTGTCTTGACAAATTCTCCTGAAATTGAAAATATCAATAAATTGAAAATGTAATAAATAATCCTCAAACGCTATAGATTAGTTTTGCTTATCCTGAACAGGCTCAGAATATCTGCATTAGCCTATGCTTAGCAAAAAGCTAATGCAAAGCCTATTCTGTATCTAAGTTGTGAATATATCATGCACATTCACAGGTGGATGCTTTATAGATTTATAGAAACAAATAGTTCCCAAATGTTGGCAACCCAACACACTGTAACATTATGGGTTCTTTACACTGTGATCATACAGCTAATTGGGAACTATAGGTTACTGAATCTGCTGAAAATTATAGGAATATCATGTTACATGTCACTACCTTGGGTAAAGACTAAAATTGAAAACTCAATAAGATTTTTACTGAATTTGTATCATTTGCACATAGCTTTTGGTTTGAAAAATCACCAGCCAAACCATTACAAGTTGGACCACTTGAAATCAAACCATGATGCTGGGAACCACCTGTATTGGAATCTACTAAGTCCTATGTGATAGCTTTCTTGGTACTACAAGAATCTGGTGGCAGAAAAGATACAGTAATCAAGTCTTTACACAGGCTTAAGATGTGTGAGAAACCCTCTGATACTAAGTTAATCAGTAACAACTTCATTGATACTGTCAGTTGAAGTCACTGAAAATGTTTGTGGAATTGGCTCTCAACTCTACCAAAACTCAACAATTCTATTAAATGCTAAAAATCCATGAAGAAATATACTTTATTCAAGTAGTTTTCTTACCAGACATTAAAAGTATGGTTACTTTTGCCAAAGACATAACAATTAATATGACTGGTATTATTAATCAGCTTTTACCAAATATTGCCAAGAGCACACTGTTGACTGTTTAAAACTCATTCATACAAAGGTAATTATCTTAGAGAGGTAATTGTAAAAGCAACTTCAATAATGCAATTTGAGACTTATATCTGTCTCAGTGATAGGTATTAGAATACAGTACAAAGAAAAAATAAAGAGGAATGAGCTTGTAAATGAACTGAGTATTTATTTAAGAACAAAATTGAGACTCATATTGCTTTACTTGTAAGTGGTCTTAGCTTCATCCCTTTCTTTGTCTTACAAATCAGCGTGAGTATACATACATGCTTCATGAGTTTAAAGCTTTTTTCTTAAGCATAAAATTTCTCCAACCAATTTGTATGTCTGGGAATCAGCTCTTTAGCACTGTAAACAATTTTTCTAATTACAGGATTGGCTGCTTTAATTAACTCAAAATACATACTCCTCTAGTAGGTATGTGTTCATTTTAGCACCTGGTATGTTCAGGATGCTAACAAAAACTAAACAACCAGAGACACTAGCAAGAAAAGAACTAAGCTAAGCTATTTCACTTGATTTCTTTTGTTCCCTTTTCTGTTTTTTTTTTTTTTTTTTTTTTAACAGAAATGGAAAATTCAGTGTCTAAGAAAAGCGCTAAATGCAATATAAAGTTGTCAATATTTATTTGAATATATTTTGACTGCTATTAAGGAAAATAGATTTCATCTGTGATGTAACACTAGATACACTAATTAAAAGAAGAAATATATTTTGTCATTATAACCATCAAGAATAATATCTAAATTATCATACTGCTTTTTCATAGCAAACTAGTTAGAAATGATAACTGTTTTTAATGGAGCCATTCTTTTACCACGTAAAGTACCTGGTATATTACCTAGAACACAATAGTTACTCAGTGTCAGACCTTTCATAGTCTAACACATCTACTAATAAATTCTTCCCATGGTGATCCATAATTATCCCTTTGCCAATTTTGAAAGAAGTAGAGTTGGTCAAGATCAAAGCAGAAAAACAGAGAAAATTATGGAGTCATAACTATTTATGGTATCTGGATAGCAAAGGGGATCTGAGTAAGCACTCTGCTAGCTGTATCACAGTAAGTTGGCCAACGAAAACTGGAAAAATAAAAAAAAAAAAAAGTAGTTGTAATGGAAAACAATACAAAGGTACCATATTGAGGATGACTTTGACTTCAAGAGAGATCAAGGTCTGGGAGAAGAGTAAAATTTATGTTTTCAAAATGAACCACAACACTCTGAAGCTTTGACTTACATAGTTTGCTTCTGGACAAAATACCCCAAAGGGGTTTCCTGTGGCCAGATTTCCATGTTTATTTGATGCTACATTATAACCTCAAAGACTAATGAAATTAACAGCCTAGTGAAAAAGCAGATAAGCTTGCATCCAAGCTACAAGCAGCCTTAGAGAAATGGGGCAAGACAGTCTGACCTATTGGGAGACTACTATTTGTGATGATAGCTTTATCTTAGGTGGTTCATTACCTTGCCTGGGAACTTGAATACCTGAGCACCAGGGCAAAGGTTGAAAGATTATGGTTCAGAGAAAAAACTTGACAGACCCATGAAGACAAGGCAGAATCCAAATGGCAATGGAAAACTGTGAAGTGAGAGCTAAGAGCACCCAGCAGCAAGAATTGCTGGAAAAGTGGAAACAGAAAGTTCAATTTGAATCAAGAGAATTATTTATTTCTGCAGCTGGGTTTGGAGTGCTCACGGCCAATAGTATTCCAAGTGTAATCTCTTTGGCCAAGGACTAAAATGATTTGTTGTGCTTCCTTGCTTTCTGATGTATCTTAACAACAGTCCCATTGCCTGGAGGAAAGTGAGATTGCTACTGTCTCTTAACACATGTAACAGTGCCCATCCAGTCCTTTATCCTTATCACTGTTGGCTAGAGTTATCCTTCAGAGAAGGGGCAAGGAGCACTGCAGTTCAAATCAATAGCCCCAGAAAATGTATTAGTCACATTGTTTATGGCTATAAGTAACAGATTAACCTTCACTTAAGTAACAGATTATCCTTCACTTTAAGATCTTAAAAATAGAATGCTCTGAATCTCATATGCCAAGATGTCTACAGAAAAGGTAGTTACTGGTTTGTATGCCAAAGTGCTGCCTGCTTCTCTGTCGTTCCATGGTCTCTGCCTCTGCCCTTCTTGGTGAATGACCATCCTTTTCCTGCCTGTGGATGGGTTGTGGCAATTGGTCTCAGAGGCAAATGAAAACCATTCCCTGGAAGCTTTTTGAATCAGATCATGCACTGGTGCTAAAATCATCTTTGTAAGAAGAGTGGGACTGCCAGTTATAGCTAAGCTCAATTAGGGCTACTACTTCCTGTGGACTTTAAGGGTTCATTCTTACCAGAGGTGGATGAATACAGGTATAAAATCTGAGTTCCATTAATAAAGAATAGAGTGTTAAGGAAGCACATGTGTTTTTGGAGACATGTCACATACCTAAAGGCAAAGACAAGGAAATCTCTGGAAACCTTTCCTGACATTCTGAATGAAGGACATAGGGTTTCTTCCTACTTTATTGACACAAGTAAAGAAAATTCTCACAAGAAAGTTGCCACTTTTTAGTAGTTCTAAAATTACAACAATGATCAATCCATGGTTCCTGCATTAGGTTATGCCACTTAAACAAACAGGATACCAGCGGGGAGGTTAATCAAATAATGGCTGTCTACTACATGCCAGTCACTATGCTAGATGTTAATGACAGAGTGTGAACAGTACATACCATTTTTTCTTGAAATCTAGTAGTACTTGTCTCAACCTGTTTCCAAAAGAGCCCCAATCTTCTCTGTCCCTTTTAGGTAATATAAGGTAGACTAAATCACCAGGGTATAACTATAATTTAAAGTTAGGTTGATGTTTTTTAACTGTTAAAATAATGAGGAAATAAAAGAATATGTTATATAGAGGGGTTAAAAGACTAACAGTCTTACTTGTTACCACTAAAAATGATGGGACTTGTTATATTATTTTGTTTTACTGATCAACTTTTTGAAAGCAATTTAATAAAGGTTTATAAATGGTTGAGGTGATAGTTTAGTAAAGAAAAATGAAGACCCAAATTCAAACCCCCAGTACACAATTCATTTAACAGTCCAGGCAGAGCCACACATACTTTCATCCTATCATTGTGGGTACAGACAGACAGATTCCAAGAGCAGACTGATTAGCCAGCCTTGTAAAAATGGCAACCTTCTGGCTAAGGGAGAAACCTGTCTCACGGCACCAAAGTGGGAAGTGACAGAGGAAGACACCTAAAACTCTCTTCTGGGCTCTGCATGTGTACTCACAAGCACAAATACTCACACACTTAACACCCATACAATAGGCACACAAATATTACTAAATGATTGATGGGTGGATAAATAGATATATAGATAGATGTTTAAACTAAAACAGTATGTATCATTTTAAATATTTATCTTTGTGCAATGCAATTACTGTTGAGGAAAGTTTTCATGACAACTCTAAAATAATGGCATATTTGTCATCCAAATAGAAGTATTAGGTTACTGTATTCAAACTATAAGATTGCTTCTCAAAGGGGAAAAACTTTTCTAATGATTGTAAACTACTACTCTCATCGTGTGAATGTGTGCATGAGACCGAAAAGACTTTTTCTTTGAGTGTAAGCTCAACCATATACATCTTTTAAAAATTCCCAAGGACAACTTTGAGTCTTTTTAACAAGAGCAAATGAAAAAGTCAAAGGATTCAAAGTTCAGGTTCTACAAAGGTCCATCCTTTGTAGATGGCCTCTCTAACAGAATATCAGTACAAGAATGAATTGGATGGTGTTGATGAGATGGCAGCTCAACTTAGCTCCCCTATTTTAAAGTATCACAATAGGCAATAAATTATTTACTATATGGCAATTTGTATTAGAAAAAATCCAAGATACCTCTACAGTCATTTCACAAGAAATCATACATCCCCCAAACACTACTTTAAATTTTCAACAAAAATCTCTTTCAGGAAGTAAACCCATATGAGCTTCTTTAAATGAAAATAGTGCCTTTAATTCTAACCAGTTTTATCATAAAAATAAATTGCAAAATATGGAAAATTGTTTGACTTCTGGACTTTTGGTACTATAACAATACATCTTCATCAGAAGCATCCTGGAGAGAAGAGGGGTTTTCTGTTTTGGTTTGGTTTTTTTTTTTTTTTTTTTTTTTTTTTTGGCTTACATGATATAGTCTATGATCTGGGGAGGCCAAGGAAGGAACTCAGGATGCAGTGATTAAAGCAGGGCCCCTGGATGCTGTTCATTGTCTTCCTTCCTCTGGTCTACTCAGCTACTTTTCTCACCCAGCCCAGGCCTACCTGTCCAGGTATGTCTCTGCCCACAGTGAGATGTGCACTCCTGCATCAACTAGAAATCAATCAAGGATATGCTCACCAATATGCCCATAGGTCATCTAATGAAAGCAATTTCTCAATTTGAGGTCCTTCTTCCAAAGTATACCATCTTGACAACTGAAACTATAACACCAAACAATTTTTGTTATCATCCTGAATAATCGACTTATGTATAGCTTTTTTACATTCAGTTTTCAAAAGTTTATATTATACTAGCTTAGAATTGTAGTTTATGTAGTGGGGTATCTGGATGAGTTTTCAAATAGTAGCAACCAATATCGAGGACCAAATATGTTACCAAGGAATTTGAGGTCCCTTTTGTAGGTTCTTAGGCTCAGTGACAAAAGAATTGAAAAGTGGACTCTGAAGGAAACTTGAGGACTATCTTATTAAATTTTGAAAGAAAAATAACAACAGAGAAGGCCAGCTATCAATCTTAGCAAATGTTGGCAGGACAGACATAGATAAGAAGTAGGGATGCTGGTCTTTTGAGTTAGAGCCCAAGAAGACAATCACCAATGGAGCTCTGTAAAATAGCTGCTTGGGAAGTAATGTATCTCCAGAGAAAGAGTAGGAACACCCATTGTGCCCAAGAAAGCACATTTAGGATTTTGAATGATATCTAAGGAAGGAAGAGAAAGGGAGGAAAAAGCTTCTCCTTTTTTAATTAGAACTTGGAAAATTGAGCAGGCTAAGCAGTGATGATCTCTAAGCAACTACATCAGGAGTAGTTCTCCTGGGATGTATAAGCACATTATCTAATTAAGGAGATTATTCTTCCCATCACTTTATTATGTGAATCACTCCTTTTGAGGGAATTTCCCCTAGCCAGATGATTGGCAAGACCTTGTAGGATTAATTCTTAAAGCAAGGTAAAATAGTATGTAATATTTTGGCCAGTTTAGAATGTTATGTTTCTACCCAATGCCAGGGATAGAATACAAATTCTTTCTTTTGACCAGAAGGAATTAGTCTTTTCTTAAAGGGATTCAAAAAGCCCTGATCTGATCACCTTTTCATAAAATTCTTTAAATCCTAAGGAGGATAACAGAGATGATTTTGAGGGAGAATTCCATCTTCAATGGCCTCCAAGCCTGCTAATGTCTGTCTAGCTATCTATCATCAGAAAGATCTTATTATTTGATTAGGAAAATTAGATTTAACTTAAAAAGTTCTCATTTCAAGCTCCAGTTAGAGAATCAAATTCGTCATACACCCAAGAGTTGCTTTATTGTGTTTTGGTGTCATTGTTATCATTTTACTTTTAATTGAAGCACATTAATTATACACATTTACAACATTTCCTGCGTTTCTCAATATATGTACACCATGCATAATGATCAAATGAAGGTAATTAGCATATCCATCATCACAAATAGTTATCATTATTTTGTGTTAGGAAGGCTAAAACTCCTCCCTTCAGGCTACTTTGAAATACACAAAAGATAATGACTGTTAATGATGGCCATCCTACTTTGTTTGAAGAAAACTTGAGTGCTGGAAAGGTAGTCCAAGAGTTGGGAGCTCTTGATGCTCTTGCAGAGAGAACTAGAGTTCAGGTCCTAGTATCCTTATAAGGCAGCTAACAAACAACTCTACCTCCAGACACAAGATATCAGACTTCATCCTCTGGTACCCTCCTTGAGCACCTACACTCATGTGCTTATACTCACACAGTTGCACACATACATAAATAAAAACAAGTAAGTCCTCAAAAAGAAAAAGATAAAATCTAACTGCACAATTGAGCATTTTATCCAGTTGCATTTGAGAGAAAACTGGGTTCTTTTACTAAGGAAAAGCTTACCTGAACTACTTCTAATTAGGACTTGTAATGCAATTCAAGGATTTTGGTCCAAATACTTACTACTCCATCGCTGAACAAGTGAAAAGTTAAGAGTGTTTCCTTGACTGACATTTGAGTACTACTATAGATAACAGATGAAATTGTAGGCTGAAATACTAAGAAACCAATAGTTAGTATGGAATGGCAGATAAGGTGCCTTCCTCCTGGTCTGGATGTCTGTTTAGTTGTCCTGGGAGTCTGTATGGGTGGCAAGGACCATTCCCTTTGATGCTAACAGTAAAAGGTTACCATTACTCTGGGAGCATTTTGGATAGACCCAAGTTGCTTTCAGTTTAGCAGGTTATTACACCATTTGTTAGCTGACAACTTCTGTTTATTTTAATCATGAATCCCCAACTTTTGTGGAGTAAGGATTTATCCTGAGAAGTGAGAAAACAAGGTGTCATCAGCCGATCGTTTTCTTTGTGGAAAGCACTCTACAGAACAGCTGCTTGACTTTGTCCTTAGATTTCTAAGGTGTTTGCTCATGTGTCACCTTCACACTGAATCTGTACCCAAATCTCATTGAAAGTTGAGCTCACCCCCTCCCCATTTTATAATTTTCTCATTTGCTGTTTTGTTTTCTCTGCTTAACACTTATCACTATGTAGAAGTTAATATGCATATATGTGACTATGTGCATGTGTTAGGCTTTATAGTATGTATTCCGTACTAGACTGTAAATTTCATATGAGCATTTGTCCTCTGCATTCATTCTTTGATTATGAACTGGCACATCTTTAAAAAAATGAAGGAACGAAAGAAAGAATGTTTAAGAGAAGGAAGTACACGAAGGAAGGAAGCCACACCAGGGAAAGTGGGTGATTCCAGATTCTAAATTCCCTTTTCTCTTTCCAAATTTGGCTGAGAATATTTCAGCTATTTTTTTATTAAAATGGAAGTGATTTAGGGAACACTCTACCTTTTTTAATTTCTGAAAAGACTGCACTTAAAAGGAGGTGCCTGCTAGTAGATGGAAGGAGCTTCATTCAGTTAGCAAAAAAGGAGAAAGTATATACTAAGTCAGCAGGGATGCCAAAAAGCTTGGTGGTAAGGTGTTTTCTTATAATTTTATTACACACTGTTAACTGATGCAGAAGTGAGGCTGTGGAGGAGGAGTAGGATGGCCATGGTGGGAGGAAACAGAAGGGTTATTACATATACCTGAATCATTTTGATTGTGAAAGAGAAAAGTGTTTTCAAATAATTGACTTTCTTGTTTTTAATCACTAGTACAGGTTTTACATGGTACAAGATTTATTTTAGTCTCAAAGCATACCTTTGATTAATGGATACAACATTACAATTGTATTAAAATATGTTGATCATCATCATCACCATTATTATGTGTGCATGCATGTATGTGATGAGTATGTGAGTATGGGCACATGCCTGCCACAACACGTGTATGCAGGTCAGAGACCAACTTTTGGTAGTCAGTTCTCTCCTTCAGGGATCAAAGTGAGAACATGGGGATTGCCTGGCAAGCACTTCTGTCTGCTATTTCATGTTACCTGCTTAACCTTAATACCAAGTAATGACAGCATGTGTGTGTGTGTGCATGCATTCAAAGACACATATAGTGTTTGGTGAAATAATTATCAATACACAGAGAAGCACATACACAAGAAAAAAAGTTCAGTATCAACCACATGTAGTAATTGAAACAAATGACTTGTGTCTAGAACATACACTTGGTTTCTATGTATCCTTTATTCCTACCCCATTTATAAAGAAGAGTTTTTAAAGAAAGTTTAGCCAAAATGGTGGGTTTTTTTCCCCTAAAAATAAAATATCATCACTAGTTTGTAGCACTCATATATATGTGTGTATATAATTGATAAGAAAAATTGTGAACTGTTGATTATGTTCCCCACCGACCACAGAACTTTCTATCTCTAATTATCTCATGGTAATCAAATGTAAATCACTAAATTAAATGTAGAAGAGAATATGTACTTGACTCCAAGGTAAATTTAGCAATGTAAAATCAAATCCCACATAATTAATCTGAGAGTGGAAAATGAAATCACGTATCTTGTCCAAGATCACAGAATAGATGCTGACAAGGCAAAGTATATCTAGGAAAGGGAAAACCAGAAGTTTCCAAGAGCTAAGCCATGTGAACATGAGTCATCTTTATCCTTACTAAAGGATGGTGTTGTTGTTGCTGCTGTTTTTCCCAGATAGGATGACGATCAGTCCTAACATGCATGTGCTTCTCTAATGAGCAGTTTATATAAAATATAAACTGCATTACTTCAAGTGTATGTTGTGTCTTAAAAAGGGCCGTACTATCTGCTCAAAGGCATTGAAATCAAATGAAAACACAAATGTATTCCAAGTCATGTATTGCAAAGGGATGGAATGAAAGCACCACTGCACTAGTGCATGGATTAATGGTGCCTTTTGCTGTCAATTCCAGCAAACACTTCGTCAAATTTGTAGCTAGGGCTGATTATGTTAGAATGTTCCCTCTCAGGTTTTTGTCTCCAGAAAGCCTATTCCACAGTTTATGAAGCCGGATACACAAGAGTTATACATAACCTCAGAAAGGCTAGGGGGCATCGCGTTCGCTGGTGTGGATCAGTGGTTAAACAGTTAATTATTTCCCTACTGCAAAGAAGGAAGATTTTTTTATCCATTTGAAGATTTTTATCCTATATACAGTAGATTTGCAGAGTGTGTGGCATGGTCCATCTTTGATTTTTTAAAATATATATTGTAATTTACCTTTTAAAAATAGACAGGGCCCAGGTTTGTTATATTGCTTCTTATAATTTCATAATTCTGTAAGTGAACAAATACAGTTAAGAGTAAATTCAAAACCCCAGGAGTACAAATCATTAAACATGCATACATAATACATACTTAATACCCAAATATCCCCTCAAAACATTGGTATTTTATAAAAGAGGCCATGATTTCTACAGAGAAATGTAAAACCCAAAACACTATCTATTGTCATAAATACAGCTTGAGGGATTCTAAGGCAGCATAAATCAGTCAAGCTTACTGAAGTTGGATGACCTTCCTGTCAGGACCAAAACAGCAGGTACAGCTAAGGTCTACAGGGGACACATAGGGTGAGGAGATAATCAGGTACAGCAGCATGCCACCGTGATTGCATTGTCACATTGCTGGACTGCAACAGCAGGATGGAGCTCATAGAAAAGAGGGAAGGTGTCCACTTCTCACACAGGTGAGTTCTAAGAAGCAGCCAATTGGCTCTCTGATGTCCTATCTGTCTCCACGCTCAGATTAAATCTCCTCTGAAAATAATCCAAGCTTCTGTCTGGAGAGAGCTTTCAGAAATATGGGATCAGCTGTAAACCTCAAGAAGCAAAAAAGGAGAGAGAGAGAGAGAGAGAGAGAGAGAGAGAGCTGAGGCATCGTGGCACCATCTGTAATCACACATTCCAGGGGTATAAGCAGGAGGATTGTGACGTTCAGGCCATCCTGAGCTACATGGAAAATCCTGCTTGTGAAATAAGTAAATTAAGAAGAACACGTATTAAGTTTGGCAGTCAAGGAGTGCAGATAATCCTACAGCCACTTTAGAAATCAGTATGGTGCTTCCTTGGGAAAATGGGAATCAGTTGACCTCAAGATTCACCAATTCCAGTCTTTGGCTTTATCACAAAAGATGCTCCTTCATGCAACAAAGACATCTCTTCAACTATGTTCATAGCAGCATTATTTGTAATAGCCAGAACCTGGAAACAACCTAGATGTCCCTCAACTGAAGAATGGGAAAAAAAAAAAAAAGAATCTTGAAATTGGCAGGCAATATAATTCACATCACCAGAGGAACTATGATACAAGGTGTATTCTAAGAGATTCATATAAAGTCCCTCACAGAACTGGGAAGGGACAAGTCCCCCAGAGCTCAGGTGAAGTGGGGGAGGACAGGGTATGGAGAGAGAAGTAGGAGAAAATGAGGGGGAGAAGAGGAAGGCATGTGCGACCAGGAGGATTGAGCCTGGTTAGGAATGGAAGATAGGAAAGAGAGAGAGAGAGAACATAAAAGAGGGAGCCAATATTGGTTTGAAGATAAAATTGAACACAAAGAAAGGTCAAGAGAACTACAAGACTGCTTCCAACTAACAATCTCAGCTTCCGTGGAAAGGCTATCATAAATGCCCTTCCCGGAGAGTGACATCAACAACTAATTTCTCTATGGAGCCCTCAACTAATGCCTGTTGAAAACAGGATCAAACACCCATACATAAACACTGAGTCGAACTAGAACCCAGAAGCAGATGGAGAGGATAAGACCATGCGGTAGAAGCACATAGAGACAGCTTACCTGAACAAGGAGGAGCTAAGGGCCACTAGACTGATAGCTGGGAAGCCAGCAGGGGACTGACTCGGGCCCCCCTGAATAAGGGTCTCAGCCAGAAGGTCTGAGCAGTCTAAGAGACCTCAGACAGTGGAGCCAGGATGTATCCCTGGTGCACAAAAGGACTTTGCAAACATATTCCCCCATGGAGGGATAACTGCTATTCTAGAGACAGGAGAGAAGCCCTAGTCCCTACTTCACAGCACCTGTCACATCTACATGACCCCAACTGGATGGCATTCCCCTACATATGGAATTGTGGTGGGGGTATGGGAGGGGAGGGTGTTTAGAGTGCATGTGAGAGGGCAGAGAGGGCAAAAGGGAGGGAAGGAGAGAGGGAGGGCTAGAGGGGAGGGAGGGAGGGAGGGAGAGGGAACTGGGATCGACATATAAAATAATAAATTAAAAAAAATGCTTTGACTCCAAAATTTAAGTTGAAGAACAAGTTACTGGGGAAAAGGATTTCTATTTTTGTTTCCACAGAAAATGAAAAGATGTGGATTCCTTCCAGACTAATGTGGTTTGATCACGCCAGACTGCCTGAAACAGAGTACAAGCTGATCCTACATTCAAAACAGCTGGACAAAACAGCCCTACCGACTACAGCTAGGATATCTGAATCTTCTTCGAATCCCCCAAGACATCGCCCCTTACCAGCAGGAAGTAGTTAGGAAAGAACGACACCCAAATTCCCAAATATTGTGTATAAATGTTTGTTTTCATTTAATTAGACTGTTATATAAAATTAAATAAAATTTAAAAAAAAATTAAAAAAAAAAAAAAAAAAAAAAGAAATTGGCAGGCAAATGGATGCAACTAGAAGAAATTATCCTGAGTGAGATAACTCAGGCACAAAAAGAGGAGCATGGTATGTAGTCACTCATATATGGATATTAGATGTAGAGCAAAGGATCACCAGCCTACAATCCACACAGCCAGAAAAAGCTAAGAAACAAGGAGGACCCTAAGAGACACATATATACTCCCCACAGAAGAGGAAAGGGATAAGATCTCTTGAGCAAATTAGGAGCTTTGGGGAGGGGAGGGGGACTTAGAGGGAAGAGGAGGAGAGAAGAGAACATGAGGGATCAGGAAGATTGGGTTGGGAGAAGAACAGAGGAGAGCAAGAAAAGAGATACCATAATAGAGGGAGCCATTATATGTTATAGAGAAATCTGGCACTAGGGAAATGTCCAAATATCTACAAGGATGACCTCAACTAACAATCTAAGCAATAGATGAGTGACTACCTTAAATGCCCTTCCCTGATAATAAGATTTATGATTACCTAATATGCCATCCTAGACCCTTCATTCAGTAGCTGATGAAAACAGAAACAAACACCCACAGCTAAACACTGAGAGGAACACTCAGAATCCAGTTGCAGAGAGGGAGGAGTGATGAGCAAAGGGGTCAGGACCAGGCTACAGAGACCCACAGATACAGCTAACCTGAACAAGGGGAAGCTCATGAACCCCAGATTGATAGCTGGGAAATCAGCATAGGACCAACCCAGACTCCTTGAAAGTGGGTGTCAGCTAGGGAGCCTGGACAGTCTATGGGACCTCTGACAGTGGGACCAAGATGTATCTTTAGTTTGCAAATGGACTTTGGGAACATGTTCACTGTGGAGGAATACTCACTTAGACACGAGGGGACTCCAGGTCCAAACCCAAATGACTTGACAGATTTTATAATCCTTCATGGAAGGCCTCACCTTCTCTGTGGAGTGGATGGGGTATGGGATGGGGGATCTTTAGGGGACATAGGATGAAGGGAGGGAGAGTGAGCTGGGATCAATATGTAAAATAAGAAAAAATATTAAATTAAAAAAAGAAACATTTGAGCAGGGAAAAACAAAATCCTGTAGCCTAGACATTTGGCTACCTTTCCACTAGGAGGCGCTGCAGGAACACAAGGATCAAGATTTAAACAGCCAGAACCATACTTGCAGTTTATCTTCTGATTTGCTTCAGGGACGCCTGAGCATCATCGTTTCAGAGCTTCGAAAACACATTTTGGTTAATTTCGACCAATATCTTTGGAGCACCTACTATGAACAAGGTTCGTTGCCAGATGCAGTGAGAGACATAAGGATAAGTGTCATGACCCCTGCTCATAAGTGGCTCATAAATTAGTGGTAAAGTATAGTAGCGACAGATGAATAAAACATCTTTTGAAGTACCTATATGAGATCATGAATTATAACAAAGTACACAGAGGCAAAAGTGAACATATAGTGATATTATATTGATAGGAAGGATAAATCATACATAGATGGGATAAGAAGCAGGAATTAGGAAACAGTTTTGCAAGAGCCTCAGCACTTTGACTGACAGGGAGCACCCCAGATTTGGAGGGTACTTATCTGAGTTTGTTTGCAAGGGTTAGCAGGGGAGCACAGCTACTTACATACACTTGACCATATACCTTTCTTGGGGAAGGTCATCCTGCTAAAGATTTGCAAAAGCCTCAGCACTTTGACTGACAAGGAAGCACCCCAGGCTTACTGGGGAAGACAGGATTTACTTTGGCCAGGTAGTTTCAAACTCCCAGAATAGGATTTGATGCTTGCAAAGTACAGAAAACTTCCATATGCTGGGTACCTAGAGCCAGTGGTTATGACAGGAGGCCCAGTGTGCTGCACAAAGTTGATCTTTCACGGTGGAAAAGAGAAAGCTAAGATTTATATGTTTAATTCTGAGTATAACTTGGAGGGTACTTATCAGAGTTTGTTTGCATGGGTTACCAGGCAAGCACAGCTACCTGCATACACTTTACCATACACCTCTCTTGGGGAAAGTCATCTTGCTTCACAGAGGGCATGGCTTCAGTATGAACACAAAGAACACAGGGTGAAATGGAACCGCGGCATAGCAAGTCAGATCAGCTAAATTATCCCGTGATCAATAAGATGACAGATATTTCACAAGATCACCCTAACATCCTGCAGGGCATATATGGATTAGCTTAACATCTGAGAATAAAGTGGGTGGGTCTGGTAGCAGGCTGAATAGATGAAAAGACTAGTCTACCTTTGACTCAGCAGCTCCCTCTGATTCTCCAAGCTTCTGGCCTTTCAGCTAGAACTGAATTTTGGGTCTCCTAGGTCACAATCCAGCCACAGTCCAAATTTTGAAATCACTATTCTACACAATCATGTAACTCAACTTTTTATAATAAATTTCTTTCTGGATACATATACATTCTATTGTTTCTGACGCTCTGAGGAGCTGTGGCTACTACTATGACTTTGGCATGAAGCACACAATTCAAATTTGTGCGCAGAAGTACTTATGATTATATAGTCAATAATTCACCCTATACTTATTATTATATGCCTCTCCGACTGATATATTAGCTGAACAAAAATAATTCTTTAATGAACTACAATGTATTTTCAACTATATTAAGAGTAGTCCTAGGAGGGGGATTTATAAGGGTCTGTTACTTACTAACACTTTTCACATACAGTGACTTTGGAGAGTCAGAGAAACTAGAATTCATGATATTATTCATTCAACTGGTTTAACTGTGTGCATTTATACACTTTTCACCAAGGTATTATTTCTGTACTGGAGACTATTAACTTCTACATTGCATAAATAATATCTGCCAGAAGTTTAGCACTTTAATGATAATCTCTACTGTAAACTGACCGTGACTCTACATTCAATGAAGATATTTCTATGGAGCCATTGCTGGCCTCAAAATTATGATCCTCCTTCCTCAGTATTCTAAGCACTGGAATGATGGGAGATGTCATTCTGTAAATATGTTTCTCATACTGGTTATTGAATAATGTGCTGTTGGCCAATAGGAAAGCAAGATAGGCAGGACTAGGAGACAAGGAGGATTCGAGGAAGTAGTAGGGAAGAGTCAGCATGTAGAGACAAGAGAGAACAGAGGTCCGGGCCCACTTTCCGGTAAAATGAGACCATGTGGAAATACGTAGATTAATAGAAATGGGTTAATACTTAAGACAGAGGTAGCCGATAAGAAACAAGTAACTGGCCAACAGCATTTATATCCAATACAGAGTCTCTGTGTGTTAATTGGGGCTGGTACCATGTTGGTTCCAGGCCGGCAGGAAAAACCTTACTCCCAACACTGGAGCTACAAGTGTACATCACCACAGCCTGTCATTTATATTCTATATTGTTCCTGCTAGTTCCAAATACTAGGAAAAGTTTCCTAATCGTCCCATTGTACTTGGAATTTTATTATTTGGAAAGTATAACTTGAGCCATAACTCAGCCATATGACCCTTCTATTCATTTTCCTGATCATTTATTTTTGCTTTATATATAGACAAATAACTACCCTTGTAAGCATAATGTCAGAAGTTTCAGTTAATCTCTCACAATTTCCTTAGATAAGTAGTATACATAAGTATATGGATCCTTCTTAAAATAATAAAAAACTGCTTTTTAAAAGGTTTTTAAAGTGTGTGTGTGTGTGTGTGTGTGTGTGTGTGTGTGTGTGTGTGTAACATGTGGCATGTATATGCTGAAGCTGTCAGAGGTGAGAAAGAAGGTGTCAGATCCCCAGGAAAAGAAGTCACAGGTAGTTGTAGTTCACCTTGTGGACTAGTAAGTGCTCTTAGTCACCGATCCATCTCCCCAGTGTCTAAAAAAAAAAAAAAATGCTTCTTTTGGAAAAAATCTTTGCTTTGTTCTAGGTACACAAAACAAATAGATGCAATAGGTAAAATCAGTCATTTTTCCAATCAAATTCTTTTTTGGACATATGTGCAGAAGACAAAGAGGAGCCATAGGTAGCAATAGAGATTGTGGATGTGATTCTAGTGTCACAGTCATAAGGACCATTGCCTTATCTATAGTATATATTTTTCAATTTTATTACACTTTATTTATTGGATGAATGTATGTACACACATGCATGCTATAGTGTACATGTGGAGGTCCAAAGACATGTTTTCTTGCCTTCTACCATATGGGTTGTAGGAACTCAGGTCATAAAGGTTGGCAGCAGGTGTTTCCATGCTCTGAAAAATCTGATGCCTTGCATTGCCTTCTTTAAAAGTTAACCTTTGGAGAGCAGTAAGTTAACTCACAGCAGTCATGCCACTACTGCACTAGAAGGAACATCTTGACTGGCAGTTCAGTATTGTAGCATGCAGTGCTGAGTAAGAACAAGCAAGCAGAGACACAGTTTCCTGGTCTATTTGAGATTGATTTCTCTATGTCCTGCATCCAAACTTGGTGGTTTCTTTAGCAATAGGGTCTTGCCATGTAGTCATGGTAGGTAGCCAAGAACAATAGTAATAGGTTGCACTGTTTTGGAGAACCCTGGGGCATCCCTAACAAATAATTCATATGGATGTATATCCTATGCCTGGCATTGTGATTTTTATTTATTACCCATGTCATTTAAGAACAATATTATCAACCCATGCAGGGCAATTCCAATTGAATTCTGCTTTAGTCATATTTTGAAATTATCTTACTAACTACTGGGTTTCCTATGGCTTTTTCATAACCATAAGAAATAATTCACTGACTATTTCTTTCCTCTCCCCAACTTCTACTCATGCTTAATTGTTTATCCTTTCCATTTCACATGTGTTTTAGTATCCTGCCAATTATTTTTTTCACTTGGGTTGTGAGACAATAGGCTTCTATGTAGAATTCTAGATCCTCTTCCTTTTGGTTAGCCTCCCCCTTCATCCCAATACCTCCATGCCACTCCCTGCTTTAGTTTTCCAAACACATGTGCTCCACCTCATATATATTATGTATTACTTATAATACAGTTCATCCCCATTAACATGTCCTCCAACACTGCTTTCTAGTTGTCTGGCTTCCATTTCAGCTCCAAGTCAAACACACAAAACAGTTTGACGCTAGTGTGCATATATAAGAGAGAACATGTAGCATTTGTCTTAATGCACTGGATTTAGTGTGGTGGCAATTTTTTTTAGGTCACCCTGACACAAGCTAGAGTCATTTTGGAAGAGGCAACCTCAATTGGGAAAGTGTCTTCAACAAGTTGATCTGTTGTAAGGAGTAAGGTTTTTCCTCCTGCTGCTGGTCTGGTCCGCTGCAGTGCCAGCCCCAAATAACACACAGAGACTCTGTATTTGATATAATGCTGTTGGCCTTGGCCAGGTACTTGTTTCTTATCTGCTAGCTCTGTTTTAATTATTAACCCATTTTTAGTAATCTCCATGTGGTCTTATCTTACCGGGAAGTGGCCATGGACTTCTGGTCTCTCTAATCTCTTCATCTTGACTCCTCCTTCCTACTTCCTCTTTCCTCCTTGTCTCCTAGTCCCACCGATCTTGCTTTCCTATTGGCCAACAGTGCTTCTTTCATTAACCAGTATGAGAAACATATTTACAAAATGACATCTCGCATCATCTCCTCTTTTCTGTCTAAATAAAAAGAAGGGTTTTAACCTTAGCAAGGCAAAATATATAACACAACAGTTAACAAGTAATCACAGTTAACAATATTTAGTCCATTAACATTTAGCAAGATTTCAAGAAATTATTTCATCATCTATCCTATCTCTGTGTGTCTAAAGTCTATGTAACTTATCTTTAATCCTAACTAAGGAAAACTATAACCATAGCTATCTGTCTTCAACTCCCTCAAAGACCACAGAAGGATAGTATATAAACTCTAGAAATGACAGAGACATCTTGCCTTGTCAGTCAACTGAAGTTCTTCTGTAATCTTCCATCTTCAGCCCATAGACCATGGTGTGTCTGGCAGACTCCTCAGCAAAGCAGTAAATTTTAAACTGTCTTTTTGTATTGGCTGTTTGTCAGTCACTTTTCTCTGTGTCCTGCAGACTGTCTGGCAGACTCTTCCATGAAGCAGTAACTTTGTAGCAATGTCCATCTTGTATTAGCAGTCACTTTTCTGTGTATCCTGCATGTCCAGTTTATACAGTATAAAGTCAAACAGTCCAGACAAGAGCAGTATCTTGTCCAAATGCTTAGTCCTGCCATATTGGAAGTAAACTCCATAACGAGTTTTTTCAATGTCCATCTTCTTTTCTGACGCAGGTGGTGTTGCCAGGAGCAGTTATGTCTCAGTGTCAAGAAAAACCCTAAACCATTTTAAATGTCATATTCTGTAGGTCTTCTAAAGGTTTGAAGAATGCCTGTCTATCTCAAATACATGTCTGTATATCTAGAAATCTTAACTAACTTAACTAAAAGATCTGATAATCTGTATTGAATTATACATTACATTTCTAAATGAGCTATATAAACACAACACCTAAACAAAAGGAGAAATATACACATCAAAAAATTTACCTTAAATTGTATCAATAAATGGAAATCCATTCCAAAACAGGACAGTTTCCAAAACAATATACAGAAACCCTGTCTCACAAAAAAAAAAAAAAGTATGTAACAACAAAATTGGTTGTACAGGTGTTCCTGTTATTGAATAAAATCTTTTGTGTACATGCTCAAGGGTAGGATGGCTAGGTAATAAGTCTAGTATACTTCTAGTTTTATGCAAAACCAAAAGAGATTGTACTATTTTATATCCCCACAACCAGTGTTTAAGAGTATCCCCTGTGCCACATCTTTCTCCATAGGAGGGAACTTCACATCTGGTACTAGACAGTTGTTTAAAAGCCCATGGCTGGAAGGTCATAGACCTTGGGGTAGCACCTGCTATTTTGCTAAATTGTCATATTGTCAAATTGCCTTCTAAATAATTTTGTTATAGCCATAGACCTAGGCTTCTTTCTCTATTGCACAGAAAAGCTTCCTTTTGCAATTCCAGCAGTCTTGTCCCTTACTGTGAAGCTATTGGCAATGTGTAGCTGTGGAAGAGAGAAATTCAATCTTTTCTGAGGATGTGGCTACAAGGTGGCTTCCCATGATCCAGGTGATAAACCCAAACCCATGTATATACTCACTCACTAAATGGCTGTTGTGGACCAGAAGAAGGGGGTGGAGGAAGAACAAGAGATAAAATTAAGAAGGGACATTCTGAGGAAAATGGAGATAGATACAATTGTATTTCATTGTATATATGTATGAGATCCTTAAAAAATTAAATTAATGTTATCTTTGATGTTGTTGCAGTAGAATGTGCCTATTACAACGGTTTTGAGGATTGCCATGTGTTCATGTCAGCATGGACTACATAGTGAGATGCTGCCAAACAGAAGGAAGGAAAGAAGGGAGGGGGAAGGAGAAAGGGAGGGAGGGAGGGAATAGCATGTTGCCTTAGGGTTCCTACTTTATAACACCATTATTGAAGTATTATTGGTATATTTATTGTCCACATCTCAATGAGTCTGTGAATAAGTAAGTATCATGAAGCCATCACAACCATCAAAGATATAAATGAATTCATCACTTCCCCAAATTTCTTCCCATCTTTTATATTATAATTGATATTGGGGTATTCCTTGTTTGGTTTTGGAGAAGGGCAGTCTTTGTGTTATAAACATTTAATATAGGTTTTAGCAAATTTTAAATGTACCTGCCACAGAGTGTCATGAGCTTTAGGCAACGTGGTGCCCATCAGACTTCTAGAGATTACATTGAATCTATAAAAGAAACTTTGTATTCTTTGATTATCTATTGGAGGGAAAGTCTTGATCCTTCTATCACATGTCCACACTGAAGTAGATACCTCAGATCTACCTGGGCCCTGGATCTCAGATCTCTTGAAATTGAATCTTACAGATTAGACCTAGAGAAGTATGTGTAACAAACTAGTCAGATGTTTCTGGTGTGTGCTATCAAATGTTGTATAACCACTATTGCAGATGAGAGATGGATTGATCATGAGACTAGTGAAGCTTTAGAACGTCACATTCATCAGGTTCCTCCTAAACCTGTTACTTAACTTTTCAGTGGTCAATATTCTTTTTCCCAAAAGTTCTTCTTGAAACTACATGTTTAAGGGGTTCCAATACAGAGAGAGACACATGTCTACTTATATGATTTCAATTTAAATCAGCTAAATTATCACATGACAATTGATCTTATTTTGACCCATGTCTTTAGGGTATTTGCATTTTAACAGAAATCTTTAAAAAACTTGAAATCCAAAGCAATAAATTACCCAGGAGAATAAGTGCTGATACCATGCTATGAACACAAGCAGCACGCTTCCAACAAAAGTGGTTTGCCAGCAAATGTTATTAGAAGGTAGGACATGGACCAAAAGATGCAGACTTTTCTCAAAGAAGTTCATTAACCTTTAGCTAGCTGAGCTTGCTCACTCTTCTTCTAACCTGCAAAATACTAAGGAAGCAATATGGAGACTGGCATAATGAAAGTACATTCTCAACTATAAGTTTGCCTGCAGGCAAGTGTGATTTCCTTAGAAAAGTGACAGCTATGTCTAACAGTATAAATTAACTGGATGAGAGGGTGACCCATGTTCCAAATAGATTTCTAGGCATACTATGGCACATTGACATTAATTTAGAAAACTGAAACATACTGCCTCACAAGTTAAACTCTTAATTAAGAGGAATTTTGTCCTTGAAAGGTGACTAGAGGGACATAAAAAAAGACTGTTACACTTATAAATTCTTACAGAAAAGGGCTTTCCAGACCTTGGTGTGAATGATGTAAATGGGACTCTAAATACTTCGGATTTAATGTAAACACAGGTTTTCTTTCTGTTGTAAAATGCATCACTGAGAAAAAAACAAAGTGCCACAAGAATATTCTAGAATGAAAAATAATATGCTGTGCTACTATAAGGAAAGGAGTTTATTTGAATTTGAAAGTGCATTGAATGAAAACTCACTGTTATTACTTAGATGTAGTTTGAAATTAGATTTGGGTTCACACTGGTAGCATATCATGATGGTCAAGGTGACAAAAGGATGCCCTGTACATTCTAACCATTCTTCCTTTACCCAATAGCTGAGTTTTGCTAAAATGGTATAAATCTAAACATCTCAGTTTTAACACAACTTATTGTTGTATTTTCCCACCTCTCAGGCCTGTTCATGCCTTGCTAATTCTAAAGCACATGCACTTTTCTTCAGTCAGAAATAGCATTAATGCATATGCACAGCTAACTGCACTTACATTACCAATCCTTAATCTACATCATATCCATATTATGTGTGCAGATATTTTCACTAGAAAGCCACCATGCTACATATACCTTCAAACATTCCAAGAGGTCAAGGAACTATAGTTTGTATATGGTATAATTACATCCTTCAAGTGTTATCTCTGTGAGGTAGCATGAGGGTGAATACTTAGCCTATGACATATAGATTCAGAACTTTCAATTGATGATTAGGAGTAAATAATGCTATTGGAGCTTATATAATGGAATAATGATGGGTTCATATTTTGAGAAAGAGAGCGACAAAGTAGATGCACATATATACTCCTTTTGTCTTACCATGTTTTACCTAAGGATTCTTGACATCAAAAAGCCTACTATCAGTTGTGAGTTCTTGAACAGCTAGATCTCATAGCTAAATAAACTTTTTGTTGTTGTTTAGAAAGTTACCAGTTTCATCATTTTGTTATAATAATGAAAAACAGATTAATGCTATGATTAAGTTCCAGAAATAAAATATATTCTTTCCCATTTAGGACAATCACTTTCAAATTAAGGAGAAATACTACAATAACTTAAGAAGTAAAGAAATCTACTTGTCTCCACTTAACACAGGACTGACTCTAAGGTCTCATTTCACTTCACTGAGTTTATTCCTTGGAATTTGAGTAGTTTGACATTCAGCCATTGTCATAGTGTGTACCCATTACAGTAGAAAAAGGCTCTGAAGTCTTCCTGCATTCCTAAGAAGCTCACCTGAGTCTTTCTGAGATTATATACCAAGAGAGAAGGATCATGGGATGGATCACTCATTTCCACAGAATCTGCCTATGTCTTGCTTCACTTATCCATGTAGCAGCTGGATATAGTTGTCTAAACAGCCTGTAGACAGAACACAGATTGCTTCTCTGTGGGAAGGAAAATCCATAGGGAAGACCTTAAGAAAAGGTAAACACTTTGATAGCGTTAGAACAACTACATCAAAATTTAGGTTTGATAATTAGAGATGATCAGGAGATGAATTTTATAATCCAGAAACCCATTATCCTGCTTTATATGATTGTATCCACATCAATGCTGTAGCTCTCTGTTATCAAAAGGGAGCAGAAGGTGAAAAATTAATTTCCTAGTTTCAAAACAGAGTTCAGAAGTATATTTTGGAAGACCAAATGGAAATTTTGCATGGTGAGCCAATCAGTCTTCTATCATTTAGTATAAACAAACAGTCAAACCTGAAAGCCATATGAAAGAAAACAGTATCATACTACTCCTATTGTTACTGAGAAATTTGCCAAGGTCACACCTCCTGAACATTTAGCTCAACAATCCAGACACTGACTCTACTTTTAAATTTCATGCAGGTCATGTCTCCCTTATTGGGAATGGTGGTACCAGACATGCTTCACAGGTCAGTTTTTGTTTTCTTTTTAAAGTTTGGTGGACTGCTGTGAGAATGGTACACAAGTCCACACACAATTCAATTATCCTTCAAGTGCACACAGTACATGGTCCCAGAAGGAATTTTATATAATGTTCTTAACAGTTTTGTGTATCAAGTAGAATTTCATGATGTGGAATGTTCGCATACATCATTGGTTACAGGTATTGGAGCATTTTAGATTTCTATTTATTAGATTAGAGATGTTCAACCTGTATTTGTGTGTGCTTTCCTAAATATTTTAACTCAATTTATCCTCTGTACAATTTTCCTAGGTTACCCAACCATACTCTTTTCAAACTCTTTTCTCTTGGGCACTAAATGTCCTGCTTCAATTCAGAAGACACAGTACCTAGCCCTTTCTATGTCTCACTCCATCTGTAGCATCTAGATCAGCGCTCCCGTCTTCATATCCCATAACAATCTTCAAAATAGAACCAAAATGAGAGTGGCCCATTTTAGTAATAGACCACCTAAATCCATAGGCTCAGATTTGGATAATTAAATCAATTTGGGAATTAAATCAGCAAAAGCATTCAAGACATCTACTATCTTCTGAGTCTATACTAGGGGTTCCTATCTTGAGTACGATACATGCCTAAGAAATTTGTTTTTCAGAACAGCTTGCCCATCTGCCTATAACAACTAAATAACTTGTACTACTAAGTTTCATCATGTTTATTTTCTTTATATATGTATAAATTTTACTGGTTTTATGATAACTTTCTTTTTCAATTACTTTTTATTTAAATTTAAACAATCTTATTTTACATACCAATCCCCGGTCCCTCTCCCTCTCATCCTCTCATTTTCTGGCCACCATTCCCCAATCCCAACCCTATCCACTCCTCAGGCAGGATGAGACCTCCCATTGGGAATCATCAAAGTCTGACACATCATTTGGGGCAGGACCTAGGCCCTCCTCAGTGTGTCTGGCCTGAAAGAGTATCTCTTCATAGAAAATGGACTCCCAAAGCCCATTCATGACCTATAGATAAATACTGCTTCTACTGCTAGAGGCTCCGTAGACTGCCCAAGCTCCCCTCCCACAACTGATGATACCTACATACAAAGGGCAAATTTGTCTTATCCTGATTACCCAGGATAAATCTTGGGTCTGTGAGCTCCCATTTGCTCAGATTAGCTGTTTCTGTGGATTTCCCCAGCATGGTTTTGACCCCTTTGCTCATCACTCTTCCTTCTCTACAACTAGATTCCAGAAATTTGGCTCACTGCTTAGGTGTGAATCTCTGCTTCTGCTTCCATCAGCTATTGGAAGAAGGCTGCTGTATGATGATGGCATTTAAGGTAGTCATCACTCTCATTATATGGGAGGGCATTTAAGGTAACCTCTCCACTATTATTTAGAGTCTTAGTGGGGGGCCATCCTTGTCGATTCCTGGAGGTTTCCCTAGTGCCACATTTCTCAAGAGAAAATGAAAATCACAAAATCAGAAATGAAAAGGTAGATATAAAAATTGACACTAAGGAAATCCAGAGAACAATCAGGTCATACACTGAAAACCTGTACCCCACAAAATTGGAAAATTTAAAAGAAATGAACAATTTTCTGGATAACTATAACTTATCATAATTAAATCAAAAACGGATAAGCAATTTAAATAGACCTATAACCCCTAATGAAATAGAAGCAGTCATCAAAAGTCTCCCAACCAAAATTTAAATAAATAAATAAATAAATAAACCCCAGGGCCAGGAGGTTTCATTGCAGAATTCTACCCAAAATTCAAAAAGAGCTAATACCAATACTCCTCTAATTGTCTCACACAATAGAAGAACAAGGGTCATTGCTAAACTCTTTTTACAAGGCTACAATTACCTTGGTAGGAAAACCACAGAAGGACTCAGCTAAGAAAGAGAACTACAGGAACTACAGACCAATCTCCCTTATGAATACTTATGCAAAATACTCAGTAAATACTGGCAAATCCAAGAACACCATGATCAAGTAGGCTTCAACATACAAAATCTATCAGTGTAATCCACCATATAAATAATCTGAAAAATAAAAACCACATGATCCTCTCACTGGATGCTGAAAAAGACTTTGACAAAATCCAAAACCCCTTCATGATAAAGGTCTTGGAGAGATGAGGGAACATGGGAAAGTACTTAAACATTATAAAGGCAATATACAGCACTCCAACAGTCAACATCAAACTAAATGGAGAGAAAATCAATATGATTTCTCTAAAATTAGGAACAAGACAAGGCTGTCCATTCTCTCTGTATCTATTCAATATTGTACAAGAAGTTCTACCTAGAGCAATAAGACCACAAAAAGAGATCAAGGTGATACAAATAGGAAAAGAAGAAGTCGAACTTAAACTATTTTCAGATGCTATGATATTTCACATAATTGACCTGAAAAATTCTACCAGGGAACTTGAGCAGCTGATAAATTCCTTAAGCAATGTGACATGATACAAGATTAACTAAAAAAAAAATTCAGTAGCCCTACTGTATATAGAGGATAGATGGGCTGAGAAAAAATCAGGGAAGCACCACCCTTCACAATAGCCACAAACAACATAAAATACCTTGATGATACCTTTCTAAACCCCCTTTTAATTATTAGTACACATGCATTTTATAAAATAATAGATCATATTATGCCTTTTTCATTCATGTTAATCATGTACTTTGAAAAAATTCACCCCTTCTTTTCTATCTGTTGTCCCTCTAGCTACCCTTACTTGTCAATATCTTATTACCATGTAGATTCCCAACTTCCTTTATCCTTCATGTATTGTTTAAATTTTTACTGTAGATATTTTCTATTTATTTTTTGTGGTGCTATCTTAGTTAGGATTTTTATTGTTATAATGAAACACCATGAGCAAAAGTAACTTGGGGAAGAAAGAGTTTATTTTAGCTTATAGATTTGTAGTCCATCATAAAGAAAAGTTAGGTAGGAACTCAGACACCTGGAAGTCAGGAACTGAAGCAAAGACCATGGAGGAGCCTCAGACTGCTTTCTTATAACATCCAGAACCACCTGCCCACGGCTAGCACTGCTACCAGTTAGCTTGGTTCTCTCATAACAGTCTTCAATTTAAAAACTGCACCACGGGCTTGCTCAGAGGCCAATCACACAGGCATTTTCTCAATTGAAGTTCCCTCCCCCAAAGTGACTCTAGCATATGTCAAATTGACATAAAGCTAGCCAGCACAAGGCACTAAGGATGGAAGCCAGATCCACACTTAACATGAAGTGAGTGTCCTGCCATTGAACCTTTCCCTCATGGTTGTAAATGTAATATACATCCACAATAAGGTATTAATTGAAGCTATATGGCAGTTACCAAAGAAACACTGAAAGGAGTACCTTTGTTTTTGCTGACAGGGATGGAAAGAGAACAATTCCAAGAAGTACTTTGATGTTCACAAGAAAACTCCACTCTTGAATATCAAATTCAATTACTTTAATTCATTGACACAATGGTTAAGGTCAACTATTTAACTGTTTAACAAATGCATTATTTTACATATCTATAGATACTATTACAGAATGTAATATAATTTACATCAGTCTTAATACATTGTAAAAATTAATAAGTGAAATATAAAGCCTCTATGTCATATATGGAAAAATTGTTGAAAAATTCTACAGTTGTGTAATTCAAAATAACTTCAAGAAACAAATGCATTCAAGTTACTATGACAACCCAAATGGTGGAAAATAAGACAATCAAAATCAATACATTTTCTAATTAACACCTTCCACATATTATATATCCCTATAAACACCATTCATAAGAATTACTCAATTTCTTTTGTTTATATTATAAATATATTATCTTTTCCTTAGCTCCCAAAACATACTTATCAATCTAGTCTCTTTAAGAAGTTTTGTTTTGTGTTGTGCTGCTTTTCAAGACAGGGTTGTATTTTGTAGCCCTAGATACCCTGGAACTTGCTCTGTAGACCAGGCTGGCCTCAAACTCACAGATTCACTGTCTTTGTTGTTGCTATGAAAGCCATGTATCACCACCACCTGTATTATAATTTCTTGTCAAATTTCTTCCTTGGCACAAAGCCACAGATTCTCATTTAAAAAAATATCTGTAAATATCTGATGGTAGGGTCTCTTTGAAATTGTTTCCTCTTTTATTTGCCTGCCTTGTTTTAATGAAAAGTAGAAGAAAATATTCATAATCTAAAAGTAAAGGTTTACTATATTTAAAAAAAATAATCAGGGCTGAAGAGATGCCTCATTTGGTAAAAGCTGGTGTTATTATTGCAGAGGACATGGGTTCAGTTCCAAGCATCCACATGTTGACTGGTAACTACACCTAACTTCAGTTCTGAGGGAACCCACAACTTCTTCTGGCTTCCATAAGCACACTATATATATTCTTCTATTTTTAGTGGTGTGTTTGTGTCTTTAGTGTGTGAGTGTGTGTGTGTGTGTGTGTGTGTGTGTGTGTGTGTGTGTGTAAGGTTAACCACTTGATATTAGATCCCCAATCTAGGTGTTCACCATTGCCAAAGTTTAATTCTCCCTCTCTAAGCCTGTAGCTCATCATCTAGTGATGGGAACCCCATTTGGATTCTTCCACCCACCTTGGCAGGCATTTTTAAGTATCCAGATTATTGATATTCCATGGGGGTAACTGTCATATGTAGAGCTACAATCATTCAGCAGAGGTCCTGGTACTCTGTCACTGTTTTTCCACCCTCTACTTTCTTGATGTTCCCCGAACCCTAGATATAAGAGTTTTGTTGTAAATATATCAATTGTGGCTGGGCATGCCGCACTCAATTCTCTGCATTTTGATCAGTTGTTTGCTTTCCTTGTTACTAAGAGTGCCTGCCCTAAGCAACTTTAAGAAGGAGAGGTGTTTTACTTCCCAGTTCATCAGGTAGAATTCGTGGTGACAGGAAAGGCCTGGCAATGACTCCAGGTCCTGTCTGTGGTGTTGGGAGGATGCTTGGTCACAAGTTAGCATATCAGAAAGCAGAGAGAAAGAGAATGCCAATGTCCATCTGGTTTTCTCTTTTTCCCTTTTCATTCAAACTAGTGTTACAGACTATGTGATAGTGCCACCCTCATTTAGTGATATGGAAGAGCCCTCACAGACACTCCCACAGATGAGCTTTAATGACCTAGGTGGTTTTTTTTAATTAATTAATTTATTTTTTCTTATTTTATATATCGATCCCAGTTCCCTCTCCCTCCCTCCCTCCCTTTATCCCTCCCTCCCATTCCACCCACCTCCACAGGGTGGGTGATGACTTCCAGGAAGGGAATCCAGATTCAGAAAGGGAGGACAAGAACAGGCTACAGAAACCCACAGAGACAGCTTACCTGAACAAGAAGGAGCCAATGGGCCCCTAGAGTGGTATCTGGAAAACCAGCATTGGACCAACTCAGACTTCCTGAATATAGGACTGGTTTACAAGGCCTGGGAAACCTAAGGGACCTCTGACAGTGGAACCAGGAGGTATCCCTGGTGCACAAAAGGACTTTGGGTGTACATTCTCCATGGAGGGATACTCCCTTAACCTAGAGTGAGGAGCGAAGGCCTAGTCCCTATTCCAAATGACTTTGACCTAGGTGTTTTCTAATCTAATTAAGTTGACAATCAGAGTCAAAGTGAATACATAAGAATTTTTTCAAAGAAGAAGTAAGAGAATACAAATGAATAGAGAAACCCTCCAAAGAATATATTTGAGAAGTTTAAATATCTTTTAAATATATAATGACAGTTCAACAAGAAAAGGCAAGGGAGACAAAAACCTGAAAGGACCTCGCATATAAGTGAGGATTTTTAACACATAAATATGAATTATGCATTCATTGTAATCCATACCATAGATTAGGGTTAAACAACAGAAGATAGTTTTGTAGAATCCATCCTTTCATTTGAAAACAAGTGTTTTAACACACTTCATCATTACATATTTTAGATTTATATGAAAAAACTACTTCCACGTAAAGGATATGCAGAACACATGTTCTTGTAGATAATAGTCCTGTTCTTTTTCTCCTAGCTGTATGTTTTTCCTTCGCACTGAACCTTTATTGTTAAAGAGAATTTGGGCCAAAATAATAGTTTATGAAGAAAGGAAGCCGACTGGTTTTGTAAGCTGTAAAGGTTAAAATGATTCCATGAAACATTCCCCCTGGAAGCTTTGTAAGCAACACTTTTCTACCAAATTTTATGACAGCTGGTACAACATGAAACCATATGCCTTTTTATATCTCCTAAATAAAAATGACTAATTTGACTTATTAGCACTGATCCTCTAGAGAGGGAGCTAAGAGAGTTTCTGCAGATTTATCTGCTTCTTATTATATTTTAACAGTGTCTGCTTTTATACCAGAAACAATTATGTTAGCCATCTGTTTGCAAATATTTCTCAAGAAAATTACAAACTTTACCTTTATGTACTTTGGGTATCTTTGAAAAAGTTAAGTATTTGATATGATTCATATCACAAAACTCCTTACAAATATATGGTCATAGATATGAGACAAAGCATATGTTATCCTTGGTGTGACTCTCAAGGATTAGAACTACCATATCAGAGTCCTCTATTATGCAACTTTCTCATCTTACAGCTAAAACTTTAAGGCCTAAAGAGGTCAAACCATTTGACCATGGCTACAAACACATTTTCCCACAAGAGATTAAACTGGAAGCCCAATTTCCTGACAATGTGTTATTAGCATTAATCCCACCCTCCCTTTGAGAATCCTTTCTGTCTAAAGAGACTCAAGTGTGGAAATCTAGCTAATGATACCTCAAGATTTAAATTAGGAGAGCAAGTCCATTAAGAAGCCAAAGATTCTATCTAATACATTACCCACCCATGGAGAGGGTGCACTGTGCACTGACTGTTACCAGATATTCTGAGCAGTAGGGGGGGAGCAGTGAAAAATAGATATTATTAAAAGAATCTGGTGTCAGTTCTATTCAACAAGTGTGTACCTGTGGTCAAGAAAACTAGGCTTGGTACTTGTTATATTGAGAGGCAAAATATATCCAGGGAATCATGATGCATCTCAGAGAGAAGACATTTGTAAAACCCTATTTAAGAATTTTGGATCTAAAGAAGGATCAAAGTAAACAAAAGTCCCCTTAAGACTGGACATTTTGAGCCAGTGGAGGTAAATCTATGATTGAGTTTCTTATTACAATGTGTGTAAGGAGAGCAAATGAGGCTAAAGTCAAAACTGACAAGTAATTCAATTTAGTTGACTGAGAGGGTCACAGCTGGAGGTGCTTGATTATAAAGTAACCTTTGTTTTTTCTCACTGCCTGATTGTCTCATTGTCTAGTGTTGATATTCTTAAATGTTTTCCATCAGGAGTACAAGTCTTAATTGTACAAGACAGCCCAGTGTGTAGTAACATGGATAAGAACTAACAGTAAGTGTCACACAAGGTCTTAGAGTTTCTGATGCTATGATAAAACACCATGACCAAAGGCAACATGGGAAGGAAATGATTTATTTCACTTACACCTCCATATCATAATCCGTCAGTGAGAGAAGTCAGGACTGGAAAGCAAGGCAGTAATGTAGAGGCAGGGACTAAGACAGAGGCCATGGAGGACAGCTGCTTGTTCGTCATGGTTTATACAGTCTGCTTGTGTCTACAGCTCAGGACCACCTACTCAAGGGAGGCACTGCCCCAAGCAGGCTGGGCTCTGCCACAAGAACAGTCTCTACAGACTTCCCTACAATCTGATGGAGGCATTTTCTCAGTTGAGTTTTCTCTTTCCAAAATACTCTTGCTATATCAATTTGACAAAAACTAACCCAAGCATACCAGTTCTTGGTGATCAAGGGTTACATTTTTCATATTTCTCAATGTGACTTCATTTGTAGGGTAAATGAACAGATCAATGATTCCTAGGTGCAAATCTTGTTTGCTTAGTTCTCAAATTGAGCTGCTAATTACTGTAAATTAAAATTAGAAAGCATATCTTATAGAACAAAAACACAAATCAAAGCAGGCATAGTAGTACTTACTGTCTGTTCAGGCCATACTAAGAGTACATTAGGAAAAAAGATGAACTTGGCACTTAAAAGGATCATATTTGAATACTGGTAACACATTTATGATAGATATGCAACTTAATAGATGTGTGACATTGACACTCTCAGAGTCATCAAGGATTGAATAAAATAATACAATTTGTCTTAAGAAATGTACAATTGGATAATATTAAAATTTGTCTGTCTTAGTTAGGGTTTCTATTGCTGTGTAGAAACACCATGACCACAGCAACTTTTGTAAAAGAAAGCATTTAATTGGGGCTGGTACACAGTCCATAGGTTTAGTCCTTTATTGTCATTGTGTGAAACATAGTGGCAAGCAGGCAGACACATTACTGGAGAAGTAGCTGAGAGTCCTATATTTGGATTCACAGGCAGCAGGAATAAACAGGGAATCAAACTGGACCTGGTTTGAGCTTCTGAAACATCAATGTTCACTGTCAGTGATACATTTCCTCCAATAAGGCCACACCTACTCCAACAAGCTACACTTCCTAATAGTGCCATTGCCTATGTGCCTGTGGTGCCACTTTCATTCAAACCACAGCATTGCCACTTTTCTTCTTTTTATTGTCAAGAAAATTTGTCATTGCAAATCTTCTGACCACAACCCAGAAACATACACTATAACATGTACTCCCATGACCACTTATCTCCCACCTTGGTAAAGTAGTTATATTAACCTGTAAAACCATAGTAAAACTTCGCTTTTGTTTGGGTTCACACTGAAAGAATCTTGCCTAAAATTTGAAAGACCAGGAATGGTGGACTAGCTCCTATTGAACAGTGTCTGCCTTTTAAACAAACATAAGGACCTGACTTTGATTTGTAGAACTCACATAAAAATGCCAGGTGTGGTGGTATTTGTAATCCCAGCATTGGGAAACAGATATAGGGGCACCCCTGAGGCTTGCTGGCCTGCCAATCTAGTCTAACAAGTGAGTTCCAGAACTATGAGAGATGCTGTTTCAGAAGATGTGGGCTTTATTCCTGAGGAAGAAGTTGTCGTCCAGCCTCCACATGGATCTGTTTATACATATATCTATGTGCATGTGTGTACAAAATTACACTGATTAAAAGGAGAAAGTTTACCAGGTGGGAAGAATGGCAAAAACAAAGATGTGCCTGGCATTATCAATTACATGTGGGAAAATCAAAGGATAAAATAATCAGGTTTACGGGGCTTATTCCAAGATACTGATCTGATCTCAGGAATGAAGTGAGCTTAAAAATGACACTGACAGATATAAACAGTGAAGACTCTTTATTAAATCAACATTTCTACATATCAATGACCTTCAAAATTCTGCTTCACTAGACTCAAACTATTTCCTGATGTAATAGAATTAGGTGTGTGTGTGAGAGAGAGGGTGTCTGTATGTGTGAGAGAGGGGAGGTGAGGAAAAGAGAAAAGGAGGAGGAAGAAGAAGAGAAGGATCATGAAAGTGGTTAGTAGAAACTCAAAGAATGTTGTTCTAAAATTTCAAAAACATCTTTTACAGAAGTTAAAGATAAAGCTATTTGTCAGAAAATGGGAATATGATGATGTTTTCAACAACAATTACATAAAACAAATGAATAGACACTTACCTCATGGATTGCCTAGGGTAAATTGTAAAGTCTCACAAATAGCACCTCATATATTCACCTGTACGGTCTTGTTTGCCTTCGTAATGATTGTGGATTCTAGTAACGAGTACACCAGGAGATTATTCTCTAGTACTCAAGTATTAGTATCCTCACATTTAAACTGTCCAGACACAAATTTGAAAAGGGCTACCAGGCATGTGGGATGGCTATCTCTAGAAGGAATTCTGTTAACACTATAGCAATCCTTTGAGATGCAAACATCAATATAACATGGGAAGCAAGGGTCTGGAACACAGTTTGAGAAAAATTCTATTAAGTGAGTTACTTGATGAGGAATTTTCTGACTCTCACACTATTTGACTTAATAACTATTTCAATGGTACATTACTTAAAAGAAGAAACAAATGTCAAGAAAAAATATAATGTCAAGAGCCTCATTAGCACTATTGGCTAGAAACAAGTGCTAACAACCAAGAGCATAGGGTCTAAATTGTGACTGTTTACTGGCTACATGAATGTTATGCACCTCCGCCACCTAGCACTCTTGCAAATCCATCCTGTTGGTCATGATGGAAATACAATAGAGGAATCATAATAGTAAATGTTCACTGCAAGAAGACTGCAGAAGTCTATAGGATCCAGCTTCTTGTGTGGCATCTTACAAGAGGTCTAACTGTCCTATAGGTACAGATCCAAAGGACAGTACTGGCCCAAGTGAACTGCAGTTGATGGGAGGTTAAGTCCATAACCAGACCAGGGTAATTGTCATGGATATCTGGCTAATTTTAATCCCAGTTATGATTATTAACAAACCTGTTATTAGGTACTATATTATTAATAAATAAATCACAAGCTCAAATAAGTTATACTGAAATCAAACATATTAATTACTAAAGGCTCATCAACTCTTATTTGCCATATTTTATAATTATTCATGATCTCCTGGTTATCTACATATATTCTTTGTCCAGAAATGAAAGCATACACCACTAGTCAGAACATAGAGCAAGACAGATTTCTTTGAGTTCAAGACCAATGTGGTTAACATAGTGAGTTCTAAGCCAGCCATGGTCATGTAAATTAATTAATTAATTCTACATGTGTAATTGAAATATTGTCTAATGCAGAGTATACTATTTTTTTTTCACCACTGAGGCAAAATATCTCAGAAAAGTCATTTGTAGAAGGAAAGTTTTATTAGGGCTCAGAGTTACAGTCCAAGTTCAGTTGAGTCCATTGCTTTATATCTATGCTGAGGCAGAGTGCCTTAAAGGTAAAGGAGGAGCAAAGGATTCTGTCTTCCTAAAGGCTGCCAGGAAATGCATGGATAAAATATAGCCTTCCAAGGCACACCCTTGGAAATCTAATCCCTCCAATTAAACCTTGTGCTCCATCAGCACACTTGATATGAACTGTTGCTAAACTTAGCCTCTACATGATCCAATCACCTTTCAATGGCTCTATCATTGTGGACCATGGCTTCAACTCACTAGCCTTTTAAAAAATATTTTATGGTATGAGGCTATATTTACTAGAGGAACACAGCCAGCCATCAGAAACACTATATACCACAAAAGAGCGTTTTTACATTGTGATTTAAGCAGGACACATCAACAATGGCACACTGGAGAGGCTGAATACCTCAGCAGTCACATCCTGGTCCTGAAGACCTAGAAGACTCCTGAAAGGTCACTGGTTTTCTGTCCACATATCAGTGAAGGTTGGCAGGAAACAACAGGATAGACACACTCATCAGCAAGAAGTGAAGGCTGTCAAACTCTTTCCTCAGACCTCACTATATCTGACCTCTGTATATCTGGGCCTCTCTTGCTTAAAAGTTCTGCCAACACTGGGGGGAAGATCTTGCCGCTTCAGTTGATCTTTCCTGGTAATGCCCCCATTGACATGCCCAGAGACCTAACTCTTAGGTAACTCCAAATCCAATCAAGTTGATGATCAAGATTGTCCATCAGAATGTTGGTAAGAGGATTTATACCATGGGAACCCTGGAAGGCAGACTATACCACCAATGCTGCACCAACCCCCACCAGGGGAATCTTGAAACAAAATAATCAAGTGTATTCTTTTCCAGATAGTTGATTTGTAAGCATAAACACATAACTAAACAAAAGCAAAACTGAACAAGGGGGATCATACTAAAAGAAAGATCCTTCATGTTCAATCAGAATGCTGGCCAATGAACAGATGTATTCATGAGTTATTTTTTATTATTGTTTTATTTCTTTTTCTTATTTTACATATTGATCCCAGTTCCCTCTCCCTCCCATCCTCCTATTCCCCTCTTGCCCCCTTCCCAATCTCATTCCCCATCTACTCCCCAGGGAGGGTGAGGCCTTCCAGGAGAAATCATCAAAATCTGTCTAGTCATCTGGGGTAGGGCTTAGTCCCTCCCTCCAGCCTCTAGGATAAGGGAGCGAACCTCCATGGGGAATGTGCTCCCAAAGTCCTTTCGTGTACCAGGGATACATCCTGGTTCCACTGTCAGAGGTCCCTTAGACTGCCCAGGCCTTCTAACTGAGACCCATGTTCAGGGGTCTGAGTTAGTCCAATGCTGATTTCCCACCTATCAGTCTGGGATCTATAAGTTTGAAAATAAAAAAAATAAGATTTTGTGTGTGTGTGTGTGTGTGTGTGTGCAATCCTCCACTAAAAATTTGATTAGTATACAACTATTTGTCCAGATTCAAATGAAGCCTCATATAAAAACTATAATAAATTTTACAATCTTCTGAAAGGTATTCTCAATAAATTTATATAAATTGTAAAACTCCATACCACCTCATCCAGAATCATCAACTTGTTTACTTTATCTTAAGAAAATCAGAACTGATGCAGCCATTGTACTAAAATGTTCATTGTATTGTTAAAATTATAATAAATAAACAGCCTAAATTTGTAGTAGTAGGAAAATTATTAAATAAACGATAAAATAACTATATAATAGAATTTGATATAATGAGTAAAATTATGTTTTTACAGAAAGTTTATGTCTAAGAATAAGTCTACCAAATATTAATAGTGGTTATTATTGGATTGTAGAAATTGAACTGACTCAATAATTTTAACAAAGCATGTATTTATATTATTGAAATGTTAGAAAAACAGAGCAATAAAGCATCAGGAAATAATCATTGGTGATTACATAATACCCAGTATCTATTTTATATTTTGCTGTTTATCTTTGTGAATTTTAGCATGTATATTAACACACACATATTTTGAAAAAAAATTGTACAATGAAGTGTAAGTTAATATTATTTTTAATGATAATAAACCATAAAACCTTAATGAACTTTTTTCTTATTTTATTTAAAATGCTCTGTATTTTCTCTCTTTTAAATGAGCACAAAGTAGTTTATGTCCCAAAACAATCATCAGTATACAATACATGTGAAAGGTAACTGGCCCAGAAACACCTTTTAATCAAAGAAAAAAGTGACATTGTGAAACCCAAAGTCTAAGATGTAAGTGAGTGTAGAACCTTCTACTTTTGAGCTTTTATATGTCCTCAATAACCTGGTAAGCAAGTCCAGCTCATTTGCAGGGAGAAGCTAAGTGGAGAAGACATTTGGAAAGGGAAGCTCTAGGACAACAGAGAGAAGAAATGTCTGACTTTTCCTTTTAATTTTTTTTTTTTTTGAGATTATAGTATAATCACTTCCCTCCTCCATTTCCTCCCTCTTTCAAATTCATGGCCTCTGTTTTCATTCATTGTTGTTATACACATACCTAAATGTGTAAATGCAACTTGCTCATTCTATATATTGCTACTTGCATGTATGTTTTCAGGGCTTGCCACTTGGTTTTGAATAACTAGTTGGTGGGATGATATTCTGTAGTGAAGACCATTTCTCCCATTCTGAGCATTCCTTCATTTCATGTAGTCCTTTGTGTAGGTCTGAAACCTCATGAACTTTCCTCTGCCCATCTTAGCAAGCCTATTGTTCTCATCCTAGTTCAGCTCACGTTTGTGAAGCCCTGTTGCTGACACTTCGTGAATGTAGTTTCTACGATATTCATAAGAGATAGAATCTCAGAGCAAACTCCCTGTTCCTCTGGCTTTTACAATCTTTCTGTCCCTTCTTTCAAAACCAAGAGTATTTTGTAGATGTAGCCATTAGAACTGGTTTCTGAAACTCTGTGTTTTGACTGGATGTGGTTTTCTGTTATACCTTCTGTTGCAAAGAGAAGTTTCCTTGATAAGAATTGAAGACTTCACCAGCACTAATTTTTCTAATACCCTAGGTGGACATATGTCCAGCTATATCTACCAAAACATGTGAACAAAGCCATCATGGAGTCTCTTGCCTATTCAAGTTCCTCCATGACTGAAGCCTTAGCCAATATAATTGAAGCACAGAACCATTCCTGAATCAGATGACCAAGTCATCCAAAAAGAAATGACAAATAATAAATTTCCCACTATGTTTAAAACTTGTACAGAGTAATAACAAATAGAACATATATTTTTATATAATATAATATATAATATATAATATAACAGTATTAATTTTAAAGACTATGCTTTGTATATAATTTGCCTACATCCAAAAATAGGCATATATTTTCTGCTTAAAAATATGACACTTCTTGCCCAGTACTTATAATATTCTATATAATCTGGATCTAATTTAATAGTTCATGTTCAGTCTGTGCAGAAAAAGAAAACTTGCTGACAATGTAAATTATTTGGTGAATATAAATCTTAAACTGGCACAGATAAATATAGATATTTCTGTTCACATGGGGCACTTAGACCTCAGTCAGTAAGTAGATAATCCAAGGTTATTAACACCAAATTAGTAGTTGGTAGTGAAGTTAACAATTGAAACCAGGTCGCTGGCTCAGAGGCCAATGCTCTTTCCTATATACTATATTGTCTGTTTAAGAAAATGCATGACCTGTTTTTAGACAATGGTGGAATTGAAAATACTTATCTGCCAGAAGATAGATGTAGTCTGTACGTGGCTAAAAACTACAAGAATTGTAAATCTCACAGAATAGCCTAATCTTCAGGGATTTCTAGTGTGATAGATTTGGGCAGGCCAGAGAAGTTCAAATATGTTGCAGAAATCCATGGGTAAGCATTGAAAATATTATTACTTGGAGTTGGGGCCTCATGACAGTGAATATACTGGCTTATCCATCTAGGACTGTTCATTTAAATTTATGAGGAAGTCATTCCTATGTGAACCATGCTGGAGGTGGCATGAGGGAAAACAAACACTGAGAGTGGTAGAAGAGAGTGGTAAAGGAGAAAGGGGAAAATAAGAAAAATGAAACAATATATAATGATAATATATGCATATATACATATGTATAATGAACTAACTTCTACTTGTTCCTATACTGTGAGCCATGAAACACCAAAGAAATACTTCTAAGGAAGTGAGGTCCGATTCCCTGGCAGGTAACCCATGAACCGTAACATACAAACACAGCTCTTTCATCTTACAGTCCCTGCACACTAACCTACTAAGGCACTGAAAAGCTCAAGGCACCTAGTTTTCCCTCTGCTTTTCTTCCCATAGGCAAGACTTAATGTTAATATGTTAAAAAGCAATATGCTTTTACAGGACACCTACAGGGGGGGGGGGAACATTGCAATTTTTTCAGTCGCTCTATACTAAGAAAAAGAATAAGTTGTCTGTAAGCTTAGAAAGACCAATAGAGGCCCTGGTTGGTAAGAATTTTTTCCCTTTGTTCTCAAAATGACACTGTCACAACAAATCTCTAGACCCACAGAAAAGGGACGAAGAACAGCATTGTCCATAACAGGGCATTTACAGGAAGTTTAAAATTGAAAAGAGCCCTCTAGCTTCAGAAATCTGTCAAAGGTGACTATCCTATGTTGATACATCCCTGTATACCACTGACACCCAGATACTGGCTGCATCATGTACATTTTCTTGTTGCAACAAACTGTCTAGTGCCAGTGACATTGAAGCTATACTATTTTCAGGGAGAAAAGCCGAAATAAATGGCTTACCTTAAAGAAATACAAGCGAATTGCCCTAATTTTCTCAGTATGAGTCTATATAAACTGCTAAACACTACCAAATGAAATCACATGACACAATCACCAGATCTTTATCTATCAGCCATAAGGGAAAATCTCAGCTCCCTGCAATTGAGTATTAGTAATCATATGGAAAGGAAGAAGGACCATTTCCCCATCATTCTTCCTTTCCTGTACTTACTGAATGTGAATGAGAGCTCCAGTAGAAGGTACAAGGATGGTCCATTGTTCACTATTTATCTCTCTTATGTAAGATGAGTTCTCAGCACTTCCTAATCTTACTCCTTTGTTCATAGGTCCAGCTGGAGGGAAACCACACCCAGAGTAAGTCCATGTTTGTTTAAGCCACAGTGAGTTTGTACCACACAAACGCTTGAAGTCAGCGACATCTTCATGCTTTCCTGTGGCTGATGGGGACAAGGGGCTGTATACTTTGACAATTCTCCCACACTAGAGAAAAACAGTGTTTGTATTTTCTTTCCAGGTTGTTTATTTCTTTTCAAAAAATATCTCTGAGTTTCTTATTTTTCCCTTAAAAACAGGGGAAGTCTCCAAGAGCCTTCTGAATAACATTTGAAAAATCCACAGAGGGTTTGCATGTGTCAAATCTACTCCCATACATACAAACTTATGTGCGAAGAAAAGCAACTTTCCACAAACAAAAAGTAATCAAGGCTCAAAACTTGATGCAAGAAATACATTTTTGTGAGAGCACAAAATTTTAAAATTCATATTATTTTGTGAATCCTGTCAAGAGGAGAAATTATATAAAGTTATACTGCCATAGCCTCACCTTCTAGAGAGGCAATTTCAGAGTAATCAAAGACATTGTACTCTCTACACCATCTCTAGTTGACTCAGTTTCCCTTTGAGAAGAGGAAATGCTTTTCTCCCTTTAACAAACAGCTAGATTTTAATCAGAGAATCAGAGAATGTAGAGTTGCATCCTTGCAACTCTTTGAGGATCTTTTAGGATAAACAATACTGTATAAACCCAACCCCTACATTTGCTTTAGAACATAATTTGTGGGATGAAGAGTATGATGGCACACATACTTGTCTAGCATGCAGTCATCCATGGGCTAGATCCTCAGCACGCGCGCGCGCGCACGCGCACGCACACACACACATACATACACACACACACACACACAGGCACACGCACTTTCATGCTTTGTAAAATTACATGATATGCCAAGCGATTTGCAATGACTACCACAGAATTGAAAAAAAAATGCTATTTATACATAGGTACCAGAAGAAAGAATATAATACAAATATTTCTTCAATGTGCTTCAGTGTGACGTGGAGATCTGCGTTTGTGAATCAAAGCAATGACGTACCTCCTAGATTTGAAAAAGAATGAGTTCATCATTGAAAGCTTCTGGATGTATGTAACTGCAAACACTAAAGCATGAGAGAAAGGAAATGCTAAAAGGAATATGTAGCACAGAATACTCCCTTGATTCCTGAGTAAAGTTCTCAGTCATAAGCAAGACACATAGTATGTGTCACATATGTTGGGCACTGTGCACACATAACATGGTTTTTTTAAAATTATAATTTAATTGTATTTCTCCCTTCCCTCCCCCCACCAAGCTCCACAAATACTACTCTCTGCTCTTCAATTTTATGGCTTTCTTTTTACTAATTGTAATTGCATGCATATATGTATTTGTACATACATATATTCCTACATATAAACTATTGGTCCATATAAAGATACTGATATGTGTGTTCAGGGTTGACCATTTCTAACTGGATAACCAATTGATGTGCTCTTCCATGGGAAAAGCCTCCTCTCCCTTTCCTAGCTTTCCTCAACTGTCTATACTGTATTACATAGGGTTGAAGGCTCATGAGCTTTTCTCTGTAAAGTTCGGCATCATTCTTATTTGGATAGTCATGTTGGGGATACTTCATGGATGCCACTTCTGATGTTAGTAGTAGATACAACCTCATTCCAAACTCCATGATAGTACTGTAAAATGTAAGTTGACAATTTATTTATTCAGTTTTACTTAACAATTATGGGCCAATTCATAGAGATCTTCACTCATTTCCAGGCCAATGTGCCTTCAAAAGTACAAAAGGAAAGTACAACCTGTGGCCAGACACAAATCCCTCTCACATGAACAAACTGATTTATTTGTTGAGTTAACTAACACTTTTGAATCATCTAAATTGTTTTAGGCACCGTTCCAGGTTCTTTAAATGCAAAGATGATTAAAGCAAGGTCTCTGCCCTCTGGAGAAGTTGTAAGTCTAGGATGGAAGGGAGACATATAAAAATGTAAACTAAACTCCAAAGAGCCCAGTGTTTATCTGAGTAAATGCAGAGGAATGAGGAAAATCCCTTTTCCTGGATGACTCAAGGGACACCTTCATACAATTAGGTTAGTTGATTTAGGGGTTTTGGGGCCTTTATCCAAAGAGAGAAGCAGTCTGCAATGTATTCTTTAGGAAGTAAAAAAGGCATTTCAGTCTTCTCTTTTAGGTGATGATTTTATTTTATTTTTAATGACCATATATCACGTTCAAAGCTGATCTTGGGGAATAGGAGTGAAATTTATTGTTTCTCAGGTCCTAGTTGTTTTCTTTGTTTTGGTTTGCTTTTTGTTCACTTTTAATTTTAGATAAAACCTCACTAGTCTAGGCTGATTTGGAATTCCCTATGCAGCTAAACTGACCTCAAACCAATGAAAATCCACCTGTCTCATTCTCAACCTTGGTAGAATTACAGGTGGGAGTCACTCTTGGGTTGATCAGGGCAACTGGATGCTGGAAATCCAGTGGAGTTTTAGAATTGCAACAGTAAAAACTAATAATAATGACAACTAAATGATGGCACAGGCCTGTAATTCCTGTTCTCAGGAGGAGGAAGGGCAGGAAGACCTCCAGCTGCAGGCCAGGCTGGGGAAGACTCTGGCCCCAAAATAGGGAGTGAGGTATGAGTTCAGAGCCAGACACTCAGGGAGCTATATCCAAGCAGTGCCTACAGGACTGAAAGTCTGAAACGAACTCAAGTGCTATTTAAATGATACCATAATTCATAGGAGATGATGACTGATTGGATTCTGAAGCCAAGGAAAGAAGAGGAATTAGGCAAAAACGACTCTATGTCTTCAGTTTGGGTGATTTAATAGGCAATGGTGTTAATAATAAAGAAAAAAGATTGAAAGATGAAAAGCAGGTTTCACTGGGGGAAGATAATGAACTGTGTTTTGCACCTCTCACACTTGATATGTCAATTGGTCATTCAATTAGAGCTGTTCAGCAGAGAGACATATGCAGTCGAGTTTCAAGAAGTTCATATGAGTTATCAATTATAGATTAAAAGTCAGTGACACATAGGTTGTAGCTAAAAGTACAGGATGAAATCACTCAAGAAAATTGAGCACAGAAAGATCCAGTTCCTGCAAATTGTAGGTAGCAGGTATAAGGTAGAAGAGAAAGAAGGCAGTAGGCAGACAGAAACAAAAAGAGAATTATGTTTTAGAAAGAGCCTTAAGTCACAAGGACATTGTTACTGATAGTACACATGCCAAAGGTAATTAGAATGAACCTGGAAAAGAGGCTGCTGGGTTTGGCACACTGAAAGTTACTAAGTGATCTGAGAGTGGTCTCACTAGAATCCCAGATGCAGAAGCCAGGAATCCAATAATCCAGAAAACATAAAATATAGCCTTTAAAGATCATGAAGGAGAGTTTGAGAGGTGAAATATCATAGTATTGTCTCCCACTGAAATAATAATCAGAAAGCCTTATGGAAATTTACAAGTACCTTCATGTGAAGAGGTGGTTGATTAGAAGGAACCTCTGTTCTTTCACAGGGTTCCTCTGTGCTACTTGTTAAGTTGGTGTTTCCTAGACTCACCTTCTAGGTTCTATATTATGACCCTTTCCTGAATTCGTGCCACCAGCTGGTGATGGGAGCTACTCTTTTTCCTTTGTAGCTACCTCCCTTAAGGCTGCTGAGAGGGATCCCTGTAGAGAAAACACAAAGCTTGAGAAAGAGAGGGTGGCACTACTACCTGTGTATTTCTGTGACCACACACACACACACACACACACACACACACACACACACACACTTACACATGGGATAGGAAGGAGAAGAAAGGAGAGGAGAGGAGGGAAGGAGAATGATGGAGGGGAGGGGAGGGGGGCAGGGGGAGAGGAGAGGGAGAGCTGAGACTTTGGTACCACTACCTACCTTGCTTTTTGTTCCTAGATACAACCTTACTACATTCAAGAGACAGCAGCATGAGCCAGCCAGGAGCCATCTCAATAATCTAGGTTCTTATCTCTTTAAGGTACTTCCTGTTTCCAATTTCCAATAATTCTGTTCTCTTATTTCCATTGCTCTAGCCTGAGTGGTAGGTTTCTTTCTAAATTGTATTATGTTATATTATATTTGATTTTTTTTGTCTTTGTTTTTGTTTTCTGTTTGTCAAAACAGGGTTTCTCTTTGTAGCTATGACTGTCCTGACACTCACTCTGTAAACCAACCTGGCCTTGAATTTGGAGATCTGCTTGCTTCTGACCCCCAAGTGATGGAGTTAAAGGTGTATGTCACCACTATCCAGTTATATATAGTTTATTTTTAAAAGAGCTATATTTATCTCATCATGTTGATGTTTGAAAGTATAAGCAGCATGTCACTGGCTCTGTAGCTCTAGCAAGGTCTTTCCTGACTGCCGTCTCATCATGGCAGGAGCAGGTGTGAAAAGGATGGATTATATATGGTGAAACAGGCAGCTAAAGAATGAGGAGCCAGCACTTTGGACCTATTTTGTTTTGTTTCTTGGTTGTTACTTCTTGAGATAGTGAATAGAGGACAAAACTGCAGGCTTCCCTTTGGGGCATGTTCATATATGACATCTTTGAGATTAATGGAGTACTTGCAATGTTCCTAGCACATCTCATCCTTCATTTATTCACCATTACTCTGTCTCTGCACGTGTTCATGAAGAAACCTAAGTGCTTTGACTTCTTTCCCTTGCAGTGATATAGGACTAAGCTGAGCAAGCAGACTTGCACTGACATTTATACTGCTTGTAATTAACTATGTGGCATTGATCAAGTCAATTCTTCTTTCAGTGTTAGTTTTCAAATGTTCATAGTGAGCAACTCCATTTTAATATGACAGTCACCTAATTGTGGTAGAAAATACAGAAACAGAGAGGGAGTAGTATAAATGGAAACCAAAGGGCAAGGAACACGCAGCTTTTTCTACAGTCCAGTTTGACCTTACATGAAAATGCATACTTTGCTGAAAATTTCAATGAGATTTTGCTGGAAACCCAAGAGTGTACAGTGGTTAATGTACTTGCCACCAACCCTGACAATATGATTGTGTGCCCTAGGACTCACATGGTAAGACAGAAACTCAACTTCAAAAGCTTTTTTTTTTTTTAACCTTTACATATGTACTGAATGGACTATAGCAAGGATTCATCATACTCACCACACACACAAACTAAATAAGCATAATTTTATTAAACCTGCATGAACCAGTGGCTAGTCAACAATGGTGAGAAAATCAATAGACTTAGCTGATTCTAGCTGTGAAGTTTTGAATGAATGTGAGGGGGGAGAGAGGATAAGAGGGAGGGAGAGGGAACTGGGATCGAAATGTAAAATAATAAATAAATCAATATATACATACATACATACATAAGTTTGAATAAAAAGAAAATGGTCCCCACAGGCTCACAGGGAGTGGTATTATTTTAAAGGATTAGGAAATGTGGACTTGTTAGAGTAGGTGTGGCCTTGTTGGAGGAAATGTGTTACTGAGGTGGGTTTGAGGTATCAAATGCTCAAACCAGGCCCAATGTCACTCTCCCTTCTTACTGCCTGCTGATCCAGATGTAGAACGCTTAGCTACATCACCAGCATCATGTCTGCCTGTATGCTGCCATTCTTCCTGCTATGATAATAATGGACTAAACTTCTAAACTGTAAGCCAGCTTCAATTAAATGTTTTCCTTTATAAGAATTGCTGTGGTCATGGTGTCTCTTTACAACAATGGAAAACCTAGCTAATATATTCACCTTCATCTTCATTAAAATCAGTGTACCTCTTTAGTAAAATGTAGCTCTAGGGTTGGTAGATAAGAAAAACAACTGCATGCAGTACTAGCAACTTTGTCTGTTTATTGAAAATACCTAAAAAGCTATAAACCATGGCCCCATATGGAAAGATATTTCAGTTCTTTGCCTAGGTTAAAATGAACAGATGCCACCAACAGACTCATTTTCAGGCATTTGCTATTCTTCTCATAATAAAGAATGTGGTCGCAGACCTTCTGCTTGTTAGAAGATTCATTTAGAAAGAATGTGGCTTTGCTAGATTTTTATCAAATTGTATATATTAAAAGCATATATGCTTACAAATACTGAGTTAATCTAATTGTTTTCTCATAAATACATTAAAGGGGGAGAAGGATCTTAAGAACTTTTTAGGAGGCTAAATTATAGTGCACACATGTCATGAAAAAATTTAGGGGAAATACATTAGGATCCACACTGAATTTATGAAACGGTATTCACAGACCCATGAATGATAGGCTTTTGTTACAAGATAAGCTTGCATAGAAGACTGTAGCACACAGAACAATTTTACACTTATAGACACTGCATTTCTTGGCATTTCTAGCCAGTGAAAATAGATGGAGAAAATTAAGAGCAGGAACATCTTTCTGGCAAAAGAAAACAATTGTTTAAACTCCCTGTGCCTGTTTTCTAAATATTACTCTGCTGTGCTAGCTTATCTCACATCCTTAAGTATCATTTACATCCTAATGTCAGTCTCTTACTATAAAACATGTGAAAATTAAACATACAACCCATACATCTGAAAACTTCAAGGTAGATTTCTAAGGTTAAGAGTAAGACAATAGTTTATCTCCTGGTTCTCCACCCATTCCACAACTAAATAACCACACTCTTATTCCAATCTCTTTGTAATAGAGTCATCTGTATATAATGCAAATGATTCTAGGTTCTGAAGGTGCCAGCGATAGAAATTAGGCTACTTTGGCAATTTCGGTAACTTTATCGGGTAACACGAATTAGCATTTAAGTGTTTGGTTCATCAAATATAATATGGTATATAAGGAAAGACGTGGGAGGAGAAAAGTGGCAGAGACAAGTATTTGAACTGATTTTAAAATATATTTCCTTTGAATGACTAATGCAAAGCTTCAGGGCTGAAATTTGCTATTTCTTAAATGCTTTGCTCTAAAAACATATTTACAACCTGTGCTCAATATGAAAAAGTGAACCGTGGAGTGCGAGACAGCAACAAACCTTTATTTCTGTTGGTGTGTGTGTGTGTGTGTGTGTGTGTGTGTTTGTGTGTGTGTGTGTGTTTGTGCGAGACAACAACAAACCTTTATTTCTGTTGGTGTGTGTGTGTGTGTGTGTGTGTGTGTGTGTGTGTGCAGGTGCTTACAGAGGCCAAAAGAGAATATCAGATGCCCTGGAACTGGAGTTCCAGGCAGTTGTTAGTGGTCTGATAACGGTACTCAGATCTAGATTCTGATTCTCTACAAGTGCTCATAACTACTGCATCAATCTTTCCAGCCCCCATTTCCTCTCTTTTTTTTTTTTCAAACACTGATAGTCACCCAAATGTTCTCATGGCTATTTAATACATATGAGAACCTTCCAGTGACTCTAAGTGACAAGAATAAAAGCCATAACCTTTACAGAACTGAGCTACACAGAGAGACTACCTGTTAGTAAATAGAAAATGTCAATAATCCTGGTTCACTATAGATGTACTTCAGGTAAGGATGTCCTTTAATAAGACTGGTTAATCGCAGTATGGCAAATTGTAATGTGGTGCAAACCCACAAGACAAAGGAAATACCTTACATGAGCAGATATCAGAGTCTTCTAGAGACTTTAGGAGTGTCTGAGTTTGGAGGGGAAAAGTCTCAAGTTTAAAGGAGTTCTGTGTATTTAGCAGATTCGTTTAAGTGCTAGCTGTTATTTAAGAAGGTTATCTTATTATCCCACCTTTCTTTGGGACTGTTACATGGTAGTAACTCAGCACTTTAGAGATGGTAGCAGACAGGATGTAAGGCATGCCTGATCCACACAATAGGGACAGTTTCTGTTGTCTACAGATCGTGACTTACCCAAAGCCATGTAGTACAGATATCCAGTCTTATTTGATTACAATAAAAATGAGCCCAACTCAAATTAACTTAAGAAATAATTTGTGCATTAGCCCACAGAGCTAAAGAATGGTTGGGTGAAGATGGAGAGAAAACAGAGACTGAGGGATATCATCATCAGTGTCTCCTATTTAAGTCAGCTATACTCTCCTCTGCATTGCATGTGTTCTCACTAAGGCTTGATTCTGACTGAGGAAAGATTTGTGCAATGTTTTCCTAGACTGTTTTCTTCTATGAAATATTACTGCATGCTGAGCAATATATAAGCAACAGGAATTTACATCTTGTAGATCTTGAAATTGGGAAATCAGGTATCAAGGAGCAAGAATGTGGTGAGGACCTTCTTGTTGTGTCTAAGGTGAGGAAGAGGGAGGGAGGGAGAGAGAGTTGGTACAAGTGTGTGTGCAGGTGGTGCATGTGTGTGTGTGTGTGTGTGTGTGTGTGTGTGTGTGTGTGTTCAGATGTTCAGGTCTCTTTTTTTTATAAGACCATTAATCCCATTCTAGGGCCCCATTCTCACCTAACCCCTCCCAAGGGCTTCATGTTCAAATACCACACAATCAACCTAAAAATTTGATAACTAGTTTCCACCTAGGAACCTTAGGGATTAAACCCACAGAAATGGTGACTGTCCTAGCCTAGGTCACTATGCCTGCCCTTGCAGCTAAGGACAGATGTTATTATCTCTACCTTAAGCTTCAGGAATTAATAACAGACAAGGGAAAATTAGCCGGCAAGTATTAAAAATGGAGTGAATAGCTAAGAAATCTGTGGGAAAAGATTTACACATAGCCTCTAGTGTGAGAACATTCACACCTATATTGACTTCAAAGTCTTTCAACCATGGAAGGATACATCTTCCTCTGATTTTTGCAAATATAGTACATGTTTGTGCTATACAAGTCAAAATAATCACAGAATATAATCAATATAATAGAAAATATTTACATTGTATATAAATAGTGATAAGAGAAATAAATGGCATGTGTACAAGACTAAAAGGCTAAGACCTAGTCTCCTATTAACTGGACTTTTTGATGCTGGGGAAGAAGGGAAGTCTAAAAAGGCTTTTACAAAGGCTTCAAAATTAGCATAACAAAACCCTACCTCATTAGCATAAGAAAAGCCTGGAAAACCTGCCATAGCAATGCCCCCTTCTATACTCACCTCCCAGCTTCCAACTAGCAACAGAAAGAGCAGGAACCAGAAAACCCACATTATGCAAAGGACACAAAACACCTGTGCTAGGCTAATGACCCACAAAAGCCCCAGTCCATTATACACAGGTGCCATTGAGCTGGTAAATGCTCTCCCTGCTCCAGACCACTTCCTACATTGGAAATGCATCCTTCCTTAGTAAGTTATATTTCTGTACTTGCCACTGTCATATTTCTCTGTCCAGTTCCCACTTTCAGGACACACAACCCATATATGACAGCAGGTGCATACTAAATCCTGATAACAACTAATGTCACTTACATTGCTGCCTCCTCCACTAAACTAATGTCTCCCCTTCTAATTCTGAATCAGTCTATCTCAAGGCTTGCCAGTGTCAATGTTAAAAAGAATACGATGAATTACCTGATATCAGTCTTGGTGCCTGTTAGCTCCTCCTTGTTCAGGTCAGCTGTCTCTATGTGTTTCTGCAACTTGGTCTTGTCCTTTCCCTCTGCATCTGGATTCTAGTTCGACTCAGTGTTTAGGTGTGGGTGTTTGCTTCTGTTTCCAACAGATACTAGATGAGGGCTCCATGATGGTGGAAAAGATAGTTGTTGGTCTCAATGTCCAGGAAGGGCATTTATGGTGCCTTTCCATGGTTGCTCAAATTGTTAGTTGGCAGCAGTCTTTTAGGTCTCTAGACCATTCTTTAGGTTTAGTTTTCTCTTTAAAACCATAATGGCTCCTTCTTTTATGTTTTCTTCCTCTCTCTCTCTCTCTCTCTCTCTCTCTCTCTCTCTCTCTCTCTCTCTCTCTCTCTCTCATGTCTTCTATTCCTACCCTGATTCAATCTTCCTAGTAGCACATGCTTTCCACTCCTCCCCTTCTCTTTCTCCTACTTCTCTCTCCATTCACTGCCCCCCCCCAGTTCCTATGTGCTCTGGGGTAATTGTCCCTTCCCTGTAGTGGGATATTCATTTTGTCTCCTTCTGTAGCACTGACCATGCCCATTGGGGGGTGGACCCAGGGGCGGAAGTGACCTGTGGAAAGACGTCTGAGGAGGAGCCAGGGAACACTCTCTTGCTGGTGGGTCCCGGACAGGAGCGCATCTGCTGGAACTTGATGGTGTTCATCTGTCTAGTTGCAAGTTATTTCTCCCTGAATAAACATCTATTCGGCCTATTTGTTTATCCTGATCCTTATTTAACCACAATATCTGGTGTCAGAAGCAGGATCAGGATTTTCACTGGATCTGGGTTTCACCTAGGCGGCGGACTCCATTCCCCAATGGGCAGGGTCCCATGCCTAACCAGTTGGACTCACCACAGCTTTGGGACATCTATCTCTGCCCTACACTCCTTCGCCTCCACAGCGGGCCTGAGAAGGCACTCACTGCTTCTCATTTTTTGCGCATTTCCTTGCAGATTACAGCCAAGATTTCTGCATCTTCTTAGGATCCCCCATGACATCGCCCTTTACCAGCAGGAAGTAGTTTGGAAAAAATGATGCCCAAATTCCCAAATAGTGTTTATAAATGTTTGTTTTCATTATTATGGGATTGGTTATAAATGGTTAATGATCACAACCAATATTGTTTTAAAGGTAAAAAGGGGATATGGTATAGATATGAATACTTTGTTTTGGAATGGGTTTTAATTTATTGATACAATTTAATGTCAATTTTGTGATATGTATATTTTTCCTTTTGTTTAGGTATTGTGTTTATAGCCCATTTAGGAATGTAATGTATAATTTAGAACAGATTATAGTTATCTATAACAGTCAAATTTATAGTGTTACTTAGGTTTTCTAGATATATAGAGATATATTTGAGATGGATAGGAATTCTTCAAACCTTTCAAAGACCTACAGAATATGGCACTTAAAATGGTTTAGGGTTTTTCTTGACACTGAGACATAATTGCTCCTGGCAACACCACCTGCATCAAAAAGGAAGATGGACATTGAAGAAACTCACAATGGAGTTTACTTACAATATGGCAAGACTAGCCATTTGGACATGATACTGCTCTTGTCTGGAGTGTTTGACTTTATGCTGTATAACCTGGACATGCAGGACACACAGAAAAGTGACTGCTAATGCAAGATGGACATTGCTACAGAGTTCCTGCTTCATGGAAGTGTCTGCCAGACAGTCAGCAGGACACAGAAAAGTGACTGACAAACTTCCAGTACAAGAAGACAGTTTAAAGTTTCCTGCTTTGCTGAAGAGTCTGCCAGACACAGTATGGCCTATTGGCTGAAGATGGAAGATTACAGAAAAACTTCAGGTGACTGACAAGGCAAGATGTCTCTGTCATTTCTAGAGTTTATATATTATCCTTCTGTCGTCTTTGAGGGAATTGAAGACAAATAGTTATGGTTATAGTTTTCCTTAGTTAGGATTAAAGATAAGTTACATATAGGCCTTCAGACTCACAAAGATAATATAGATGATGGAATATTTTCTTTAAATCTTGCTAAATGTTATTGGACTAAATATTGTTAACTGTGATTCTTACTTGATAACTGTCATATGATATATTTTGCTATGTCTGCCAGACAGTCTGCAGGACACAGAGAAAAATGACTGAAAAACGCCAGTACAAGAAGACAGTTTAAAGTATCCTCCTTTTCTGAAGAGTGTGATAGACACACTATGGTCTTGTCCTGCTGCCGCACCTGCCCCAATTAACACACTGAGACTCTGTATTTAATATAATGCTGTTGGCCAGGTACTAGTTTCTTATCGGCTAGCTCTGTCTTAATTATTAACCCATTTCTGTTAATCTAATATTTCCACGTGCTCTGGCATCCTATTCTCTCCAGACTCTCCATCTTGACCCCTTCTTACTACTTCCTCTTTCCTCCTTGTCTCCTAGTCCTGCCTGTCTTGCTTTCCTATTGGCCAACAGTGCTTTATTCATTAACCAGTATGAGAAACATATATACAGAATGACATCTCCCATCATATCCTCTTTTCTGTCTAAATAAAAAGAAGGGGTTTAACCTTAACATATTCTGTCATCTATCCTATCTTTGTGAGTCTGACGTCCTATATGTAACTTATCTTTAATCTTAACTTTATAAAGTGTTTCTTCTATGTCCATCTTCCTTTCTGATGCAGGTGGTATTGCCAGGAGCAGTTATGTCTCATTGTCAAGAAAAACCCTAAACCATTTTAAGTGCCATATTCTGTAGTTCTTTGAAAGGTTTGAATAATTCCTGTCTATCTCAAATATATCTCTGTGTATCTTGAAAAACGTAACTAACTTAAATCTAAGCTTTGACTATCATAGGTAATTTTCTACAATCTGTACTAAATTATACATTACATTTGTAAATGAGCTATATAAACATAATACCTAAACAAGAGGAGAAATATACACATCACAAAATTGACCTTAAATTGTATCAATAAATGAAAACCCATTCCAAATAAAAGTAATCAATAAATGAAAATCCCTTCCAATACAAAGTATTCATATCTATACCATAATTCTTTAAAAGGAGATTGGTTGTTATCATTAACCATTTATAACCAAGCCCATTTAAATGAAAACAAACATTTATAAACAATATATATATACATATATATGTTTTATATATATATATATATATATATACACTCTGTGCTGTATGATACAAGAGTAATATTGGTAATTATCATTGGAATGTTAAAACTACATTTGACTAGGCCAGGCTACCAAGATAACAAGATGATATGACAATTTTCTGTAATTGAGACTACCAAACCTTCTAAATTTAATATCATTCAGTAAATTCTGACATTTTGGAAAGACACACACATAGCAAGCTCATGACAGAAGAGAAGACCTTAACCATGCATTACCACTAAGCTAATAACCAACTTACTGAAAATTTAAAGGAAGACCTTCATTCCTTCAAGGCTATAGAAAAGGGTAAGAGAGTGAATATGATAACAGAAGCTGTGAATTGAATTGGCAGAACAACTAAGGAATCCATGGAAGTTGATATGAAACTTCAGGCAATCCAAATTAGTAGCACTAATCTGCTACATAGGCTCAGAAAAGGAAGAGTATGTTAGATATCTCATCTGCTTTTGACATTCCCTGTAGTATCTTATAGCATTTAGTAACATGGTAGGGTCTCAGTTACCATAGTCTGCTTGATAAGATCAGTACCTTCAAATAAGTGACACTGAGAAATATTCAAATAACATTTGCTGTGTCTGATGACTTCCAAAGCAAATATGAAATGCATAATTTTTAAAGCAGGTATAACAAATTGGGAGGGTATAAGGAGGTGTGGGTTCTTTATATGGGTTTTAATGTTTTCAGAGGTTTTAAAAGCAAAGATTGCATTAAACTGACCTGGATTTTATAAAGAATTGGAAATACTTGACCACTGTAGAAATTCTGTTAGAGTATTAACAGAACTGTTGATTTATACCAGTAATCCTTACTCAGGAGGCTGAAACAGGAGAATGTCAAATTCTAACCTAGTTTGTGCTGTCTAGTATGGCCCTTTTTTTTTTACAATGGAAAAAAAAAAGAAATGAAGCAGCAAGTAAGGAAGGGAGGGAAGGAGGGAAGGTGAGAAGGAGGGAGAGAGGTAAAGAGGGATTGATGGATTGATGAATGGATGGATGGATGGATGGATGGATGGATGAAAATGAAGAAGGGTACCTAACCTATTCCTGGAAGCTATGATTTTAGCAATCATTGATTTGACAGTGTTAACCCAATCTGAGCATGAAATTAATTATTTTGGCATTGTTTGGGGAAAATGAAAAGGTACTTAATTCTGAAAGCATTTGTAGATTAATATTTCTAAAGATAGAATTATGTAACTCCACTGTTGAAAAATAATCAGTAATTCTGTTGTGCCTACATTGAAGGCAATCTATTTCATTGTTCATGCCAAACAAATTCATGTTTATTTTAAACTTCATCCATGTACATATCATATGCTTTCCCATGCCTCAGAACAGAAACTGTTTTGTGTCCTGCATGGTCTTTAAACTTAAAACCTCTATTTTGAAACTCATAACATCCCCTTTAATTCTTCTGTTAGCTATATCAAAGTATCACCCTATCTCAAAAAGTCGTTTTGTCCTTTTGAGAATTTCATACATGAATATTATCTTTATATAAATTTCACCTTCTCTCCTCCTCACTCAACTATTCCTTTGTTTCCCCTCTCATGTTCATGACCTCCTTTTCTTTAATCATTATCACTTCCAAGACCTATTGTAAATACTGCCACCTTTCTACAAAGACTTTCTTCTTTATTTTGTATCTTTAATTATTGATTTTTTAAAATTTTATGTGGATGGGTACTTTGCCTGCATATATGTTTGTTCACCATGTGTATACTTGGTGTCTATAGAGGCCAGAAAAGAGCTTTGGATCCACCTAAACTGGAATTATAGATGGTTGTGAGCTGCCATGTGTGAGTTGGGTATCAAACCCAGATCCTATGGAAAAACAGCCAGTGCTTTAACTATTAAGCTGTCTTCTCAGCTCCTATAAAGTCTTTCTTGTTCTTCCTCTCAGTTTTGTCTCTTCAGTTACTTTCCATGATACTTGACACATCTTAGGCAATTTACAATACAGTTATTTGTAAGGTGATAATTCCTACTCTCATCTTTTAACCTCAACTGAATTTCAAATTACTTGGTTATAGGTTCTGAACACAGCTTTTTCATCATATTCTCTCCCCCCCCCCCGCAGATTCTTCCTTTTTTTGATAGTCTTTTTTATTTTATTATTTTACATGTCAATCCCAGTTCCTTCTCCATCCCTCCTTCCCTCTTACCCTCTCTGCCCCCTCACATGTACTCTGACCACACTCCCCTGCCATCCCCCACCCTAATTCCACATGTAGGGCAATGCCATCCAGGTGGGGTCATGTAGATCAGTCAAGTCATTTGAAGTAGAGACTAAGACTTCTCTGCTGTCAATAGGTTAAGGCAGTCCCTCCATGGGGGATGTGTCCACAAGGTCCTTCTGTGTACCAGGATTACATCCTGGTTCCACTATCTGAGGTGCCTTAGAATGCTCAGTCCTTCTGGCTGAGACCCATATTCAGGGGGGCCTGAGTCAGTCCCATGCTGGATTCCCAAAGAGGCTGAGAAAGAAATCAGAGAAACATCACTCTTTACACACACACACACACACACACACACACATATATATATATTTGTATGTGGATTACAGAATTTGTAGCAGTTAAAGAGGCTGCAGCAGAGTTAAAAAAAGGATTCAGAAGTAGGCTGAGAGTCTCTATTGAAAAGACTGATGGAAGCTGTTACTAGAACTGCTGGAGAATTAAGATTAAAACTATAGAGTGCAGCTGCAAGGTAAAAAGTCAAACCAGCTTCTAAGCAGGAAACAAGTCAAGAGAAGGACAGAGCAGGTCAGATCTATCTAGACAGAGACCAAGAGGAACAGCAGGCTGTCCAGTAGGCTTCATCAACAGCTTTTGACTAGCCAAGCTGAAACCCCAGGGGAGTCCTACATCCTTGAAGCTCACAGAAGGTATGAAGTGACAAGGTGGTGGGTGGCCATGCCATTGTAGTGTCTCTCTTAATTCTCTTTCAATTGCTATGAGTAGACACAATGACCAAGGCAACTTCTAAGAGACAGCACTTAATCCATGTCTCACAGTTTGGGAGAATTAGTCATGGCAGGGAGCACAGCAGCAGATAGGGCAGCATGGCACTGGAGCAGTAGCTGAAAGTTTGATCCGTAAGTTGGAGACAGAGACAGGGCAAGGCTGAACCTGAAATGTTTTTGAAAGGCCTTTGAAAGCTCAGCGCCCACCCTTGCAGTGACACACGTTTCCACACTTTCAAATCCTCCCCAAACAATTCCACTAACTAACTTGGATTTGCATAGGACAAAGCAAAGGCTAAGGAAAACTGCTGTTTTATACAGTATGATGTAGCCTTATCTCACCATGTTCCATCGCCAACATTCAAAATCAAAACAAAACTAAAGCCACTCTAGTACTTTCAATTTCAGGATCTCTCCTTTCTCCATCCATTGTTGTTTTCTTTGACATTTTTTTTACATATGCATCCTATACACTCTTCTGCATAGCACAGGATAATCTCAAACTCATGGTACCCATGCCTCCTACTGAGTGCTGAGGTTATAGTCTAGACTTTAAATGATGTCTTAGTCTTTCAAGAGTTCTCCAAAGATTTTTTCAGATGTTTCCTTTCACCTGACTCAGAACAGTTTCAACTTCTCTTATTCCACATTCAAATCTAAATTGTCTCAGATTTCACCTAACCTGAAAAGACCTTTGCTTGAATTTACTATTTCTTCTACCCACCTTTCTATTTTCTCCCATTGACTAATATATTTTCAACAGTGTGCTTGTATCCTTGTTTTGGTTCCTGCACTGTTTTTTATGGGTATTATTTATTCAAAATTGTTTGCTGCTCCTAAATATGTAGGCTTCTTCTCATACCTCATTTCTTCCCAGATTTTTTCAACATGTAAGAAACAATAATGATTGGACAATATTTTGTTAATTTTTTCCTTATATGGAGGTGCAGGACTTCCTACTTCTCTAGACTACTGTCTTTCCTCCTAGATGTACTCTTCTTACATCATACTGTAGTGATGAGCCCTTAATTATTTCTGTTTGTTATCTTGTCCTCTTTTAGAGAATCCATTTTGCAAGCTTTCACTATCTTTATTGTATCTTTCAAAGAAAGGCAAAATGTTAGTTTACTGGTCCCAACTTAAAAGTCGTTCAAAACCAGGAGCAACGCAAGCTGCCAAGAAGTACATAACTACTAGTCCTACCCATGTGTACTGCCTACGAGCTACAACAATCACAAGCTTGGTAAGAAATCCTTGAATATAAAAAAGTGGCACTTATATCCTGAGGGTAACCAACAGCCATTTAACTGGACTTAAGGCCTAATAGGAGGGAATTCATGATTAGTACTGGAAATCTAGTCAACTATCTGTGGCTGCTGAAGCCATGGGACCTCCAGGAGAACATACTACTGCTGCTTGCTTTCCTAAAAGAGTATAATTTCTGACTGCCATTCTAAATAATTTTTTATATCCATAGATGGTTTAGATTGATTGGCCCACACTGTGCAGGCTCTGGATGCTACGAAATGATTGGTTTACGATGCACAGGCTTTGTTGTAAACCCTATAAAAGCTGTCTCACTTCTGTACTCAGGTCCTCAGTCCTCTATCCCTGCATGGCATATGACTGTGGACCCCAGTGCACTTGGAATATAAAAGACCTCATGCTGTTGCATCAAGTGATTCTTGTGAGTGATTTGGGGTGTCGCCTTTCCTGAGTCGGAGCGTGAGGGTCCATGCTCTGTGGTTCTTTCAGTTCTCCTTCATAGAACCTGCAGTGACTTGTGAACATTTTCTGTAATATCTGTCTTGACTAAAAGCATCTTGCAAGTAGGTGAACTTTGTGCTTATTTATTGCCACTCTACCACAATTTTTCAGATGTTCATTAAATGTTTGATAAGTAATTATAATGGTTTCTCAGTTTCTCATCCTTACCAGATTTCTTTACCTCTGGTTCACAACTATTCCTTCACATTTGGATTCCTTCTTGAACATACTATATATCAATAGTAACTCAAAAAACTGTCCTATGTTCCTAATGACACACTAGAGTCAATATTAAAATGACCTCATTCAGGCTTAAAAATCTAGATTTATTTTGATTTTTTTCTATCCCCTGTTAAAAAAGGAAAAATAACACCTTAATATTTCTTCTGGGGTATCTTTTAAAGGTATCTTTTTCTTCACACCATATAATAGTCATCACACTTTGTCTCAGGTTGTCTTTATACATAGTCTAGTGAATGAGGGCTAGCTTTTGGGGGGGGTAGAACCTAGCATTTTATTTAGATCTTCATTTAACTGTTGGAATTGAGAACCAGACATACGTAATAAACCTCCAAATATAGATCCTGAAAGGCACATTCTTGCTTAGGACAAGAAGTCACGGAATAAGAATGTAAACAAGCTGGCTTCTCTGTACCACACCAGCCAAGTCCACTTTCTCCATGGCCAGCTGCACTAGCTCTGGAGGGCTAGCTTTTTTGATTCTGTCCCCTACCCAGCTTTTCTGCAAATGAAGAGTCAATTCAATCTATGTTTCTATGTATTAACTATGCACATTATAGCAATCATATACTGTCATTTTCCATTCTAGTCTACATTTTTACAATCCAGATACATCTTACAGTTCCTAAATATATCAAGAGTATACTCTGTGCATCTTTGCAAATGTTCTCTCTATCCAACAACTCTCATTTTGCCTATTCATTATCTAGTATTCCCTTTAACATGATCCAAGTTTCCCCCACATGTTTCCCCCACATATGTATCTAGCTCCAAAAGCAGCATTACCATCACCACCTTGTCTTGTATGTATCCACTGTCAGGCAGAACACTGAATTATAGATGGCTGCTTTACTTTATTTTTTCCTCTGGAATGGAAAATTTTGTGAACATACAAGTACTATTAAAAATTATTATACTTCCAACATATATATACATATATATATATCATACTTAGTATATGTATTATAATACTATACATATTAATGTCTACTCTATATTATGTATATAACAATAATATAGAGGCAAAAAATATAAAAAGTGAAGCCATGTGGGTAACAAACATCTGTAATCCCAGGACTCAGAAAATTGAAATAGAAGAATATCATTCACAGTCAGCCTGTGCTACACAGTGTGACCCTATCTCAAATAAAATCCAATAGATAAGTAAATAATCTTACTGAAATTTTAAAAGGTTGAGTAAAACACAATAAGACTAGAAGTTATAAAGTGTGTTCCCTCTTCCCCCATTATGCTGATTTTATACACAACCCAGAGGTGTATGCATGTACTCTTTTGGTAATCTATGGTTTGTTTCACAATAACTAACCTACTATCATCTCTCCCTATGACCCACTCCTAGAGTAATTCATTAATATTTCAGTACCTCGCAGAAAAACTGTCTATTTTCTCCTTTTCACTTTCATAGCTATGTCATTTGAAATTAACAAAAATTATTATTTACAATCAATGAGATTTATCAACTTCTTATAATATACCAGAAACTTTTATGGGCCCTGGAGTTACAGTATAGAACAGTACAGATTCTTGTGAACCTTACATACTGGGGTAAAGAAAGAGAAGTAAGATGTTTGTATCATATGACTGTAAGCAGTTGCTTGAAGATCTAGTCAAAGTGAGAAACAATAGGCATTCAAATTAGGGAGTCCTAAACTTGAATCCTCAGCTGACTCCATATGAGTTTGTGATATAAACAAGGATATTAATAACTCTGACTTTGTTTCCTTCTCTATAAAATCAACCGAGTATTTCCACCCATAAGGCTACTGAGAAGAATTAATAAGGCACTATACAAAGTTTCTAGTTTGAATTTTGAACCAGTGATATTTAAGAAACATATTTTATACATTATTCATAGCTAAACCAGCACATAGATGTTACAGTATGGCTCTATTACAAGACATTTACAATAATTCTAGAAATAGGATATGGGAATTCTATTTTCAGTTCACCTTAATTGGGTAGATTTGAGGGCAAACTTTTGGAATATACATTGCAAAATGTTAAGAAAGTGGTATTTGAAGCAAATTATCTATTTAAGATGAGAAAAATAATTGCTGGCAGCTTAGTTACCTCCTGATTACCGCAAAAAAGAATTGGCAATTCATTTTGCTATTTAGTGCCTTTAAGGCAGCCTTGAGTGTCACAGATTAGACCAATGTAGATATAAGCAAATATAAGAGAAAAAAATGAAAGCCAATATTGGCTCCTGTGTTCAATATCTCTCTCTTCTAGGTAATAAGGCCTCAACACACAGAATGAAGGCATTGTCCATGTGTTTTCTGTGAATCTTTCCTAAGAAAGATGAGATCAGGTAGAAAAAGTGTGACAAAGCCCTCTGTTGCCAAATTTCCCACAGAGGTAGATAAAGCTGAAATACAAGCAGCCAGGAAAGCAAAAGGCTCAAGTAAGCAGCTAGTCATGACTTCGGTGCATGAACTATGACTTTCAATATAGCTTTTGAGAATATGCTTGTGTTTAATAAAAACTAATAAGAATTAAGAATATGTACAAGAGGCATATATTGCTGTTTAAAGTCTTGCTCATGTCCAATATTTCAGTTGATTACTTACATACTTTTTTCTAATAGTTGTAATTGAATCAGGACTGATATATCTAATGCCATCTAATACCACTCATAATAAATTTGTTTTGCATGATTTACAAAATGACTAGTTTACAAAGCCATTGCTTTTTCCCTCTGATTCCACATTCTAATTATATTTCAGAAATTCTGAGACAAAAAAAAATTGTGATTGCAACTGTTGTTCTTTTGCTGCGCAGTTAATGCCTAACAAACACAAACACGAGACTCAGCGCCCACGTGGGGTTTATTGAGAGAGGGGACAGAGAAAGAGGGGATAGCTGGTGGCCAACTGAAAGCAGGAGAGAGAGAAAGCCAGAGGGGTGTGGGGCACTACAACCCATATCCTTACAGTCACCTCCTAATACTCGACAAATTCTGTCCTATTTACACCAACTCTTTCATCCTAATAGCAAGGCTCTTTCTTATTTCGTTAAGGTTCACCTCCAGCCCACTTCTGAGGACTTGGAGTTCTTAAAAACTATCACTGCCTCTTGTAAAACCTGTCAGATGTCAGATCCTAACTCCAGGTATCGTAGCTTCCCTTTTCCTACCCAACAGGCCAGGGGCTCCCTCCCAGGGACTGATTGGCAACTTGACTTTACCGACATGCCTACAGTCAGATGGGTTAAATATCTCCTGGTATTAGCTGATACCTTCTCAGGATGGGTGGAAGCTTTTCCAACTACTAAGGCTCAGACAGTGTCTGACACCCTTCTTAGGGAAATCATTCCAAGGTTTGGAATCCCAGTTTCTCTTCAGTCAGACAATGGCCCTGAGTTCACCTCTCAGATTTCACAAATCTTATCTAAAGCTCTAAACATCCCTTGGCATTTCCATATACCTTATCACCCCCAGTCCTCCGGGAAGATAGAGCATACTAACCATTCTCTAAAAAATGTTCTTGTCAAAATGTCACAGGAACTTCACCTTGACTGGGTAAAGCTCTTGCCTCTGGCTCTATTCAGGCTTAGGGCCCTCCCCAAATGACCCCTTCTCATCTCACCCTTTGAACTTATGTATGGGAGGCCAATTTTAACACCTGGTCTCTCACCTCAACCGTCACCTCTCCCTGACCACCTGCTTACACCCTTACTTCATCATCTCCACTCCCTCTTATGGAACTTTACTGACCACTCCCTGCTTCCACCTTGCACCAACTTCTGTGCATCCCCAATTAACATTGGGGACCAGGTCCTTCTCTCTCCCCCAGACAAGAACCCTTCACCTCTCTCCCCTAAATGGCAGGGCCCCTTCAAGGTAATTCTTGTCACCCCAATAGCTGCTAAGCTTGAGGGCCTTTCCCACTGGATTCATTTATCCCACCGCAAACCCTTTACTTCTTCATATAAAACTAATCCCTCATATACAGCAACTGCAACAGGACCCTGTTCCCTTAAGCTTCGGAGAACACAGAGATCAACTTCACTGTCTCCGATTCTAGAAGATTAAGGATTCATTCCTGTAACTTCACTCAGCCAGATTGGAAAATTCATGCTTTTCTTCTGGTCCTCAGGCTGATCTAAAACTTCTAACCTAACCAATAGCTGTTCTTACAGGAATGACAGCCAAAAGTCATGAACCTAGAGACACAACTCATCAAACACTTGTAACTCCTAAGTAAAGGTAACATTTCTAACATAAATATGTTACTAATGTGTCTAATATTTAGGTTTCACAAACCTAAAGGATTTTTTAGGTTCCAGGGAGCTGAAATGGTTTCATCTAAACAGGTCAGATTCACTCCAAATAAATCACCTTTTTCCTGGCCTTGGGACTTCCTTCCCTTGACCCAGGACTCCATTTGGAGCCCCCTCCCCCACCTCACACTTCTCCCATTAAGTACTAAGACCTAAGAGAAAAAAACTTAACCTTGTCCTCTGTTCTGCTAACATCTTGCCAGGTTTCAAAGAAACGCCAGAGCCCCATACTGTCAGAGCTGTGATGAAACAACCAGCTACCAGGACATGGCAGCACCCCAGCTTTCTCGGATCCCTCAAAGACTATCTATGCCCCCAATTCAGCAGGAAGCAGTCTCCAGAACTCAATGTCCTTATTCCCTAACCTGCCACGCCCAACCCCCACCTTTTTAATAACAATAAGAGGTGGGAATGTTAGGAACTAGCAGCCAGCTGACACCCCCCCCCCCAGCCCCAACGATGGGCGGGACTCTCATGGCCTTGTCATCCCTACCTCAGCTTTACCTGGCTTTACCTGGTGGCCAGAGGACTCAGTTATGCATGCACAAGTCCCCTTTAAAAGCAAGTGCCCCACACCCCTCTCACTCTCTCTCTCCTGCTTTCTGTTGGCCACCAGCTACCCCCTCTTTCTACCCCCTCTTTCTCTCTCCCCTCTCTCAATAAATTCCACATGGGCGCTGAGTCTCGTGTTTGTGTTTCTTAGGCATTAGCTGCGCAGCAAAAGAACAACAACAACATTGAGCTTACTAATACTTTTTTTCTGATAATTTGCATACTTTAAGTTTGGTCGTCTCACCACTCAACCATAAGGAAAATAATTTGAAAAATATGTATGTGCCAGTGAACTTGTACAATTTTTAATATTCATAAGCTTTAACCTTCATGTCTAATTGCATGTAACCTGGGTAACTATATATTAATCTTCATAAACATTAGAACAGTCTTTTAAAGCTCGGTATCCCTAAATCTATCACAAATGATCAAAAGCAGAAAACAGAAATGAGTAACTGAAAACTGCCCTTTATTACTCCAAAGAAGATGACTTAGCTGGCAAGTCACTTAGTGTTGAAAGAAAATTACCAATGTAATCCCCAGTTCATTCCCACTGCTAGGGTAACAAGGTTCACCCAATTCATGTAGCACCCAAATGCAGGCCTACTTTTATTTTTATTAGTGAATGCAAGAGAATAACCTTAAGTTCATATATAGCAAAGGAAGAATTTAGTTATAATGCAGAGTTGAAAGGGTGTGTTCTTTATATGCAATCGTTTCATTTAAAGCATGGGTTGATATATTTTGACCACGTCTCAATGGCATACTTAAAATGAATCATGGCTTTATGTGATAGGAAAAGATAATACAGAAAAGTAATTAGTTAGCCAGAAATTACAGGAATGAAAATAGAGCACTAGCAATTTTACTTGGAGTCTAGCTTTGGAAGTGGGTTTTGACTCGCTACACTTACTAATGTGAAACTTTATTAGTCATTTGAATACAAGTCATTAAGCATGCCTGCTTAAATATTTGGTATTCATTAAGTTTATTAACATAATGCTTTTTCTCACTAGTGCTCTATTCCAGGCTCTAATTTTTTATTAATTAAAATTGTTTGACATTTTCATATATGTATATAATGCATTCTACATTTAGATTACTCTCACACTCACAGATACACTTCCCTGCCCTCTCTCAGACATTCTAGCAACCTCTGCCTCTCTAAAAAAAAAACACTTTCCTATTCATTCATGTCTATTTTTTTATTATCTTTTGTGACCCAATAAGTGTAACCAGGCTGTCTTACCACGAATTTGAAACTATTCACTGGAGTCTACTGGGATAATCAACTATGTACATAGCTGAAAGTAATGATCCCCTTTTCCATAGCATGCATCATAGCCAATTGTTCAATAGGGGTCCATGGGCCCTTATCCCATTCATACCTGAGTATTGACAAGCCATTTCCTGCACAGACTCAGAGCAGGCAATTACAGTTGCAGTGAGTTCATGTTTGCAGTGTTGTCTTCTGCTCAGAAAATGGCATTTCCCAGCTCTTGATCTTATTTTCTAGCCCTCTTCTGTAAGGTCCCTGTGCTTTTTCTTTCTTATTTTACATATCGATCCCAGTTCCCTCTCCATCCCTTCCTTGTTCCCTCTTTCCCTCCCTCCCATGTCCCCTGGCCACCCTCCCATCCCATTCCCCCCACACTCCACAAGGAGGACGACGCCTTCCGAGGGGGGTCATCAAAATCTGTCAGGTCATTTGGAGTAGGGACTAGGCCCTCCCTCCTGCCTCTAGTTTAAGGGAGTATACATACATGGGGAACATGCTCCCAAAGTCCTCTGTGCACCAGGGATACATCCTGGTTCCACTGTCAGAGGTCCCTTAGACTGTCCAGGCCTTCTAACTGAGACCCATGTTCAGAGGATCTCAATCAGTCCAATGCTGGTTTCCCAGCTATCAGTCTGGTGGCCCATTGGCTCCCCCTTGCTCAGGTCAGCTGTCTCTGTTGGTTTCTGTAGCCTGGTCTTGTCCTCCCTCTCTGCATCTGGATTCGAGTTTGGTTCAGTGTTTAGCTGTGGGTATCTGCTTCTGTTTCCATCAGCTATTATATGAGCGCTCTATGACAGTGGATAAGTAATCATTAATCTCTTTATCAGAAGCTTCTCAGATTGAGGAGGTCCCATCTATTAATTGTCGATTTTAGTGTCTGTGCTACTGGAGTTAAGTTCAGGAAGTGGTCTCCTATGCCAATATGTTCAAGGGTACCTCCCACTTTGCTTTTGATGGGGTGAAATAGATGTCTTCTTTAGGGCTGAGCCCTCAACAGTGACTTATTCTCATTTTGGGCATTTCTGATACTTTGGGTTCACTATTGTTCTCTGCTAAGAGAAGTTTCTCTGTGTAAGGCTCTAATTTTTACTGCCTTAGATAGTCACAAACGTTCTCCATTCCTAAAATTTCTCACATAATCAATCCCGAACTATCACTGCCACTGAAATATTAATGATAATAATTTGATCATCGTATGTATATATATGGTATGAAATTTTAGTTTAATCACCCCAAAAATAATGCATGGTCAATACTCATCTTATATTTCTATAACAAAATACTATGGGTGGGGGTAACTTACAAAGAAAGAAAAGTGTTTGTGGCTCTGGAGACTAGGAAGTCCAAAGTTGAAAACCTGACAACTGGAAAGAGTCTTTCTACTTCATCATCCAATCAGGCAAGCACATACACACATGAGAGCAAATAACAAAGTTATACTCACCATTTCATCAGGAGTTAATGCCCACAATGCCTGACACAATAACATGACCCACTTCAGCATTAATCCATTAATGAGGCTGGTATATTAACTTCTTAAAGACTTCACCTCTCAACATTATTGACTTGGGGAATAAGTTTCTCACATATGCTTGGCAGGCATAGATATTCAATACTATCATAACCCATTTTTATGGATAAGGATGTTAAGGTTGAGCTAAGGCTAGATAATTTATTCAAGATCAAGTAATTAGAATACAATAGGCCCTGAATTGATATGCCTGCTCTATGTTTAAACATATTCAAATTCCTATACTTGTACTTTTTCTGAGTGATGGTATCCAAGAACTGGGACCTCAGGCAGTTTTTAATTTCTCTCATTTGACTTGGGTATGTAATGCTTACCCAAGTCAACATTAAGAATACCATCAGTATTTCCGACATTACTAATGCTTCCCACTCAGCATGTTGTTCAATAAGTATATTCTATGTAAACAGTAAGTGAAGAATAAATGACTAAACAACTATATTCAAGAGAGACTTTCATTAGCTGGGACTATGATAGCATCTCTGGAATACTGACCATACTCAAGCAAAGTGGATCAGAGTACTTTGTGCCAAGACATGCTTTCTTTATTTATCAAACTTCCTCCTGTCCTCCTCCTATTAACTTCCCTCCATCTCTCCCCTCTCATTTCTTTAACTATTTCATTCATTCTTTCTTTTTTGAAAGATTTCTTAGTCTATTACATTGTGGCCTTATGGTCCAGGATGATCTACAATTCATTATGTAGCTGTGGCTAGCCTAAAACTCATGGAAATCCTCCTACCTCAGCTTCTCAGATTTTCCGGTGTGAATCACCATGCCTGACTCTTGTGTTATGATATCTGATAGATTTACAGCAGACCAAACAGGATCAGGGTGCTACCTTATTCCTGTTCCCTCCCTAAGCACATGTTCACCAGCACAAACATGAACAGCTTTGGGAACTGAAATGCACATATTTCCTTTAAGTTAGCCTTATTTTTTGAAGTTGCTATAGAAGTCTTCAAACTGGCTTCTTCAAGAATAATTATTTGTAAGGAAAATCAGAAAAAAATGGTTGTGTTTGTTGATTTTATGCTATTCTTAGAAAGAAAGATGATTACCAAAGTATCAGTAGTTAAGTAAATATTTAGTGAGTAATTAAGAGGTTGCAGTGGTTATTTGTATTTTTTAACATAAAATTTTGGCTAGACAAGCTTCAAGATTTAAGATTTTCTTTTACCAACCAAGATGGTTCATGCCATATTCTTGATGACTCAGACCAAAGAAGTACTTCATGTGTTCTCCAGAATAAACACTACCCAGAGGCAGAATGGCATCCTTGACCCAGCCTATTAACACACAAAGATCCCTAAGCTTTTCTATAAACAAAGAATAAAATGTTGAAGAGGGGCAAAGAAACTCAAGATGAAAATTCTTAATGAACATATTAGACATTGTGCCTTCGACAAAAACCAGCAATTTGAATTGGTTTTGTATTTGTCGTAGGCCTTCTCAACCATTGGGCAGGGGGATTCCATGAAACAACAAGCCCTAAAACCCAGAAACTAGAGAAGAGCCTCATCTTTGTTAGATTACCTAAAACAGCCATACTCTGATAAAGCTGAAGGTAGGCATGTCTTGGGCAAGTAGGAAAAATGTAAAACTAAAGAATCATCAAGATGCCTGAACACACATAGAGGAAAAAGAGAGAGTGATGGACAATGAACTAAAAAGCATGCTGTCAATTCAATGGTATCTCAAGCCAAGAATATTACACTGAAAATCAGAACCAGTCTATTGCCAAGTGAAACTAATCATATGATCACTTGAATACCGTACCATAGAGTATTTTTTTTTTAATAGAACATGTCTTTAGTAGATAGCTTAGGAAAACCATGAAAGAATAAACAGTCAATTGTGCCATGAAGAGTAGAAACATTAAAAACAATCATTTTTATTTTAAAAAATAAAACTATTCTAACTAATGAAATCACTTCAGGCAGGTAGGCTGTGGTCTATTGTATATTTTATACAATAGATGAATTGAGATTCTCTTTAAAGAAAAGTCTGACTTTTACTGCAGATACAAGAGACTTTAACATAATAGACTCCTATGATCTCTAACTTGAAACTAAACATACAGTCTAAGACCCTCCTCTTTCAGACAGCTTTGATTGTTGCATTACAAATTCTGTTTTATTTATACTTCTCTGTGTGGTATGAAAGTCACTCTTTAGGCTGACAAGATGGTTTAACAAGTAAGGGCACCTGTCACCATGCTTGATCACAAAAGTTCAATCCCTGAGATTCATATTGTAGAGGGACAGAACTGACTTCTAAAAAATGTATTCTGATAGCCACATAGTAATACCACTGCACATGAGTCCCTCTCGCTCCCTCCACACACAAATAAAAATGGGTAAAGGATAAAGTTACCTTTTATATGTAACCAAGTAAACCATATTTAAAACAAATAGAGTGAAATTTTGGCTACTAATAAAAGCAAAAATGTCAAGCGCATTGAACCATCCTAATTCAAGAATGGTCCAAACCACTTAAGCAAACAGATGTAAAGACAATTTGGATAGAGAAAAGATACATACAGGCATCTTTTCAGACAAAAATATAGATGAATGGATTTTAGATCTACATTATAACATTAATAATTTATTAATCAGATTGTAATACATCAAGCTGCACAGTTGCCTTGGGATAAATGATGATAATCCATTTAAAGAGCTGAAGGCTATACATCTAACACATGTGGCTCTTGAAATTTCCGAATTCTAACCAGGGAAAGCAGTTGCATCAGACCAACAAAGTGATAGTTAAGGACTTAGGGTTCACAGTGGGATTGCAAAAGGCTCTATGAGTAGAGTATACACTTCAGAATCAATATTTAGTAACAAAACTGATTTTAGGTTTCACAATGCCATGTATTCCAAAGTGTATTTGGGGTTTCTCCTTATGATAACATCCCCTTGGCCAATGAGATGGTTCACTAAGTAAAGGTCCCTAAAGAGCTATGTTAGATCCCTAGCACCCACAGAGTCCATGGAGAGAGCAAACTTCTGGAAAGTATCCTCTGACTTCCACATGTGCTGTGGTACACACATGCACAAACAAATAAATGTAATTTAAAAATTTGAATACAAGCACACACACACAAACACATATCCCTTGGCCATTACCATTTAAAACACATTCATGTAGATATTTGCTGTGATTTTCTGAGTTCTCCTGAGGTGTTATTCCCTTGATACTCTAAGAAACCTTTATATCATCTCAGTGCAGAACTTCAGTATGGTGCCCAATTTATCATGAATAATGATAATATACAATGTTTAATAGGAGTGCAAATAGGTCTACTAACTGGGAATGGAATTTTAATTCTCTGCAACTTATTATCCACATGTATTTACATATAAGCTAGGTCAAAGTCTTTTGAACATATAGGTCTGAAAGAGCTATAGTTCTGAAAACAGCCTGATATTGGCACAAAAATAGACAGATAGACCAATGGAATCAAATTGAAAATCCTGATATTAACCCACACACCTATGAAAACCTGATTTTCGACAAAACAGCTAAAATTATACAAAGGGGCAAGGACAGCATCTTCAACAAATGGTGGTGGCACAATTGTTTGAGGGTGTGTAGAAGACTGCAGATAGAACCATGTCTGTTGCCATGCATAAAACTCGAGTTCAAAAGGATCAAAGATCTCAACATCAATCCAGCCACATTGAGCCTCTTAGAAAAGAAATTAGGATGTACCCTTGAACAAATTGGTATAGGAGACCGCTTCTTGAACATAATTCTAGGGGCACAGACACTGAGAGCAACAATTACTAAATGGGACCTCTTCAAACTTAGAAGCTTCTGTAAGGCAAAGGACAAAATGTACAAGACCAAACGGCAGCCCACAGACTGGGAAAAGATTTTCACCAATCCTATATCTGACAAAGAGCTAATCTCCAAAATATACAAAGAACTCAAGAAACTAGTCGACAAAACACCAAATAACCCTATTAAAAAATGGGGTAGAGAACTGAAGAAAGAATTCTCAATAGAGGAAATCAAAAAGGCTGAAAGACACTTAAGAAAGTGTTCAACATCCTTAGCTATCAGGGAAATGCAAATCAAAACATCTTACTCCTGCCAGAGTAATGGCTAAAATTAGAAAAACCAATGACAACTCATGCTGGAGAGGATGTGGGGAAAGGTGAACACTCCTCGACTGCTGGTGGGAGTGCAAACTCAAGCAGCCATTTTGGAGATCAGTATGGAGGTTCCTCAGGAAAATGGGAATTAGTTTACCCAAGGACCTGGCAATCCCCCTCTTAGGCATATACCCAAATGATCCACATCCATGCAACAAAGGCATCTGTTCAACTATGTTCATAGCAGCACTATTTGTAATAGCAAGGACCTAGAAGCAACCTAGATGCCCCTCAATTGAAGAATGGATAATGAAGTTGTGGCACATCTACACGATGGAATACTACTCTGCAGAAAAAAAATAATGGTATATTGAAATTCGCAGGCAAGTGGATGGCACTTGAAGAAACCATCCTGAATGAAGTAACCCCATCACAAAAAGAGGAACATGGTATGTACTCACTCATATATGGATTTTAGACCTAGAGCAGAGGATCACCAGCCTACAATTCACACCACCAGAGGAACTAGGATACAAGGTATATTCTAAGAGATCATATAAAGTTCCTCACATATCCAGGAAGGGACAAGTCCCCCAGAGCACAGGGGAAGTGGAGGGGGGCAGCGAATGGAGAAAGAAGTAGGAGAAAACGAGGAGGAGGAAAGGAAAACATGTGCAACTAGTAAGATTGAGACCTGTTAGGAATAGAGATAGAAGACAGGAGAGAGAGAGAGTGAGAGAGAGAGGGAAACCATAAAAGAGGGAGCCAATATTGGTTTGAAGAAAAAATTAAACACAAAGAAAGGTCTAGAGAACTACAAGACTGCTGCCAACTAACAATTTGAGCATCCGTGGAAAGTCTACCATTAAACGCCCTTCCCGGATAGTGAGATCAACAACGAACTTATCCATGGAGCCCTCATCTAATACCTGTTGGAAACAGGAGCAAACACCCATACATAAACACTGAGTGGAACTAGAACCCAGATGCAGATGGAAAGGACAAGACCAGATGGCAGAAACACATAGAGACAGCTTACCTGAATAAGGAGGAGCTAATGGGCCACCAGACTGATAGCTGGGAATCCAGCATGGGATTGAGGCCCCCCTGAAGATGGGTCTCAGCCAGAAGGACTGAGCAGTCTAAGGGACCTCAGACAGTGGAGCCACGAAGTATCCCTGGTGCACAAAAGGACCTTGCTAACACATTCCCCATGGAGGGATATCTGCCTTAATCTAGAGACAAGAGAGAAGCCCTAGTCCCTACTTCACATGACCTGTCAGATCTACATGACCCCAACTGGATGGCATTCCCCTACATATGGAATTGGGGTGGAGGGATGGGAGGGGAGGATGGTTAGAGTGCATATTAGAGGGCAGAGAGGGTAAAAGGGAGGGAGGAAGGGAGGGAAGGAGGGAGGGAGGAAAAGGGAACTGGGATCAACATGTAAAATTATAAATTACAAAAAAAAGGTATTTTCTGAAGGCTCAGAGGGTGGGTTCATTGCAGAAAAAGCCCTTGTCAAAAACAGTGGAAGAATTTTTTTTTATTTTCCCTCCATAATCAAATAGTAATTTATTTCAATATTTATTTTCTGGGATTATTATAAAAGCTATATTTTACAAATACTTTACAATGCAAGCCAACACAGTTCATTCCTAATAGAAGCTTATTTTTGTTACAAGCCAGCCTGCTCCCAGTGCCACTTCAGTCCCAAAATAACACACAGAGACTCTATTAGTTATAAAGCTGTTGGCCAATGGCTAGACCTCCTTATTTGCTAGCTCTCTCTTAAATGGTAACTCATTTCTATCAATCTAAGTGTTTCCATGTGGCCTTTTCTTACCAGAGAAAGAGTCTGGACCTCTTACTTATGTCATTTTCTGCATCTTGACTCCCCTCTATTACATCTCTCAGAATCCTCCTTGTCTCCTCATCCCCCCGTCTTGTTTTCCTATTGGCCAACAACACTTTATTCATTATCCAATAAGAGAAATATACATACAAAATGACATCTCCCATCATATTTTTCCTTTCTTATTTAAATTGGAAACAATCTTATTTTGTATATCAATCCCTGTTCCCTCTCCCAACCATTCTCCCATGGCCCCCACCAACCCCCATCCCATCCCTATTCTGCTCCATAGAAATGGTAAGACCTTCTAAGGGGGATCATCAAAGTCTGTCACATCATTTGGGGCAGGATTTAGGCCCTCCCTTGTGCATCTAGGCTGAGAGAGTATCCCTCTATAGGGAATGTGCTCCTAATGTCTATTTGTACACGAGGTATAAATGCTGTTCTATTACTAGGAGCCCTATAGAATGCCCAGGCCTCCTAACTGACAACCACGTGCAGGATGTGTGGTACCAACCTATGCTGGTTTCCAAGCTGTCAGTCTGGGGTTCATGAGCACCTCCTTGTTCAGCTGTTTCTATGGGTTTCCCCAGCATCATCTTGACCCCTTTGCTCAACACTCCTTCCTCTCTACAACTGGATTCCAGGAATTCAGCTCAGCTGTGGGTCCCTGCTTCTGTTTCCATTGGCTACTGGATGAAGGCTCTATGATAGCATATAAGGGAGTCATCAATTTCATTATAGGGGAAGGGCATATAAAGTAGCCTCTCCACTATTGCTTAGATTCATAGTTCGGGTCATCCTAGTATATCTCTGAACATTTCCCAAGTCCCAGATTTCTCTTTAAAACTATAATGACTCCCACTCTTAAGGGATTTCTTTTCTGGCTCTCCTCTATTCATGCCCCAACTAAACTTCCTGGTCCCTCGTGCCTGCCTCCCTTCTATCCTTCTCTTGCTCCTATCTCCCTCTCCCTCCCTGTGTGCTCCCAATTTGCTTAGGAGATCTTGTCCCTTTCAGCTTCCCCAGGGGACCATGTATGTCTCTCTTTGGGTCCTCCTTGATTCCTAGTTTTTCTGGCTGTGGATTGAAGGCTGGTTATTAAGGAGAAACAGATAGGCGGAATAGATGTTTATTCAGGGAAAAATAGCTTACAACATAGACAAATGAATACCACCAAGTTACTGGTCCCAAGGATGCCTCCAGATGTTCTCCTGTCCTTGTGCTGCAAGCAAGAGAGCTCCTGGAGCACCTTCCTCAGACTTAGTCCTCCCAGGTAATATCCGCTCCAATCCCCACCCCTAATGGGTGTTGTCTGTGCCACAGGTGTGGACAAAGTGAATATTTCACTACAATTACCCTTTTATTCTAAAGAAAAGATTTAGGCTTGATACAAAAATATATGCAAAATAGTGAATAACAAGTGTGCTCTAAGAAAAGAAAAATCAAGAACATAAAAACTTAAGACCTACAGCTGGTAATACTTTGTTCTATGTCTAATATCCATATATGAGTGAGTACATAAATGTTTGTCTTTTGTGACTGGGTTACCTCACTCATGATGCTTTCTTCTAGCTCCATACATTTGCCTTGGAATTTCAAGATTCCATTGTTTTTTTTTTTCTGCTGAGTAATATTCCATTGTGTAAATGTACCACATTTCCTTTATTCATTCTTCAGTCGAGGGGCATCTAGGTTGCTTCCAGGTTCTGGCTATTACAATAATATTGCTAGGAACATAGTTGAACAGATGTCCTTGTTGTATGAATGTGCATACTTTGGGTATATGACTAATAGTAGAATTGTTGGATCTTGAGGTAGACTGATTCCCAATTTCCTGAGGAACCGCCATTTCAAAGTGGCTGTAAAAGCTTGCACTCCCACCAGCAGTGGAGGAGTTTTCCTCTTTCTCCACATCCTCTCCACCATAAACTGTCTTTGAGGCTTTTTTTTTTTAGCCATTATGACAGAAGTAAGATGGTATCTCAGAGTTGTTTTGATTATACAATGGAAAGTAAGAAAGTATCTTCAACAAATGTTGCTGGCATAAGTGGATGCTAGTGTGTAGAAGACTGCAGATAGATCCATATCTGTCACTATGCCCAAAACCTAAGTCAAAATAGATCAATGACCTCAACATAAATCCAGCCACACTGAACATCTTAGAAGAGAAAGTGGGAGATACCCTTGAAAGAATTGGTACAAGAGACTACTTCCTGAACATAACACCAGTAGCACAGACACTGAGATTGAAAATTAATAAATGGGACCTCCTGAAACTGAGAAGCTTCTGTAAGGCAAAGGACACAGTTGACAAGACCAAATGGTAGCCCACAGACTGGGAAAATATCTTCACCAACCCTACATCTGACAGAGGGCTGATCTCCAAAATATATAAATAACTCAAGAAACTACTTACAAAAACACCAAATAATCCAATTAAGAATGGGGGTACAGAACTAAACACAGAATTTTCAGTAGAGAAATCCAAAATGGCTGAAAGACACTTAAGAAAGTGTTCAACATCCTTAGCCTTCAGGGAAATGCAAATAAGTGGAAGATGTTTATGCCATCTTTATCTCTATCATTGTATGTAGAACAGGCTATCCTCAAACTCATAGAAATCCTGTCTTTGCCTCCCAAGTGCTGGGATTACGTGTGTGGTCCATGATATTCAGAGAGTTGTGTGTGTGTTTAAAACTGCCACTGGGATAATCTGTTAGGACAGCCATAACACAATGCCACAGACTTAAATGATGGCAATTTATTTCTTAGCATGAAAAAAAGAAGGGCAAGAAGGAGAATAGAAAAGCAAAGTAAAGAAACCTTAGTACTTGAGTCTAGAAGATGAAAAATCGATCTCTGGTAGTCATGAAGTCTGCTAAAGTTTTCGCAGATTCTATGTTTCCTCACAGCAGAAAGAGAAGGTGGTTCATTTAGTCTATAATAATCATATTGCTTGTCATCACAGATTTTGTCATCTTTGCTGAAGGACAGAGATAAAGTGCACAGGTAGTAACACAATAAATTAAATGCAAATTAAAAATTGAACACTACAAGCACCCAACATCAATATTCTTCCTCATGAAAAAATACTGTGGCAATTAGACTGTCTGCCAGTAGCCCTAATATTTGCAAAGCCTATTTAAATAATCTAATAATTTTGCTTTCTCTGTTTATAAACGTGCATTGCAATAATTTATAGTAAAATACATTGTATATGATTGAGAAAATACTTTTTTCCATAAATTGATTTCAGAGTAAAAGACCTCCCTTCATAGCTGAGCATGCTGGCACATACCTGTAATGTCAGCTCTTGGGAGTGGAGGAAAGAAGGAAAAGTTTTTGCTTAAAGTTCAGTGCCAACCTCTTCTACATGGTGAGGTCCAGGCCTGGTAGGGCTACATAGTGAGAAACTGCCTCAAAATCAAAATGAAATTGAACAAATATCAACCCCCACTTTCTTTTAGAAAAAGGAAATGCAGTGATCATGCCTTATTTGACTGAACAATAATTACCTATATGGAGAAAAGGGTGGCTTCCTCAGATCCCAAAGGTTCAGCTTTAGGCATACAATGTGAAAAACACAAGTTAAGTTACTGTTGTTGTTATTTTCTACAATCATGTTGCACCATTTTTTTTCTCACTTTCAGGAACTCTCTGAAAGCCTGGAATCCTAATTCGTTATTAAATTAAAAAAAAAAAAAAAAAAAAAAAAAAAAAAAAAAAAAACTCCAAAAGACTGACTCTCGTGGAGCAAGATATAATTTGAAGGCAATATCATTGCATAGCTGGTTATCTTATAACTCCAACTGTAATTCAACACATGAGTTGGGATTCTAGCCAACTAAATATATATTTCTTGTTTTTGTTTAACATACCATGGAACCACTGTTTGGCATGGTTTTTGCTTCAGAAATCTATTTTTACACTCCTCAGTGATCATTTCAATAATCACTGCTTCCAATGAGATCTAACAATTTGAAGATATAAAAAATAAAATGGATTTAAGTTATTTCAATCTATGAAGTGTTTGCTTATAACTCCTTTCACTATCATATAAGATTATAAATTTACATATATCTGATGACTCAAGTACTTCTTTTATGGAACACTTGGTATACATTTAGTTAAGCAGATTTCAAATTAATTCTTGCCTACTAACTCTGAGACAGAAGTTGAAATTTCTTGCTTCTGTATTACTTCATGGATATGACAATCATAATCAGTTTCTGCACACAAAGTGTAGGCAATTTAGAGATCTAAAATTAGTATGAGCAAATTATTTAAATGAGTACTGAAGAAGAAATAGATTAATCAGGTCACACAAATGGCTGCTGTCCTAAATCAGAGGTATTAAACATTTTCTACTTTGCTAGTAGACTAACCAAAGGTAGTACAGATTTCACTATGTGAACTTATGAATATTTAGAAGCATATATATATATATATATATATATATATATATATATAATTATATATATATTCTACAATCCATTGTGGAATTAAAATATTTTTTAATTGAAAAACCAGCAAGGATCTGGCATCCTCTTTGAAATTTAAACATTTTGTTCATTGTTTTAATAGAAAAATTTATATATATATATATATGTGTGTGTGTGTGTGTGTGTGTGTGTGTGTGTGTGTGTATTTTATATAACCAACTCCATTTAAATGAAAACAAACATTTATAGACAATATTTGGGAATTTGAGCAATGTTCTTTCCAAACTACTTCCTGCTGATAAGGGGCTCTATCATGGGGGATTCAATGAAGATTCAGAAATCCTGGCTGTAGTCTGTAAGGCTGCTTTGTCTAGCTGTTTTGAATGTAGGATCACCTGGTACTCTGTTTCAGGTGGTCTGGCTTGATCAAACCATATTAGTCTGGAAAGAATCCACATCTTTTCATTTTCTGTGGAAACAAAAATAGAAATCATTTTCCCAGTAACTTGCCCTTGAACTTAAATTTTGGAGTCAAAGCATTTTTTTTTAATTTAATTTATTATTTTACATGTCGATCTCACTTCTTTCTCCCTCCCTCCCTCCCTCCTTCCCTCCCTTTTATCCTCTCTGCCCTTTCACATGCACTCTAACCATGCTCCCCTCCATCTCCCCACCCCAATTCCATATGTAGGGGAATGCCATCCAGTTGGGGTCATGTAGGTCTGACAGGTCATATGAAGTAGGGACTTAGGCTTTTCTCCTGTCTCTAGATTAAGGCAGTTATCCCTCCATGGGGGGCTGTGTTCCCAAAGTCCTTTTGTGAACCAGGGATACATCCTGGCTCCACTGTCTGAGGTCCCTTAGACTGCTCAGTCCTTCTGGCTGAGACTCATCTTCAGGGGGGACTGAGTCAGACCCATGCTGGCTTCCCAGCTATCAGTCTGGTGGCCCATTAGCTCCTCCTTGTTCAGGTAAGCTGTCTCTATTTGTTTCTGCCACCTAGTCTTGTCCTCTCCATTTGCATCTGGGTTCTACTTCAACTCAGTGTTTATGTATGGGTGTTGGCTCTTGTTTCCAACAGGTATTAGTTGAGGGCTCCATGGATAAGTTAGTTGTTGATCTCACTCTCCAGGAAGGGCATTTATGTTAGCCTTTCCTGGGATCCTCAAATTGTTATTCGGCAGCAGTCTTGTAGTTCTCTAGACTTTTCTTTGTCTTCAATTTAATCTTCAAACTAATATTAGCTCCCACTTTTATGTTTTCTCTCTCTCTCTGTCTCTGTCTCTGTCTCTCTCTCCCTCCCTCCCTCCCTCCCTCCCTCCCTCCCTCCCTCCCTCTCTCTCTCTCTCTCTCTCTCTCTCTCTCTCTCTCTCTCTCTCTCTCTCTCTCTCTCTCTTTACTGTCTTCTATTCCTAACCAGGCTCAATCTTCCTGGTCGCACATATTTTCCCTTCCTACCCCTCACTTTCTCCTACTTCTCTCTCCATTCGCTGGCCACCCCACTTCCCCTGAGCTCTGGGGGACTTGTCCCTTACTAGTTCTATGAGGGAATTTATATGAATCACATAGAATACACCTTGTATCCTAGTTCCTTTGGTGGTGTGAAGTATAGGGTGTTGATCCATTGATCTAGGTCTAAAATCCATATATGAGTGAGTGCATACTGTGTTCCTCTTTTTGTAACTGGGTTACCTCATTCAGGATTGTTTCTTCAAGGACCATACACTTGCCTGCGAATTTCAAGATACCATTAATTTTTTTTTCTGCAGAGTAGTATTGCATTGTGTAGATGTGTCACATCTTCATTAACCATTCTTCAATTGAGGGGCATCTAGGTTGCTTCCAGTTTCTTGCTATCGCAAATAGTGCTGCTATGAACATAGCTGAACAGATGTCTTTGTTGCATGGATATGAATTCTTTGGGTATATGCCTAAGAAGGGGATTACCGGGTCCTGTGGTAAACTAATTCCCATTTTCCTGAGGAACCGCCATACTGATCTCCAAAATGGCTGCATGAGTTTGCACTCCCACCAGCAGTGAAGGAGTGTTCCCCTTTCTTCTCCACATCCTCTCCAAAATGAGTCATCATGGGTGTTTCTAATTTTAGCAATTCTGGCAGGAGTAAGAAGGTTTCTCAAAGTTGTTTTGATTTGAATTTCCCTGATAGCTAAGGATGTGGAACAATTTCTTAAGTATCTTTCAGCCTTTTTGATTTCCTCTATTGAAAATTCTTTCTTCAGTTCTGTACTCCATTTTATAATTGGGTTATTTGGTGTATTGTCGACTAGTTTCTTGAGTTCTTTGTATATTTTGGAGATCAGCCCTTTGTCAGATATAGGATTGGTGAAAATCTTTTCCCAGTCTGTGGGCTGCCGTTTGGTCTTGTACATTGTGTCCTTTGCCTTATAGAAGCTTCTAAGTTTGAAGAGGTCCCATTTAGTAATTGTTGCTCTCAGTGTCTGTGCCCCTGGAGTTATGTTCAGGAAGCAGTCTCCTATAACAATTTGTTCAATGGTACCTCCTACTTTCTCTTTTAATAGGTTCAATGTGGCTGGATTGATTTTGCGGTTTTTGATCCATTTGGACTTGAGTTTTGTGCATGGCAACAGACATGGGTCTATCTGCAGTCTTCTACATACCCTCATCCAATTGCGCCAGCACTATTTGATGAAGATGCTGTCCATGCCCAATTGTATAATTTTAGCTGTTTTGTCGAAAATCAGGTGTTCATAGGTGTGTGCGATAATATCAGGATTTTCAATTCGATTCCATTGGTCTACCTGTCTATTTTTATGCCAATACCAGGCTGTTTTCAGAACTATAGCTCTGAAGTAGAGCTTAAAGTCAGGAATGGTGATGCCTCCTGAAGTTCTTTTATTGAATAGGGTTGTTTTGGCTATCCTGGGTTTTTTGTTTTTCCATATAAAGTTGATTATTATCCTTTCAAGGTCGGTGAAGAATTGTTGTGGGATGTTAATGGGGAGTGCATAGAATCTGTAGATTGCTTTTTGCAAGATTGCCATTTTTTACTATGTTTATCCTACCTATCCAAGAGAATGGGAGAACTTTCCATTTTCTGGTATCTTCTTTAATTTCTTTCTTTAGAGCAACAATGTTCTTATTATATAGGTCTTTTACTTGTTTGGTAAGCGTTACACCAAGATACTTTATGGTGCTTGTGGCTATTGTAAACTTGATGTTTCCCTGATATCTTTCTCTGACTCTTTGCCATCTGAAAAAAGTATGACTACTGATTTTTTTGAGTTTATCTTGTATCCTGCTGTTTTGCTGAAGGTATTTATAAGCTATAGGAGTTCCCTGGTAGAGTTTATTGGGTCACTTATGTAAACTATCATATGTACTGCAAATAGAGAGAGTTTGACTTCTTCCTTTCCAATTTGGATGCCCTTGATCTCCTTTTGTTGTCTTACAGCATTAGCTAGAACTTCTAATACGATATTAAAGAGCTATGGAGAGGGAGGGCAGCCTTGTCTTGTTCCTGATTTTAGAGGTATTGGCATAAGTTTCTTTCCATTCAGTTTGATGTTGGCAGTTGGTTTGCTCTATATTGCTCTTATTGCGTTTAGGTATGTTCCTGTTATTCCAGACCTCTCTAATACCTTTATCATGAAATTGTGTTGAATTTTGTCCAAGGCTTTTTCCGCATCTAGGGAGATAATCATATGGTTTTTCTTTTTCTGTTTGTTTATATGGTGCATCACGTTGATCGATTTTCGTGTATTAAACCATCCCTACATTCCAGGATGAAGCCTACTTGGACATGGTGGATAATTTCTCTGATGAATTCTTGAATTTAGTTTGCCAGTATTTTATTGAGTATTTTTGCATCGATGTTCATCAGGGATATTGGTCTGTAGTTTTCTTTCTTAGTTGTGTCTTTGTGAGGCTTGGGTACCAAGGTAATTGTTGCCTCATAAAAAGAGTTTGGAAATGAACCTTCTGGTTTCTATCTTGTGGAACAGTTTGAGGAGTAGTGGTATTAGTTCTTCCTTGAATGTCTGGTAGTATTCTGCGCTGAATACATCTGGTCCTGGATTGTTTTTGGTTGGAAGGCTTTCAATGACTGCTTCTATTTCATTGTGGGTTATAGGTCTATTTAAGTTGTTTGTCTGTTCTTGATTTAATTTTGGTAAGTGACAGTTATCCAGAAATTTGTCCATTTCCTTTGCATTTTCAATTTTTGTGGAATCCAGATTTTCAAAGTATGACCTGAAAATTGTCTGGATTTCCTCTGTGTCTGTTGTTATGTTCCCCATTTCGTTTCTGATTTTGTTAATTTGCATGTTCTGTCTCTGCTTTTTCGTTAATTTGGATAAAGGTTTGTCTATCTTGTTGATTTTCTCAAAAAACCAACTCTTTCTTGCATTGATTTTTTGTATTGTTTTCCTGGTTTCTATTTTGTTGATTTCAGCCCTCAAGTTGATTATTTCCTGGTGTGTACTCCTACGCGGTGAATTCGCTTCTCTCTGTTCTAAAGCTTTCAGTGGCACTGTTAATTCTCTTATGTAAGTATCCTCTGTTTTCTTCATATGGACACTTAGTGCAATGAACTTCCCTCGTAGCACTGCTTTCAAGGTGTCCCATTAGTTCGGGTATGTTGTATCCTCATTCTCATTGAATATTAGAAAGTCTTTAATTTCTTTCTTTATTTCTTCTTTGACCCAGGAGTGGTGCAATTGCACATTGTTCAGTTTCCATGAGTTTGCAGGTTTTCTGCTATTTGTGTTGTTGTTGAATTCCAATTTTAAAGCATGGTGGTCTGATAAGTTACAGGGGACTATTCCTATTCTCTTTTATCTGTTGAGGTTTGTTATGTCTCCTAGTATGTGGTCGATTTTAGAGAAGGTTCCATGTGGAGCAGAGAAGAAGGTATATTCTTTTGTCTTTGGATGGAATGTTCTATAGAAGTCTCTTAACCCCAGTTGAGACATAATTTCTGTTAGTTCTTTTGTTTCTTTGTTGAGTTTCTGATTTGTAGTCCTGTCTAGTGTTGAGAGTGGTGTATTGAAGTCTCACACTATAAGTGTGTGAGGTTTTATATGAGCTTTGAATTTTAGTAGAGTTTCTTTTACAAATGTGGGTGACTTTGAATTAGGGGCATAGATGTTCAGAACTGAGACTTTGTGTACATGGATTTCTCCTGCGATGAATAGGAAATGACCATCTTCATCTCTTTTGACTAATTTTGGTTTGAAGTCTAACTTGTTAGAATTAGGATAACTACGCCTGCTTGTTTCTTATTTCCATTTGATTGGAAAATCTTTTCCCAACCCTTTACCCTGAGGTAATGTGTAACTTAGAAGCTTAGATGTGATTCTTGTATGCAGCAGAAGGACAGATTCTGTCTTCATATCCAGTCTGTTAGCCTGTATCTTTTTATAGGTGAGTTAAGACCATTAATGTTGAGGGTGAGTAAGGATCATTGATTGTTGATGCTTGTTTGATTTAGGTTTGTTGTTGGCAGTGGTATTGTGAATATATTAGTTCTGCTTTACCTTTGGTTTCGGGTGTAGTTGGATTATCTGTTGCCTACATTTTTGTGGGTGTAGTTACCTTCCTTGGGTTGGAGTTTTCATTCCAATACTTTCTGTAGGGCTGGATTTGTAGATACATATTGGGAAAATCTGGGTTTGTCATTAAATATCTTGTTTTCTCCATCTACAGTGATTGAGAGTTTTGCTGGATATAGTAGCCTAGGCTGGCATCTGTGTTATCTTAATACTTTTAGAACATCTATCCAGGACCTTCTATCCTTGAGGGTTTCCATGGAGAAATCAGGTGTAATTTAGATAGGTCTGCCTTCATATGTTACCTGTCCTTTTTCCTTTGCCGCTCTTAATAGCCTTTCTTTATTCTGTATGCTAGGTGTTTTGATTATTATATGTCGAGGGGTCTTTTTTCTTTGGTCCAGCCTATTTGGGGTTTGGTATGCTTCTTGTACTTTCATGGGCATATCCTTCTTCAGATTTGGAAATTTTTCCTCGATGATTTTGTTGAATATGTTTTTGGCACCTTTGAGCTGGGCTTCCTCACCTTCCTCTATGCCTATTATTCTTAGGTTTGGCCTTTTCATGTTGTCCCACATTTCCTGGATGTTTTGTGTTAAGGATTTGTTGGATTTATTATTTTCTTTGGTCAATGAATCTATTTCTTCTAGTTTATCTTCTGCGCCTGAGATTCTCTCTTCCATCTCTTGAATTCTGTTGGTTATGCTTGTGTTCATAGTTGCCGATTTTTTGCCCAGTTTTTCTATTTCCAGCATTCCTTCATTTTATGTTGCCTTTATTTTCTCAATTTCAGTTTTCAAGTCTTGAACCGTTTCCTTCACCTGCTTAATTGTTTTTTTCTTGACTTTCTGTACTTTCCTTAAGGAATTTGTTCATTTCTTCCACTTTTTTCTTTGTTATTTCTTCCATTACTTTAAGGGATTTTTCTCACATCTTCTTTGAGGGCCTCTATCATTTTTATGATGGTAATTTTTAAGTTGTACCCTTCTGCTTTCTCTGCTTTGTTGTTGTGTTCCATTCTAGTTGGTGTAGATTCCCTAGATTCTGGTGGTGTCATGCTTGTCTTTCTGTTGTTAGGTGTTTTCTTGTATTGCCTTCTTCCCATAGTTTTTTCCAGTAGGTGTTGTTGGGGTCTCCCCTTCTCTCTATGGTACTTCCCCGGTGGTCTTATGTGTGTCAAAGATTCAATATCTATAGCTTTGTGTGGTCCAAGCTCTCTAAGAGGTCTCTCTGCAGACAGGGACCCTGGGATGGGGTCAAGGTTGAGGATCCAGTAGTTGATTCCAGCAGGTACTCACAGTGGTCCCCCAGAGATAGGCTGATCTCTGGGAGGGGCCCGGGACTCCAGCAGAGGACTTGTGGTGGGTGTCAGAGACCAAGCAGGTGGAAATTACGGGCTGTCCCTCGTGGATAGGCTGGTCTCCTTTGTTCAGAGTTTATCTGAGATGTCTCCGAAGTAGGGTGGACTGTTGGCTCCATCCTCTGTCCCAGTGCTCTGGCCAGTAGGTGGCGGAAGAGCACAAAGGCTGACCTGAAACTTGGGAAGGTTTTGCAGGTTAGTGGGATCTCACTGGAAATTGGACCTCTCCAGCTGAGGCCTCATTCTTTAGCAGAGGCCCGGATTTGGGGGTCAAGGATCTTGTGGGCAGGAACTCAGAGTGGACCTGTAGAGATAGGCAGATCTCTGGGAGGGGCCCAGGACATCAGCAGAGGACTGGAGGCGGGGTCAGAAACCAAGCTGGTGGAAATTATGGGTGGTCCCACATGGATAGGCAGGTCTCCTTTGTTCAGAGTTGCTCAGAGAAGTCTCCGAAATAGGGTGGACTGTTGGCTCCATCCTCTGTTCCAGTGCTCAACCAGAGAGGCAGGACCGTGGGTATGGTAGGGCACAGGGTAGGGGGGGTAGGCTTGAGGTGGGGATGGGTGGTGGTGTATCAGAGATCCAAGGGTGCTCTTGATGGGGACAGGAGACAGGAACAGCAGGATCAGAAGCCAACCCAGGGAGTTTGGGGGTGGGGGAGAGGTTGTAGGGGAGAGGCAGCCCCGATTGGGCCCAGACTCACTCTGGCCAATATCTGGCAAAAGAGGACAAAGGCTGAGCTGAAACTTGGGAAGATTTTGCAGGATAGTCGGATCTCACTGGAAACTGGAACTCTCCAGCTGAGGCCTCTTTCTTTAGCAGAGGCCTGGATTGGGGGGTCAAGGCTAGAAAAGTTTTTTTTAAAAGAAATGTCTACTACATACTGCTGAGAATAAGTTAATACTATCAATCAATAAGAATATGTCATTTTAATTAATCAAAACTGGAACAACTTTGAAACCTGTTTAGGTTTAGCTATTTTGATAAACCAAAAATTAATGAAAATGTTTATAATTCCTAAAAATACAGATCATTTATGTATAATTCCTATATCTGTTGTGGTTTGAATGAGAAATATGCCTCACAAGAATTAGGATTGGCAGTTCACCTAGCAGATATTGGGAAGTGAGAGGTACACTCAACTCTCAGCGCCAGCCTTGGACAGAGTCTATTCTGGGGTAGCAAAAAGTTATGTTATTAATATGTTAGGATGAGTATGCAAATAAGAGACAAAACAAAAATCAGAATTTTAGTACAGAATATTAACAAGCCCATATATTAGCAGGCAAGTTGCAGCAACATCCTATATGGAACTTTCTGTTAGATAAAGCAGACTTAATACCTCTAATGAGCTTTATCTCAGGAAAATCGTTTTTAAGTCCTTTCAGCTTCATCAGTCGGCATTATTTCCACCTCTTTAACAAGGCTCTGACGAATGATAGATAACACATATCACTCAAATAGGCTTTGCATATTTGGAGTGTAGGAGAAATGACCTTTGTTCATTCTATGCAGAGTTTTACTTTAGAGCACATGAACAGCATTCTGCAAAACTCTTTTCTTTCTAGAATGCTTTTTTCTTGGTTCTATTTCTCACCCCCTCCCCTCTGTCTGCTCCCTTCTCCTTCCTTGCCTCCTTTCCCTCCCCTCTGCTGTCCTCCCCTTCTATTTTTTAATTTTCTTGAGGCAGGGTTTGGCTGTGTTGCTATGACTGGCCTAGAAATACTTTGAAACCCAGCCTTGTATCAAATTACAGCAAACTTCCTGTCTCAATCTACTTGGCGCTAAGGTTATATATAAGCAGAATATACCATACTTGAGTTCCAACCTTTTAATTGCTAATACTTTGGGAAATACAAACAAAATACAAATACACCGTCTTTTCTATCAGTGTGTATGAAAGGAAGTTCATTTTTAAAAAATAAATTGTAAGCTGCCATTTAACAAAAAAAAAAAAAAAAAAGAAAAACTCTCCCAAGTCAGCATTATTCTGAAATTAAAGTATATATTCAGGAAACTGTGTTAGGCACTCTGTGAAAATGTGAAGCCAAGCTGTGACCACTCAGAGGCACAGGACCCCCTGCACTAGAGACAGACTTGCCTAATTCTCTATGGCTGCCAGCCTTCTGCAAATGTAAATCCTTTTACTTCCCTGAAAGAATTTAGGTTGGATGGCCATTTTCCTATCCGCACATTCATTCCTGACAATACCTACTGTGCTAAGTAGTTGTTTGCATTTTTGTTTTGGCTATTTTGTTTTGTTCTTTTTGGTTTTGTTTTTGGACACAGGGTTTCTCTGTTCAAGAATCCTGATGATTCTAGAACTCCTTTTGTAGAACATGCTAGACCTGAGCTCCCAGAGATCTGTCTGCCTCTGCCTCCCTAGCACTGGTATTAAAGCTGTACATCACCACACCTAGTTTAGTTTTATTTTGTTTTGCTTTGTTTGGTTTTTGTTTTTCAATTTGACACAAGATAGAGTCATCTCGGAAGAAGGAACTTCACTTGAGAAAATTCTGCCATCAGATTGACCTGTAGGTGAGTATGTCAGGCTTTTTCTTGATTAATGGTTGATATAAGAGGGTCCAGCCCACTGTGGGCAGTGCCACAGCTTGGCAGGTGGTCCTAGGTGGTATAAGCAAACTGGGTAAGATATGGAGGGCAGCCTATACTTAGCAAGCACCGTTCTTCCATGGTCTCTTCTTAAGTTCTCTTCTTCAGATTCCTACCTTGAAATCTTCTTGTGATGGACTGTAATGGGTAATTTGTAAACTCACTCCAATGCTGCTTTTGGTCATGGTATTTTATCATAACAGTAGAAACTAGAACACCAACTTTGACAGTTTAAATGAGACTGGCCTCCATAGGATCATGTATTTCAATGATTAGTCATCATGGAGTTGCACTTTTTGAGAAGGATTAGACATGGGGCCTTGTTGGAAGAGATAACTTCCTGTGTGTGGGTTTTGAGGCTTCAAAAAAAAAAAAAAAGTTGCAGTTTTCAAGATAACTCTATCTGCCTAGTATTCCTAGATCAGATAAGAGCTTTCAGATACTGCTCCAGTACCATACCTGTCTGTCTGCCTGCCTGCTGCCCTGTTCCCTGCCACTATGGTCATGGACTCTCCTTCTGAAACTGTAAGCCTTCAATATACTCTTTCTTCTGCAAGTTCCCTTGGTCATGGTATCTTATCTTGGCAATAGAAATGTCACCTACCTTTGTTTTATTGTATGGGAAAAGGTTAAAGTTAAAAAAGAGTAGTGAGGCCATTTATGTCCCTATTTCAATGCCCGAGGCTAGTCATGATACAGTTCTTTGACTGACCACATTAGCACAAATTTAGTTATTTATGAATAACTCATTTGTATCTCAACAAACTATTAACTCCCCAGAGACAAAACACTCTATGAAGTTCTCAGCTGAGAGCCCTCTAGAGAGGCAGAAACTGTGTTCCACAAACCAAAAGGCTCTTGAATACTCAAAAAACAAATAGCATCTAAATATCTTGTGTTTAATTCTTAATATTTATAGAATATACTGACATATTCTCAGAGAAGCATCTTATTTATATTCTTCCCCTTCATAATGATTACAAGTCACATTTGTATGTCATAATTCCTGTTTTGATGGTTAATTTTTGTGGCAAACTGACCACACCAAGTGGTTCTCAAATTTAATAGACTCTGGATATGTCTATGAGGATTTCACAGTTATTAACATTTGGATCATGATATCAGTAAACAACATTATCTTTCCCCTCCATATGGGTAAGTATCCCCAAATTCATTCATGAGGTGATAAGTAAAATTCAGAGAAAGTAAGAATTCACCTTGTTTTGTACTTGTTTCCCTGCTTAAGTTCAGACATCAGTCCTTGCCTGTCCCTGGCTGGAGATTTACATCATTGGCTTCTCTACTCTCAGGTTTTCAGGCATAAACTTGTAACATAACATCATTTTGACTATATCTCTGTTTTGTGGATGGCAGATCATAGGATATTTTCTTTTTCCTTCAGAATTTCTGGTAAAATTTGTCCTAAGTTTCTTCACCTGTGTATGTCCTTTAGAAAACCCTAATACAACCCTATGATGACTTGAGGAAATATCCATTTTAGAGTACAAGATGCATTTTTTCTGTTTATCCAGGAAAAGATTGTAATATAAAAATCATTAAAATCCTGTGTCCAACAGTTGACAAGACCAAAAGGCAGCCCACAGACTGGGAAAAGATTTTCACCAATCCTATATCCGACAAAGGGCTGATCTCCAAAATATACAAAGAACTCAAGAAACTCGTCAACAAAACACCAAATAACCCTATTAAAAAATGGGGTACAGAACTGAAGAAAGAATTCTCAATGGAGGAAATCAAAAAGGCTGAAAGACACTTAAGAAAATGCCCACATCCTTAGCTATCAGGGAAATTCAAATCAAAACAACTTTGAGATACCATCTTACCCCTGCCAGGATGGCTAAAATTAGAAACACCAGTGATGACTTATGTTGGAGAGGATGTGGAGAAAGTGGAACACTCCTCCACTGCTGGTGGGAGTGCAAACTCATACAGCCATTTTGGAGATCAGTATGGAGGTTCCTCAGGAAAATGGGAATTAGTTTACCACAGGACCCGGCAATCCCCCTCTTAGGCATATACCCAAAGGATTCACATCCATGCAACAAAGACATCTGTTCAACTATGTTCATAGCAGCACTGTTTGTAATAGCAAGAACCTGGAAGCAACCTAGATGCCCCTCAATTGAAGAATGGTTAATGAAGATGTGGCACATCTATACAATGGAATACTACTCTGCAGAAAAAAATAATGGTATATTGAAATTCGCAGGCAAGTGGATGGCACTTGAAGAAACCATCCTGAATGAGGTAACCCAGTCACAAAGAGAGGAACACAGTATGTACTCACTCATATATGGATTTTAGACCTAGATCAAAGGATCACCAGCCTATAATTCACACCAGCAGAGGAACTATGATACAAGGTGTATTCTAAGAGAGTCATATAAAGTCCCTCACAGAACTGGGCAGGGACAAGTCCCCCAGAGCTCAGGTGAAGTGGGGGGGGGCAGCGAATGGAGAGAGAAGTAGGAGAAAATGAGGGGTAGGAAAGGAAAATCTATGTGACCAGGAAGATTGAGCCTGGTTAGGAATAGAAGATAGGAAAGAGAGAGACAGAGACAGAGACAGAGAGAGAGAGAGAACATAAAAGAGGGAGCCAATATTGGTTTGAAGATAAAATTGAACACAAAAAAGGTTGAGAGAACTATAAGACTGCTCCCAACTAACAAGTTGAGCTTCCGTGGAAAGGCTATCATAAATGCCCTTCCCAGAGAGTTAGATCAACAACTAACTTCTCCATGGAGCCCTCAACTAATGCTTGTTTAAAACAGGATCAAACACCCATACATAAACACTGAGTTGAAGTAGAACCCAGATGCAGATGGAGAGGACAAGACCATGCAGCAGAAACACATAGAGACAGCTTACCTGAACAAGGAGGAGCTAAAGGCCACTAGACTGATAGCTGGGAAGCCAGCATGGGACTGACTCAGGCCCCCCCTGATTATGGGTCTCAGCCAGAAGGACTGAGCAGTCTAAGGGACCTCAGACAGTGGAGCCAGGATGTATCCCTGGTGCACAAAAGAACTTTGCGAACATATCCCCCATGGAGGGATAACTGCCTTAATCTAGAGATAGAAGCCCTAGTCCCTACTTCACATGACCTGTCAGACCTACATGACCCCAACTGGATGGCATTCCCCTACATATGGAATTGGGGTGGGGGGATGGGAGGGGATGGTGGTTAGAGTTCATGTGAGAGGGCAGAGAGGGTAAAAAGGGAGGGAAGGAGGGAGGGAGGGCTGGAGGGAGGGAGGGAGGAAGGAAGAGAGGGAGGGAGAGGGAACTGGGATCGACATGTAAAATAATATATTAAACTAAAAAAAAAAAATGCTTTGACTCCAAAATTTAAGTTCAAGGACAAGTTACTGGGGAAAAGGATTTCTATTTGTGTTTCCACAGAAAATGAAAAGATGTGGATTCCTTCCAGACTAATGTGGTTTGATCATGCCAGACCGCCTGAAACAGAGTACAAGCTGATCCTACATTCAAAACAGCTGGACAAAACAGCCCTACAGACTACAGCCAGGATTTCTGAATCTTCTTCGAATCCCCCAAGACAGCGCCCCTTACCAGCAGGAAGTAGTTTGGAAAGAACGACGCCCAAATTCCCAAATATTGTGTATAAATATTTGTTTTCATTTAATTGGACTGTTACATAAAATTAAATAAAATTAAAAAAAATCCTGTGTCCATAGCTGAAACTGTATTTAAAAAAATAAAATTATAATTTTAAATACAAAGGCAGGAACCATGGGACTTTCTTATTCCTCAATGCATCTCTGAACAAACTGATAGCCAATGTCATGGAAACCAAATAAAAAGAACAATCAGAGAAATTTGCCAGTTCTGAGGTATGTCCCAAGATGCAGGAATTTTATTATTAAAAGTGGGATGGTCCCCAGCAAACAATTATACTTGGTTCCCTGCATACCAGATGAAGAGAATCCTTAGGGCTACTGTTACGAAAAATCAAAACTTCTATGTTGCTTTCTGCAGAATGTATCTTGATTAGTAAAAGTGAAATTGATGGTGCTCTGTTTATTTATTCAAATATTGTTTCTTAATTTATGCTACCAAGTAGCAGGCTTTTCCTTTGGGCTACCAGCTCACAAATAATGATGTAGAGTCTTATTATTAACTATAAAAGCTCACCATATAGCTTAGGCTTGTCCCACCAGCTCTTACAACTTAAATTAACCCATTTCTATTCATCTATGTGTTGCCACCAGACTCATGACTTTACCTATCCACCTGCATGTCTTTTCTGTCTGTGTCTGGCTGGTGACTCCTTTCTCCTTTGAACAGCTCTTTCCTAACTAACGTCCATTCTGTTCTTTATTAAATCAACCACAGAGACACATCTTCAGACAGTGTAAAGGAATATTCCCCAACACTACTATTCTCTTAAAAAGCCCAGAATGTTTTATCCTGTAGTTCTCTTACTATTATGGTTACTATATTGGCTGAGAAAGTACTAGTTTCTTCTGAAATAGCCACTATCCACTTTAAAAAATCTCCTTTAATTAGTTTATTCTGATTATTAGTAATAAATCATAGTCATGTGTTCATGATAATTTCTAGGATTGTGATATCATTAACTATTTCATTTATCTTTCATTGTTCACATTATCACTGATAATGAAGTCCATTTCTAGCACTTGTACCTGTGTTACATTGACCTTATATAATTTCAACAACTATTGTTCACCTTTCCCTAGTAAGAAAACAAAGGTTGAATGGAACCAGGTGACTCAAATATAGAATATAGTCACAAGATAAGCTTTACTACCTATTATGACCCTGATCTTCCATATTAAAAATTACTGGCAGAGAGTGAGAGAGAGAGAGAGAGAGAGAGAGAGAGAGAGAGAGAGAGAGAGAGACCCACATAGAGAGGTGTTATCTTATAGCACTTGTTCCAAATCTACAGGGTTTGCCTTGGTTGATTCACCAAAAATGTTCTTATATTTGCTTCCAATACCACTCAGGAAGTGGTCAACAAATAACTGTGTGAACCATATCATTCATGGAATTCTACAAAGAGGCTTTCAGAGCTAGCAGAAATTGGTGTCCTGTTTACTTATTATTGTTTATTTTCACATTTGTAATACATAGACTGATGACTAAGGGGATTAATTTAAAAAAAAATCCTTTCCAGAAATGTTAGCTATTAAAAAAAAAAAAAAGTTCTTAAGAGCACTTGATGCAACCCAGGTTGGACTTACCAGTTCCCATATCAGGAAGATCAAAACCATGTATAACTCTAGTCACAAGATATAGACCTTTTTTCTGGCGTTCAATGCATGCACTTAAACATACAACTATGCAGGCAAAGTACGAATATAGAAAAATAAAGATTCATTAAATAATTCCAATGAGTCTCTTCTTTTCAATATTTATTAAATATATCAAATATCTAAGAATATAAAATCAATGTGACTTAGAGCTTATAGATTAAATGATACACCAGAAAGCACTTTCTCAACCCTGTCTGCTATGTAGCTTACATGGCTTCATGGTCGACTTTTACAGTTATTCTCATGATATCACAAAATATAATTCTCTGATAGACTGAGATTGAGTAGTTTTCCTTTGCTTTAATCTTGGATATGTTGTTTGTGATTTAAATTTTCATTTGAAATATTATTCAAAAAAAATAACCTCTTTCTAACATTTCACATTTCACAAGAGAACTGTAGTCAAAAGCCTGAAGAATGTGGGGTAAAATCCAACAGCCCTAGGGATTTTGTTGTAGCTTGTATCCTAAAATCTCAGTACCATCATTAAAGATTAGATGAAAGCATTTTCCTTCTAAATTAAAGTACTCTTTTCCCCTATTTCCCATGCAAGCAAAAATATGCTAGCAACCCATAATCGATTTTAGTCTAAGAAATTTCTTGGGAACAATATAGTAGAAATGGCTGAAATGGCTATATCTGTAAATTCTAGAGTATTATAATAACAATGTTATTTCAAATGAAATCTTTGTACATGGACTCATAAATCTGCTTTAGTTAAGTTCACATAATAAAGAGAAAATAAAACCTAAAGTTAATTATGTAAGAGTATGTGTAGATTTTGGTACAAATTAATGACATAAAAAAAAGTTATAAGCTCATAATAGTTTCCTGACCAAAATACCAGAAAAGTCAAAATATACAGAGGCGGCTGTTATGAATGTGAAGAAAAATACAAGAACAAATATCACAGAGAGATAGACTCACTGTTCAGCTTTAACTGCCCATAGGGAAGTTTTTATTTGAATTTGGTTCATCCTAGAAGATTCTGAAATGGGAGTTCACTGATCCTTAACTTGCTGAGAAGCAGCCACGTACATTTTACTCCAGATGGTTCAAACTGATGTTACCTTCATGGATTTATGGCACTACCGAGGATATTACTATCTATCTACCTATTCATGTTTGCCAACACTACAGAAAAAAAATATAAAAGAATACACATGGCAACTACACAGGCAAGATGCACAAATTATAAATCAACTTAAATTCTAATTTTCACTTCTTATAGAGTTATAATTCAGGTTTACATAACACTTCCATTTATCCCTTTATTGAATGCATGCTTAATGGCAAAACTTTTCATAATGTGCCTATTTATATAACATCTTTGATTCTGGATTTACAAACATGTGTAGGGCAAACTAGTATCCTATTAAAGAGTAACTTGAAAAATTACCAACTAAAAACACAACATAACATCATTTATAAACCAATGATTACCATTTACGTGGACAGTACTTGTTAAATTGAGAAAAGATAAGGAATTATTTAAATATTGATCTTAACAACATTGGTATATTTTAGAATCAGTTTGGAATACTATTGCAATCACTTGAGAAACAGTGCTATCACAAAATTAAGGCCATTAAACTTGAAAATTCTTAGAAAAAATGCCTCATTAAAATGGATTGATGAGTTGTACTGTCATGAGCCAGAATATGCCCTTTCCACATTTAATTTAAGGTACACAAAATATCACAGCTGAAGAAAATATACTCAAAACATGAATATATAATTTCCATTTGATTATTATAGTAATCTATCATATTAAAATCATAATTCAATGGTTGTTTTTTGTTTTAACCAAAGCATGCTTCTTGGTATAAATCAAAGCCCATCTCAGAGACAATAAAATATCCTTCATGTTTCTCATATATTTCCTGTTATCTACTAGGAACATCTGCTGTTTTAGCTTACCTATATATTTTGGGTATAAGGGAACAAAATAGTGTTTCTAAAATTATAAATCTGTAGGAAAAGACTCAACTTAAATTTTTAATACTATTTTGAGAACTAGCTCTTATATTAAAAATATTTCATATTGGTTTAACTGTCAGTGTTACATACTAAATTGTTTATAAGTGAAATACACTGAATCTGCTTGAAAATATTCAGGTCACCAAACAAAGTGGATTATGAATCAAAACTGGATATTCATTGACAGTTGTGGGAATAGGGTGCAGGTTACATAGACCCAATTATACTTTATACTTTGCTTCTTAGTGTAGTTCACTCCTATTGGTATATATCAAAATACCACATGTTGAGCAATTTACATTCAATGCAAATGTATTCCTTACAGTTTTAGAAACTAGAAAATTCAAGGTCAAGCTGCCATCAGATTTAGTGTCTGTTGCAGGCTGTCCCTCTGTTTTTAAGGCATTCTTTACATGGGAAAGGAAGCCTGTTTATACATGTACATGTATCCCATTCTTGAAGACAAGGCACCAGTGACTCAATTACCAACTAAGTGCTCTATCTCCTCCTTTATTCACGCTGGTGAATAAAGTATAATAAGAATTTTTGAGGAACACATGCATTCAAAACATAGCATTCTGTAATTAAAAAAAATAACATAGTTCATCTAAATTTCATAGGGACTGACTCTAGTAAATGTGGTATTATAATGAATATGGATAACATTCAAAACACCACATATTCTTTTCTAAATCTAAATATGAAAAAAAATGACTTACAAATGATATTCTACCACAAACACATGGCTGTTGAAAAATAGTGTAGTATCAGCAAAGCTTGTACGAGACTTATCCTTGAAGTGATGCAACTGATGGATTTATGTCTCAAAGGGGTAGGATAATCTAAGGACAAAAGTTAGGCATGTGTTTCTGATACATATCCATCAAATATTCACTTCAGAAATATTCTAGATGTCATGAAACACAATAAAATGTTAGAGGCATTGACCCAGTGCCAAAATGTTTTCAGATAAACAGAGGAAAGAAATAACAATAGCACATACCAGCCAACAGTGAATAGAAAAGCTCAATTACAAGATCCTGGTCAAAATTATAATGAAATTTAACAATGTGAAGTTCTGAAAAGGTCATATATAGGAGAATAGAATAAAAATTACCTGTAAAAGACTGGTGATTTGGCTCTGTGAGTGAAGATAATTTCCAAAAAACCCAATGTCTTCTATTTTAGCCCTAGAATTTACTTGGTAGAAGGAGGGAACTGACTCTACAAGTTGTTCTTTGTCCTACACACACCACACACTCACAAACACACACACACACACACACACACACCATGGCACACATGTATGTGCACACACTTATAGTACAATAAATAAATGAATATAAATAAATTGAAAAAATGAAAGACTTTTACAAGTGATTCAAATTCATGGGATATAGTGCAGGCAGAAGTTCTGAGTTCAAGGACAGCTTAGTTAAATAGTGAGTTCCTGGACAACCAGGGCTATGTAAAGAGACCCTGTCTCAAGAATTTGGGTAAAATTACTGCAAGCCAAAAAAATAACTGTCCTGTCACATTGCATGCAAAAAGTTTAGCAAAGGCAAACATAAATAATTTTTATGGCAGGCAAACACCAAAGAGGGAATCAAGCCCTGAAGGAGGAGAATACTGGAAAGGAAGGTTTATGTGTATATATATGTGTTTATGTGATGTTTATATAAAATATATTTACATATATTATGTTTTTATATATAATGCATATTCACATATATATGTGAAACTTTTATATGATATATATACACTTTTATATGATATATATACATACACATTTTCTTATTAATTTTATATTAATCACATATATTTATGTCAAAAATAGTTTCATTGGAGTTACCTTACCCAGAGGTTATGGTTGCTAGGTATGGGATCCTTTCCCTTGCTAGTCAGAAGTATCCTATAGATCCCCAAAACAATGCAAGCTATTGCCATTGCTTGTGGTTGTCCACAACTTGAAGGCAAGATCCTGTTGCTTAGGGCACCACAAACATTGGTCACAGGATTTGGACAAGTTAAGTTAGTCCAAATGACGCTTCCTCTTGATAGCTAACTATTTTTTATAGTACTGGAAGGTACTGTGCAAACTACTGGGGATGAGGAAGTCATGAATATTCTTACCCAGCTGTGAACCCTGTCAGCCCTAATAATAAATAGTATGGGAAAATGAAACCATGGGTGTAATGGTGGTGTAGATGTTATGGGAGTAGCCAACCACTTTCTGACAAGGCTCACTCCCTAGGAGAAAAATACATCTCTAGTACTACAAATATGGTCAAGAACACACAGCTAGAAGCTTATGGGCTCCAGGGTTGAACATAGCACTATATTTTGCTAAATATATATAATACCAAAATTCGCTGTGAATTCATATCTCTGTACCTGTAGGTTAGTGCAGCTCACAAACCCCATCAGAGAAGTTTCTTTCTACTGTAAATGATGGTTAATGCAGAAATTCACAAATGGTAAAGTAAGAATTGGTAACTATGCAGTGCCTTGTTTCAAATGAGATATCTACATCACACCCACTCTGTGATCTCAGGGACCATCACAGAAGATGAAGTAAAAAGACTGATTATAATAGCCAGAGATCTCCTGTGCCAGTGCATTCAAAGCACTTCCCATTTTCTGATCAGTTTCAGTGTACCTGCATTTATGATAAAGTATTTGATCCACTTGGACTTGAGTTTTATGTATGTATGTACATTTTGACATCCAGTTATGCCAACACCATTTGTTGAAGAAGCTTTCTTTTTTCCATTATATAGTTATGGCTTCTTTGACAAAAATCAGGTGTTCATGTGTCTACTTTTATTGCAATACCACACTGTTTTTGTGACTATGACTCTATGGTAGAACATGAAGTCAGAGACAGTAATGCTTCCAGAAGTTCCTTTAACTGAAGTTCCTTAACTGAAGAATGGATAAAGAAAATGTGGTACATTTACACAATAGAGTGTTACTAAGTTATAAAATACAATGATATAATGAAATTTGCAGACAAGTGGATGGAACTTGGAAAAAAATTATCCTGAGGTTACCCAGATCCAGAAAGACAAAGATAGTATATATTCACTCATAAATGGATACTAGATGTAAAACACAGAATGACCAGACTACAATCCATAGCTCCAGAGCAGCATGGCAACAAGGATGACCCTAAGAGAGACACATTAATCTCTCTGATAAGGGGAAATAGATGAGATCTGCTGAGTAAGGTGGAAGCTGGGGGTTGGTAGATAGGAGAGGATGGGGGATGAGAATATGAGGGAATGGGATGGTTGATTTCGGAGAGTGATGGAGTGGGAGAGCAATGAATGAAATATCTTGATAGAGGTAGTCATTATGGGGTTAGAGAGAAACCTGATGCTAGGGAAATTCCCAGGAATCCACAAGGATGACTCCAGCTAAGACTCCTAGAAATAGTGGAGAAGGTGCTTGAACTGACTTTCCCTTGTAATCAATCAGAATGGTGACTATCCTAATTGTCATCATAGAACCTTCATCCAGTAACTGATGGAAGCAGAAGCAGAGATCCATAGCCAAGCACCAGACCAAGCTACAGGAATCTAGTCAAAGAGAAGAATGAAGGATTATATGAACAAGGGGGTGGGGACCATGATTATAACATGAAACCCACAGAGACAGTTGACCCAAACTCATGGGAGCTCATGGACTCCAGACCTAAAGCTGGAAAGCCTGCATGGGACCAAACTAGGCCCTCTGCATGTAGCTGAAAGCTGTGTAGCCTGGTCTGTCTGTGGCACCCTTGACAGTGGAACCAGGATCTATCCCTGGTGTATGAGCTGGATTTTTGGAGCCCACTTCATATGGTAGGATGCCTTGCTTAACCTCAATGCAGAGGGGGAGGGGATTGGTCTTGTCTCAACTGTATGTTCCAGATTTGTGGCAATGGACACAGATGTGCTTGTAGTAAGAAGACATAAAGTCATTTGGGTATATGACCAGTTGCATTGTGTGCAGGGTAAGATATTTCTATATGTCCTCTTTTTCTCCATGTTGAAATAAATCTTTCTCCACACCAATTTTTGAAGATGCTCTCTTTTCTCCAAGAGATACTATTATTTTTTTTACATCTTTGTCAAATAGATGTATTTTTGTAGACTTATAACTGGATCCTCAATTTTAGTCCACGAACCAGGACCATGTGATTTTCATTACTGTAGCTTTGTAGGACAGCTTTATATTAGATATATTGATACTTCATGAAGATACTTTAGGTTCAGGATTGTTTCAGCTATGTACTTTGTGCCCTTGGATGGATTTTTGAATTATTTTACTTGTGTCTGTAAAGAAAGACCCCAATATTTTTATTAGGTTTGCATTAGATCTTCAAATTATACTTTTTCAAGTTTCACAATTAGCTCTATTGAAGAAAAATCATTTGCTTTGTCATACCCCAACCACTTTCTTGAATTCAGATGTCTTGAGATTTCTATTGTTCTGAAAAGATATCATATTCTTGAACAGAGGACTTAGCTCCATACCAATTCCTGGTGCTCCTTTTCTCCTCAAATTGTACATTTTGCATTTTTTTCTTGTTCAGCTTGCTCCTTTTTATTATATATCTTCATTATTAGAGTTAACACTAATAACCATATGACAGTGTCTATCCTAGGCTGATTTGAGATTTCCTCTGCAGATGGAATTAATCCAAATCTCTTCACTTTTACCTTAGGCAGACTCTTCGGACAAGGGCAAAGGACATCCACATTTTTCACCAAATATCAAAGGAATGATCTCTAGGCAACCTACTAAAATTCTTTTTCTCTGAAACACCTTGAGCCAGACCCCCACAGTTCAAAATTTTCATGTCCCCACTATTATAGCCAATTAAGCAGAGCTTAAATCATTCCACTGCCTTCCTAATCCAAAGTACCAAAGTCCAAATTACTCCAAACAAAGATATTTTCAAGAATATCACAACAATACCCTAGTCCCTGGTACCAACTTCTGTCTTAGTTAAGGTTTCTAATGCTATGAAGAGACACCATGACCACTGCAACTCCTATAAAGGAAAACATTCTTCTGTTCTATAAACATGATATTTTAGAATCTTGAATACTTTAGAAAGAAATAAAGTTTATGTTAAAAAAAAAAGTATCCACGTTTATTTTGAGGAATATTTGCCTTTTAAAATAGAAGCTTGGAAGTCCAATAAGTAAAAAGTATATTTTATTGTTCTACATTCTTTTATTATTAGAGGCCTCCAAAACGTACCTTGGATGACTAATGAAAAAAAAATCATGATAGAGTTAAATTTGCACTATTTGTAATAGCAAGAACCTGGAAGCAACCTAGATGCCCTTCAATTGAAGAATGGTTAATGAAGATGTGGCACATCTACACAATGGAATACTACTCTGCAGAAAAAAATAATGGTATCTTGAAATTCGTAGGTAAGTGGATGGCACATGAAGAAACCATCCTGAATGAGGTAACCCAGTCACAAAAAGAGGAACACAGTATGTACTCACTCATATATGGATTTTAGACCTAGATCAAATGATCACCAGCCTATAATTCACATCACCAGAGGAACTAGGATACAAGTTGTATTCTAAGAGATTCATATAAAGTCCCTCACAGAACTGGGAAGGGACAAGTCCCCCAGACCTCAGGTATAGTGGGGGAGGACAGCTAATGGAGAGAGAAGTAGGAGAAAATGAGAGGGAGGAGAGGAAGGCATGTGCGACCAGGAGGATTGAGCCTGGTTAGGAATGGAAAATAGGAAAGAGAGAGAGAGACAGAGACAGAGAGAGAGAACATAAAAGAGGGAGCCAATATTGGTTTGAAGATAAAGTTGAACACAAAGAAAGGTCGAGGGAACTACAAGACTGCTCCCAACTAACAATCTCAGCTTCCGTGGAAAGGCTATCATAAATACCCTTCCCGGAGAGTGAGATCAACAACTAACTTCTCCATGGAGTCCTCAACTAATGCCTGTTGAAAACAGGAGCAAACACCCATACATAAACACTGAGTCAAACTAGAACCCAGAAGCAGATGGAGAGGACAAGACCATGCGGTAGAAGTACATAGAGACAGCTTACCTGAACAAGGAGGAGCTAAGGGCCACTAGACTGATAGCTGGGAAGCCAACAGGGGTCTGACTCGGACCCCCCTGAATATGGGTCTCAGCCAGAAGGTCTGAGCAGTCTAAGAGACCTCAGACAGTGGAGCCAGGATGTATCCCTGGTGCACAAAAGGACTTTGCAAACATATCCCCCATGGAGGGATAACTGCCTTATTCTAGAGATTGGAGAGAAGCCCTAGTCCCTACTTCACAGGACCTGTCAGATCTACATGACCCCAACTGGATGGCATTCCCCTACATATTGTATTGTGGTGGGGGATTGGGAGGGGAGGGTGTTTAGAGTGCATGGGAGAGGGTAGAGAGGGCAAAAGGGAGGGAAGGAGGGAGGGAAGGCCTGGGGGGGAGGGAGGGAGGGAGGGAGAGGGAACTGGGATCGACATGTAAAATAATAATAAAAAAAAAAAAAAAAAAAAAAACGCTTTGACTCCAAAATTTAAGTTGAAGAACAAGTTACTGGGGAAAAGTATTTCTATTTTTGTTTCCACAGAAAATGAAAAGATGTGGATTCCTTCCAGACTAATGTGATTTGATCACACCAGACCGCCTGAAACAGAGTACAAGCTGATCCTACATTCCAAACAGCTGGACAAAACAGCCCTACAGACTACAGCTAGGATATCTGAATCTTCTTCGAATCCCCCAAGACAGCGCCCCTTACCAGCAGGAAGTAGTTTGGAAAGAACGACGCCCAAATTCCCAAATATTGTGTATAAATGTTTGTTTTCATTTAATTGGACTTTGTTATATAAAATTAAATAAAAAATACTCTATATGCATAAAAAAAAACAAAAACAAAAACAAAAAAAAAACCAGAATTAATAATTTATTTTATTTGTTCACTGTAATAAAGGGAAGGAGCACAAATAGTTAATACATTGATAACAAAAATCAAACTGAGGTAATACATTTTATTAATACAGAATTTTATTATACAGCAAACATCTGATATTCAGAAATTAAATTATACAGCATACTTTCATAAATGTAGACTACTAGGTACATGCAGAAAAGCTGGTCATGTTTATATATCTAAATGGAGAATTTTGTCTTTCATCGCTGAGGTTTTGTGATAAAGCCTTAATCATAAATGGATGGACTTTTTAAGACGGGACAGAACATCAGCTTCTGTAGATTTCCTGAGCAAATATTATTACAGATGACAGGAGAGGAACAATTAGAAACAAAGTTAAGCAAACAAAGAGAAAGTTTGGAGTTTGAATAGAACTGATGGAAAAGTTACTTAGCTTTTGCTGAGTTCTTGGTTTTATGTAGTTGACAACTGAAGACACCATTAGTAAAACCTACTGTGCTGCTTATGCACCTTAGACTGACAAAGTCTGTATGTAAGGAGACTGGTGTTTCCAGTTATTGCACTCTCCTATTGCCCTTCATGGGCATATCAGCAGGAAAAGAAATGTCTGTGTTAATGACAGCAAGGAAAATGGATAATGGTGAACATATAAGCTTCTGGATATATGCTCTGTTGTTGTGGGGTTTTGTTTGTTTGTTTGTTTTAGTGATCAAGTTTTGTTCTTGTTTTCCAATGGAAATGAGTTAATACTGAGTTGAAATTTAGGTACCTAATATTTTAAATATTGGTTTTACACCTGATTGGCTATGTAACCTTAGGCAGGCTGTTTCACCTTTCAGAGGTTTGGACTAGTAGAGTCATTCTATGACCTCTGTGATAATTATTTCATCAATTAAAGTCGGAGTTAAAAGGGGAGGTGTGCTGGCTAGTTTCTTGTCAATTTAACACAAGCTAGGGTTATCTGATGAGAGGAAAGCTCAAATGAGACAATGCCTCCCTTAATCAGTCTGGGAGGCATGTCTGTGGAGCTGCCATAGCTATTCCTGTTTTTTGATTAGTGATTGATGTAAGAGGGCCCAGCCCACTGTGGGTGGTATCACCTCTGAGCTGCTAATACAGGGATGACTTTAAAATCTGAACAAGCTACGGGGGGGGGGGGGGGGGGTGGAGCCATTAAGCAGCACTCCTCCATGGCCTCTGCTTCAGTTCCTGCCTCCAGGTTCCTGCCTTGCATTTCCCCCTTGGCTTCCCTTCATGGCGCATAGCTGTAAAGTGAAATAACCCTTCTTCCTCAAGTTGTTTTGACTATGGCATTTATAATAGCAATAGAAAGCAAATTAGGACAAAAGGGAATTTCTTGAACAATATTACCTGAATCAAATTACTCCTAGTGTTTTAGATATACTGAGAGACAGCATAGAGGAATAACTAGTGATGTGACTACAAAATCATACTACCTGCATTCATATCTTTCATCACAAGTTTGTTACATTTGTCTACTTTTCCTCATCTGTCTAATGGCAATGATTAAAATCCCCAATCCACAGGATTATATTTTAGAATGAAATAAATGCATTTATAAAAAAAATTAAAAAAGGTACTGCCATTTTTACTAATAGGAGCAGGAAGGATCAATTAACTTAGTTATGTCTTTTTAGGAGGAGATCAGTATAAGGGCACAGTTGGGCAGTGAACCTTTTTAAGTGAAAGGAAACTTCTTCCTAGCAGAACTAAAACTATCCACATCCCCAGTTCTGTTCAGGACTAGCAATTCTACACTTTTGAAACAGAATGGACTCGTTTACTTATTGTGACACAGCTCACTATCCCCAGCCCCAGGCTTTCTGTTTCAGTAGGTCGTGGATAAGGTTGAGAATTTGCACTCCCAACAAGTTTCTAGATTGATTATTGGTGTCATTGGCCTAAGGATCATTGTTTGAGAATCAATGCATTGGATACGCTCTCTCATTTTTCATGATGAAAGGACAACAAGGACCTACTTAAATTGGGTGTCTGAGAGCACAGTCTCTTATCCCTTAAACTCAACAGAACAGTTTGCTAGCTACCATGTCTATGACTACCAAGGTACCTGATCACACTTTGAAAACCACTTATCTAGTAAATGATGCTATTTGTCCACTTACTTGCAGTGTTCCAGCCACAATGGCATTTTTCCTTCTGTTCTGAAAACAAGCTCAAGTGTCTACCTGAAGATCTTTGTAAATCAAATGATTTGTACTTGGGAATTTGTCCTTCCTGATAGTCATATGGCTGACTTATGTCTCTTTTAAATTGTTACCTTCTCTTTATGTGTGTGTGTGTGTACAGTGTGTGCATCTGCAAAAACAAGAATAGATATTACATCTCATCATTGTATAATTTCATCATAGGTCAACCATATTTGAGATAAGATACTTAAGTTATAAATAATAACTTTTATATTAAGAACCCACAGTTCCTCTAGCCACTCTACAACTTGTCACCTTGTTTTAGTTTCATGTCATTATCTAGTCTGTAAATATGTCATTTAACCCATGATTTTATGTGCTTGTTTCTCTCCTTTTCCATGTGTTCTAATGTGCTTTCTATTGCTATGATAAACATCAGGGCCAAAAGTAATCCGGGAAGGAAATGGTTTATTTCATCTTATAGCTTACATTCCATCAAGCAGGGAAGTCCAGGCAGAAAGTCAAAGCAGGAACCAGAGGCCATAGATGGGTCTTGCTTGCTGGCTTGTCCCCCATGACTTCTTTAGTTTGCTTGTTAATTTAACCCAGGATACTCTGTTCAAAGTGAGTACCCACATGCACAGACACAGACACAGACACACAGACACACAGACACAGACACACACACACACACACACACACACACACGGGGGGGAGAAAGTGAGAGATGGAGTAAGAAGGGAGGGAGAGAGAGAGAGAGGAAGAGAGAGAGAAAGGGAGAGATAGAGAGATCAAATCAATAATTAACTAAGAAAATGCACCACCAGCTTGTCTACAAGCCAATTTGATGGATGTATTTTATCAATTGAGTTTCCTTCTTCCCATGACCCTATCAAGTGGATAAAATACCTAACCAGCACACCTTGTAAACCTGGGAATTTTTGCTAAAAAATGTATTCCAAATACCCAAAAGAATAGAAACAATAGAGGAAACATCAATAAATATTTGCCAAATGAATAAACCAGAAAGTCAGAGCCAATGCAGTATACTATTACATTCAGAATAAAAGTCTAAAGCACCATGTCTGCCAAATTGGTAGGTATTGAGGTTTCCTCCAAATATAATGTTTTAGTCTTCCTTAATCCTAGTTATGCAGTCTCTGAAAGGAGACTCAAATGAATGTTTCACAAGGGCAGTGCTCTTCTGCACCATTTATATAAATATGAGCAAACTGACTTCTCAAAATGACTCAGTTATGGAGGATTTTGCTGGTTGTACCACTGGTTGTGAAGCAGAGAACAGGATGTTACAATGAGTAGACAAAGTTCTAGACACTAGGGAAAAAAAATTAAAAAAACTAATTCAATCTGTTGAGTGTTCCTCAACAGTAATGCTGCTGACAGTCTTTGTTAACAGCGCTATTCAGATTACAGCATATCCTTGGAAGGGAAGAGCTAGTCTTCCTAGGTTTCAAGGGCAAACACTCAACAAAAAACCCTCAGAATTCTCAACTACCCCAAAGATACACAACGTACATTGGAACAAAATAAAGTTTGGCAGATCTCCTACATCAAAGAGCCTTTTTATCTGTTTAATTTCTGTTTCACAAAATATCGATGCATCCATATAAGCAAAGAACTGTGAGAAAAGCATATAGGTTGTACACAGCATTGACTTGTTTCTTTGTTTATAAGGTACAAACCCTTATGTGGCAGTTTTAATAGTTCACAAGGTCTTTCAAAAAATACACAGATATGGACCTCATTGAAGAAATAATGGTAGGTTATAAAGTACTTTTCACTTTCCATGTTTCTAGAATAAAGTTCTAGCCCTTCAGCCCCCCAAATTACTTATTAACTTAATGTGGTTGAATTTCTACACATCTTGATTGCAGCTCTTCAATCAAAACATGGGAGATAGGAGCTGTTTTAAAAATCTCCAATAATTTGGTACAGCTTTAAGAGGGACGTGAATGGAGCAATGAAGAAGGAAGGCAACATTACACCAGGCAGCAAAATCAGCTGTGTGCCATCTGAGGGGACAGATGTTTCTGTCAGACCACCCACACAATCAAATCCTTTGGCTCTTCATTTTTTCTCTCCACAGAGAGGAACTTCTAATGAACCCACAAATGACAAAGTTTTCTCTTTAGAAAGGGATATGATATTTCTACAAATAATGCCCCCCAAATTAATCTTTTGCCAATTGTGTTTATTTCTCACGTGGCTTTTAGACTTTGCTGGCTTACAGCAAATGACAATAGTGCAGGAAACCAGGCTTCATGACAGTGACATCTTGGATGATGTCCAGAAAGAGCTTGCAAAAATCACACCTGTGTCACTAACAGACATCAATTTCCCTCTGGTGGTTGCCTGCCAACTTAACTCACCAAACAAACAAGGAGAGGAACTCTGGGGCCTTTCTTAATGTTCAGAGGATGCTTGCTTTTAAATGGTGAGTGAAGAAATGCTAAATAATACCTTTTGTCAGTAGGAGAAAGCTAAACCCTCAGACAACTGTAAAGATTCTTCTGAGCATTGTTGGCATCTGGGGCTTGAGTCTGGGGAGTTATGCAAATGCTGCTAGAAGCTAAACAGATTCTTATCTCAGGTCTGCCAGCATGGTTGTATTGATGTATTTAAGGCTTTGTGTCACACAGAGTCACACATGTCACAGACTAAATTGATGGCTAGGTCATTCCCTCAAATATCTGAGAGGACAATTATCCTGTTGTGCTATGCCAACTTGAAATACGAATTCAGAGATCAAACTCTCTGTCCCAAACTATTGGTTTTTATTAATTAACTTCAAACTATTTCATGCATAACAAGGTGTCAGATTCTCTTAGTATATATAAAGATTGCTAGGATTTGCATTTCCTTAACCTGAACAGTGAGGACAATTGCAAATGATTAAGAGAGAAAAGTTCTGTGATCCAGGGGTAGACATGAAAGTTCTTTCTCATTGTACAACAAGGAATTACTGGCAACTGGTGTGCCTAAGAACAGCTTCTGTACTGCTGTAGGTTTAAAAAGTAGGCCCATGAACTTCACGAGTTACAAAGGAAACTAACATGAATAGAAAAGGTTAAAAATTGAATCAAGGGTAATACTGTGGGAGAGGAGATATTTAAACAGGGCCTTGCAATATGGGTAGGATTTCTGCTTCCACAAACAGGTGAACACAAAAAAGAATCTGGTCCAGACAAAGTATAGCAACAGTGGTAGAAAGAAAAAGGAGGATTCAGAGTGTATATGTGTTGGTTGTGTTTATAAGCATATAAAATTTGCATGCACGGCTGTAACATAAGTACAAGCCACTGAGTCCTTCGTGATAGGCAAAGCAAAAATGATACATCAGAGTCAATCATAGAGGTTCTTGAATGTCAAGTGGTATCCATCAGTGGGGAAATACTGAAGGGTTTTGCAAAGCGTGTTATTTTTCCCTTTCATGAATTTGAAGTGGTATAACAGTGATGTGGAAAATGATCAGGGCTTAAAGTCACACTAAGGCAAGGACACTAGTCAGTTTTGTTGTTATTTTACTGTTGTTGGTTGCTTTTATTTTCATATAGTATCTTTCTATTTAGTCCAGAATGGCCTCAAATTTGAGATGCCCTGCCTCAGCAGCCTACTTGCTGGGAGGACAGAAGGCTCCACCATACATGGCTTCTCAGTTGATTGTGAAAGGTATTAGGCAAGAGAACAAAGTTAGGATGTAATTCCATGGCAAGTAAGACTGAATCTGAATAGCTTCATGTAGCATGTCACTATTGCTTCCTACTATTCAGCAACTTCTTTGGGACTGAAGTGTAGAGACATGAAGAAAAACATTTGTCTAAGTTATTCTTTAGAATACAAAAACAATCAATCACATGGCAAAGGGGGCAGTTTTATTTCATACATTCTTCTGCTTGGATCATTAATAATAGAGGTCATATAACAAACTGAAATCAAGTATTCTTCTAGACTATATGAAAGACGCTTTTGGTATCTTCCTAACACAGACACACAAAAGCCTTTTTTTTTTTTTTTTTTTTTTTTTTTAAGATTTCATTTTACTGTGACACAGGTCATGAATAAAAACAGAAAAATAGTTCTCAGTACTCTGCTGTTCCACTTTATTTGAGGCAGAGTTTTTAGTTAAACTCTTAAGCTTGCTCTTGAATTTAAAAAAAAAAAAGATTGAAAAAAAGAGTCAAGAAATGTCATTATTGTGAAGCAAAGCAGCTACACAATGCAGGGGGAAGGGGCTTGGAGAATGACTTTAATATGAAAGTCTTCAATTCTGGCAAGCCTTGGATTATTCATACTGTTTGGTTCTGAGGGTCATAGAGTGAACCATATGTCAGCAGCAGCATGCCGAATGCCACTTTTTCTAACCTAAATGAGAATCTCTAAAATTATTACCCAGAAAGTGTCTTTGTCTCTTTTCCTTTCTGTTCCTCTGCTATCTTTCTTGTATTTTCTTTGCACTGTTTCTTTCTACATTTTACAAAACCGCTCAATAGGCAGAGCTTGAGAAGTGGAGTCAAAAGATTATATTTCCAGCAGGTAGCAGAAGTGGTCATTTTAAAAAAGGCACCATGCCGTATAAACATAAATAGTAAAGTGAGAAGCATAAGCATTGCTTTAAACTTCTGCCTCCTTATTATGTTTATTTAACAGCATCCACTTTAGGAATGCAGCATTATCATTGTGTTTTTGTTCTTCCTGTTAAAGTTTTCAACTCAATAAATTTTAGCTTCCTGATTGGTAATACTAGGAATTCTGTGTACTCACTCATCAGATCTATTTTTTGGTAACTGTGTCCTGTTCTCCATTTCTAAGGACATATTATCCAATTTAGGCACCTTAATAGCAGTAAGTCATCTCAATAACTAATCATAGGGAAAAAGGGATTGTATCCTGATTTTCTGCTGTATTCCTGTGTCCATACCCTCTTCTGTGACTATGAACCTTCATTTGCCATACTCTTTAGAGCTTGCCTCAACAATTATCCAATATCCATTGGCTAATGGCCCATTAAAAAGCAAGCAAGCAAACAAACAAACAAAACCAAGTATTTTTCAAAGAAGGAGCAAGGACTACTGACCATTTGAAACAAGGTCTACCTTTCTTGTCAAACATTCCAGTAGAATAAATGGGTTATGCTGAATGGTCCTAGATACTTTTATATATATATATATATATATATATATATATATATATATATGCTAAAGTATGAGGTCTCTTTCCAAATAGAAGCACAGCTACATTTGTTATTTTATTTGCTTAAATTTCATTCACAACTGTGTACAGCTGACAGAACTACATACTGAAGTAAAGATGCAATTGGGAGTGAGAAATGGCCACTGCTCTTAAGAATTCTGTAATTTTTCATGGCATATAAGAGTTGCTGGTATATGATAAATATGTATGTCACTATAATGTAAAGAAGAATATGATGAATGTGATAGAATAAATGTGCTAGAGAGGACAGATCATGAGATGAGGCTGAAACAGGGAAGGGCTCTGGAAGTAGTAGAAAGTGGAGTCATAGAATTTACTAGACAGCATCTCAATAGGAAGGGATAAGAGAGAAAATGAGGGGTATGCAGGTTGTTTCCAGGCTTTGTGACTAAAAAAAAATCAATCAGAGTTGGGTAACTCAGACTGAGAAAGACAAACATGGTATGTACTTACTCATAAGTGGATATTGGCTATAAAGTAAAGGATAACCATGCTATTCTCCACAGACCTAGAGAGGATATGTAACAAACAAGGAGGGCTCAAGGAGGGCATGGATCACAGTGGAAAAGGTAAATAGAGATCTCCTGTGGGGATGGGAGGCAGTAGGAGAAGATAGGAACTTGAGTTATCTGGTGAGGGGTGAATGGAGAGGAAGAGTACTGAAAAAGATGACTGGTTAGGTAGAAATCTGTTGTAAGGGAAACTCCCATGAATCTACAAGAATCACCCCAGAAAAGACTCATTGCAAAGGTGGATACATAGCCTGAACTTGCTATTTCCTGTGATCAGATTGATAAGTATCCCAATTGTCATCAGAGAACCCTGATGGAAAAAGATGCAGAGACCCACAGTCAAAACTTAGGCCTAACTCAGGGAATCCCACTGCAGAGAGAGAAGGATTTTAGGGGCCAGAGAAGACAAGGACATCATAAGAAAAGCTCACAGAGACAACTAACCTGGGTCATAGGATTCAGAAAGGCTGACCCAACAACCACAGAACCTGCATGAGAACTACTTAGGCCCTCTACATATATGTGTCAGTTGTGTAGCTTGGTCTTCTTGGTAGATTCCAACAGTGGGGGGGGGCTGTCTCTAACACTTTGGCTGGCTCTTGGGAACCTATTCTTCATACTGGATTGCCTTTTCCAGCCTTAATATAAGGGTGGGGGTGGTGCTTAATCTTACTACAACTTGATATACCATGCTTTGTTGATACTCATGGAAGGCCTGACCATTTCTGAATAGAAACAGAGGGGGAGTAGATGGAGAGGAATACCATGGAGTGGGTGGGGAAACTGTTATCAGAATGTAAAATAAATAAATAGTTGAGAGACTGAGAGATAGAAAGAGCCAATAGGACTCATCACCTGCACAAAAAACATCGAGTTAAGAAATTATATAGTATATTTGAAGAAAGACAAGTGAGTCAGTCTGATGGACTATACATTGTATATCCTTTAAAAAATAGATTTTGGACATATCATAGAGTATGTTGACTAAATGAGAACTTCACGATTTCTATTCAGTGACAATAAAAATTCATGGCTATCTCTGAGAAGTTTATACAACTGTTGATTTTACCTTTCCACATTTCAAAAGGAATCTCAGATGACCAGTAAAAAGAAAAACAATGCAATAAGATAAATGCATGTAAGAGATGAAGATGAAGATTAAAAGCTGTTTTAAAAATAGCTAAAGACTCCAGTAATGGGAAGCATATAAAAATGTACAAAGAATGTCATATACAGTTTTTAATGGTGGGGTACACAATAAGGGTTGTGCTTCCAATTTATCCAAAGATATACTATATTAACTGTTTTCCTCAAATAATTAATGTTCATGGACAACTTGACATAGAATCATATAGAAGACAAAACCTTTCACCTGCCTGTGAGTATTATCTAGCTGAGATTACCCTCTCAGCCTACCTGCTGGGTGATACTCACAGTGTTAATTGAGTTGGGAAGAGCTGCCTAATGTGGGTGGCAGTATGCACTTTGGGATCATGAACTCTTTTTTATTTATTTATTTATTTATTTATTTATTTATTTATTTATTTTATATAACCAAGTCCATTTAAATGAATACAATCATTTATAGACAATATTTGGGAATTTGGGCGTTGTTCTTTCCAAACTATTTCCTGCTGGTAAGGGACTCTGTCAAGGGGATTCGAAAAAGATGCAGAAATCCTGGCTGTAGACTGTAAGGCTGCTTTGTCCAGCTGTTTTGAATGTAGGATCACCTGGTACTCTGTTTCAGGCACTCTGGCTTGACCAAACCACATTAGTCTGGAAGGAATCCACATCTTTTCATTTTCTGTGGAAACAAAACCTTTTCCCCAGTAACTTGTCCTTGAACTTAAATTTTGGAGTCAAAGCATTTTTTTATTTAATATATTATTTTACATGTCGATCCCAGTTCCCTCTCCCTCCCTCCATTCCTCCCTCCCTCCCTACATCCCTTTCTCCTCTGTCCTTCCCTCCTTCCCTCTCTTTTACCCTCTCTGCCCTCTCACATGCCCTCTAACCACCCTCCCCTCCCATCCCCCATACCAATTCCATATGTAGGGGAATGCCATCCAGTTGGGGTCATGTAGATCTGACAGGTCATGTGAAGTAGGGACTAGGGCTTCTATCCTGTCTCTAGATTAAGGCAGTTATCCCTCCATGGGGGATGCATTCTCAAGGTCCTTTTATGCACCAGGGATACATCCTGGCTCCACTGTCTGAGGTCCCTTAGACTGCTCAGTCCTTCTGGCTGAGACCCATAATCAGGGGGGCCTGAGTCAGTCCCATGCTGGCTTCCCAGCTATCATTCTGGTGGCCTGTTAGCTCCTCCTTGTTCAGGTAAGCTGTCTCTATGTGTTTCTGCCACCTGGTCTTGTCCTATCCATCTGCATCTGGGTTCTAGTTCCACTCAGTGTTTATGTATGGGTGTTTGATCCTGGTTCCATCAGGCATTAGTTGAGGGCTCCAAGGAGAAGTTAGTTGTTGATCTCACTCTCCAGGAAGGTCATTTATGATAGCCTTTCCATGGAAGCTCAGATTGTTAGATGGCAGCAGTCTTGTAGTTCTCTAGACCTTTCTTTGTGTTCAATTTTATCTTCAAACCATTATTGGCTCCCTCTTTTCTGTTCTCTCTCTCTCTCTCTCTCTCTCTCTCTCTCTCTCTCTCTTTCTTTCCTGTCTTCTATTCCTAACTGGGGTCAATCTTCCTGGTCGCACATGTTTTCCTTTCCTCCCCCTCCGTTTTCTCCTACTTCTCTCTCCATTTGCTGCCCCCCACTTCCCCTGTGCTCTGGGGGTCTTGTCTCTTCCCGTTCTGTGAGGGACTTTATATGAATCTCTTAGAATACATCTTGTATCCTAGTTCCTCTGGTGGTGTGAAGTATAGGCTGGTGATCCTTTGATCTAGCTCTATAATCCATATATGAGTGAGTACATACTGTGTTCCTCTCTTTGTGACTGGGTTACCTCATTCAGGATAGTTTCTTCAAGTGCCATCCACTTGCCTGCGAAATTCAAGATACCATTATTTTTTTCTGCAGAGTAGTATTCCATTGTGTAAATGTGCCACATCTTCATTAACCATTCTTCAATTGAGGGACATCTAGGTTGCTCACAGGTTCTTGTTATTACAAATACTGCTGCTATGAACATAGTTGAACAGATGTCTTTGTTGCATGGATGTGGATCCTTTGGGTATATGACTAAGAGTGGGATTGCTGGGGATCCTGAACTCTTGAAGGGGAAAAGAAATGAGCAGCAGCCTTCGATGATTGCTCATTACTTCCTGATTGTGGATGTGTTCTGATCAGCTTTTACAGGCTCCAGCTATTTGAGTTTTCCATTGTGAAGTATTATATCCTTGATATGTGAGACAGAATTAATTCTTTCTCCATGAAGTTGCTTTTGTCATAGCAACAACCTGAGACAAGTGAACTGAGAAAAGATTGGAGCTCTTGCCTTTTATATTTCATGATTAATTAGCTTCATTTGCTTTTTCTGTGTGGTTGTACATCATGGCAAAAGCCCATTGCAAGAGCAATTAAGGAATATGGTACAACTTAATAAAGCATATTTTTGGGATTCTGTTAGGGTATTTCCAGAAGAAGTTAACACATGAAACATGTGTCTTTATTTACTAGGTGAAGAATCTACTGAAGTGCTGATGGAGGCCATCTAATCCCACCCACCAGCTGCTAAATACTCATCTACACTCAGTCATAAATACCATAAATCCAGGCTATTAGCCCTCAGACCCTAGGGCTTATGCCAGTAACACCATACCATGGGTTCTCAAGTGTTTGGCCTTGAACTAAGAACTACATAATCAGCTTGCCTGGATCAGTCCATCAGACTTGAACTGGCATTTAATATCTCCAGCCTGCAGATAACCTTTCTTTGGGACTTTGTAGCCACCATAATGTATGGGTAAGTTCCATTATAAGTCCCCTTTTATGTGTCTTTATATATATCCTATTGTTTCTTGCCTCAACCCAAACAGCTTGGGAACCTTAGCTAGGAGTTGACAAGGGAATGAAGAAAGGACTGACACATGTACAGTGAAGATGGGACCTGGTGGTCCCATTAATACTACCATTACCACTCCAACCTGGGACCTCAGTATGTTTACTATGTGAAGCACAGATAGAGGGTTTATCTAGTCTTTGTAGAAGATCTCTATAGGATAGCATTCTCAAGCTTTAAACATCAGGGAGGAGGAAGCTTCAGTTGCTAATCTTCACACACACTGATCAGTCCTTCATAAGCACTCAGATTCAGACTCCTGAGAGATACTTTGCCATTTCTCTTGAATCTGGACCTTATAGGTAACATCTTGGCCAATTTTTCATGAGTTGATTGGTCTTGGATTCTCTATCAGGGCAATCTCATGTCAAAACCACACATTAACTCAGTACTGCACTCACTCAGGACTTCCTCCAGTTGTTATGCTAACATGTGGGCCAAGGACACATCAAAATTATGCATTTCTAAGGCAGTGACACAAAGGAGGGTTTAGAGAGCAGAAGGAAGGTAGAGTGCTGTAAAAAATTACTATCATAGCAAGGACTTCACCATGAGTGATGACAAAAGACTTTTTTAATGTCCTCTAATAGATGTCCAGAAAAGAGGATGACTACTGATTTGATAACTTTAGGGTCCCAAACAGGTTGTAAATGACAAATCTCAAAGGTATATAAAATTCATTTGGTACTATTCTCTTCCAGCGAAGTGTGTTTTCCTTAGAGTGTATACATTGCACAGTTAATTTCTTTCAAGAAATTCTTCCCTGAATGCCCCCAGGCAGTTGGCAGGTTAAAGTCCTCTGTGTACAACAATGACATCTTACACCATGTGGTATCTTTCAAAGAGGACTACAGTTTGCAGTCTGAACACTAGCAAGCCATTTAAGAATAAAGGTTTAGCTAATAACTGGTTTTTCTCCAAATAAATAAGAATATGCTCCCCACCTATGTGTGCTCACTTTCAATATGATGTTATATGATGCTAGCAGCAGGGAAAAGACATAGCTTCCAAAGCAACTGCAGTTCCAACATAAACAAAAGGAGTCAAAGCAGCAGTAGGATAGATTTAGTTCATTTTCAAATGCCTGACCAAGACAGCAAGATCTATTTGAATAACAGCAGTTGCACCCATGGTGAGAGTACATTCCTTCCTACTGAGGCTAAATTATTCTGAAGCAGGGGTAAGCAAAGAGAGGAGTAATTATCTCCACCAATGGAGCCTGTTAACCTTTCCAAGTAAGGTATCATTCTAGGTGCACATGCACAAATGCATACGTACACAAACACAGGATGGGGTACTCTAATTTTTCAGGGACACTTTTACCATAATAAACTACAGAAAGTTCATGTCTCACTTACCTTCAGATTCTTCCTAGATTACTCAATTTTCCATGTATTTCATTCTTCTTTCCAATCCTTTGATCTTCTGGCTAGCAGTGGGCAAAAGAAATAGCTATATACCAGCACTGATATCTTTTCTGTTCTGTTCTACTCATCAGTCTTACCTAACATGATATTTGAAAACTATGGAATCTAAGATTGAAATCGATCATCAGACACAGAAGAAGAGAAATAAGCTTAGCTAAAAATTATTACACATAGTGCTAGAGGAAGTTCTCACACTTCAGCACAAGCAGAGTCAGAATGCACAAGGAGATGTTGTTATAACACTAAGTGCTGGGTCCATCCCTAAAGTTATGAATTAGATTTGAGTGAGAACTCATGGGAGATGTAGTCTGTAAATATGTTTCTCATACTGGTTAATGAATAATGTGCTGTTGGCCAATAGAAAAGCAAGATAGGCAGGACTAGGAGACAAGGAGGATTCGAGAAAGTAGTAGGGAGGAGTCAGCATGTAGAGACAGGAGAGAACAGAGGTCCGGGCCCACTTTCCGGTAAGATGAGACCACGTGGAAATACTTAGATTAATAGAAATGGGTTAATACTTAAGACAGAGCTAGCTGATAAGAAACTAGTACCTGGCCAACAGAATTATATCTAATACAGAGTCTCTGTGTGTTAATGGGGCTGGCGCCACAGTGAGTCCAAGCTGGCAGGAAAAACTACTCGTAACAGGGACTCCAAGATTTCTAACCTGCTTCGTGATGATTCTGATGTCTTCAGGATAATTCTTTAAAGACCAGTGTATCTGTTGTTCAGTTTTCGAATTCTTTGTACATTTAAGATATTCACCACAGCTAGTTCTATATTAGTTAATGTTTCTATCATTGTAATAAAACGCCATGACTAAACCAACTTGGGGAGGGACGTGTTTGTTATTTACTGGCTTGCTCCCAAAGGCTCATTCAGTCTTCCTTGTCATGATACCCAAGACAACCAGCCCAAAGGTGCCACCACATTCAGTAAGCTAGCACCTCCCAAATGTCATTGAAGAAAATGCACCACAGGCTTGCCCATAGGCCAATCAAGTCGGGGATATTTACTCAGTTGATGTTCCCTCTTCCCAAAAGATTCTAGCATCTGTCAAGTTGACATAAAAGTAGCCAGAACACCATCTTAATTCAGTCATTCATTAAAAAAAGAAAATGATTCCTGGAATGAGGAGGAACGGGGCCTTATATGTTGCTGGTAATGTAAATTTGTTCAGCTACTATGGAAATTAACATGAAGGTTCCTCAAAATACAAACAAACAAAAAACAGTAATATGTCTTCCAGATATAGCACTCCCATATGTTTATCCAAAGGATCCCAAGTATACATATCATAAAGGTACTCAAATATCATTGCTTATTTCATCACTATCCACAATAGCTAAGTTATAGAATCATCCTAGGTGTCTAACAACAGACAAATTAATAAGGAAAATGTAGCATACATACATAAGAATCAAGAATGAAGCTATAGCATTTTCTGGAAGGTGAATGCAACTGAAGATAATTGCATTGAGTTAATCATAGAAAGTCAAGTATGTTTTCTATCGTTTGTGTTCTCTAGACTTTATAGATTGTAAAATTACGTATATGCATATATATATATATATATATATATGTATGAGTTAGAAGTGACTCTGGTAGACTGAGGAGAAAATTAGGGGAGCAAGAAATAGGAGGATATAGGGATATAGGAGAGAATACGTTAACCTTACAGTATATACGTGTATGAAAACTAACCAAATATCATGAATCTGAGAAATGGCCTGGTTGGGACTGGGTGGTGGAATGTAAAAGGAATGGGAAGAAGACAGGATAAGTAGAAAGAGAAATCCAAATACATTATGTACATGTAAGAAATTTTCAAAGAACAAACCCAATCAAAACAAAATAGTTTAATATACTATAAAATAACCCAGTGCCTAAAAAATTTCCAATAATGTTAAAGCTACTTGAGGTTTCTTACCAATCCATTGTTATGGTTTGGATATAAAGTATCTCCTGAAATGCTCACTGCTGAAGGTTTGATCCCAAATAGTAACTCCAATGATTGTGGTATAATTAGAGTATAAGGGTCTAGCCTAACCAATGCATTAATCCCTTGATTTGGAAGTGGTGGAAAGTAGGAGGTGGGTCCAAATTGGAGGAAGTTAAGTCTCTGGGTATGTTGACTAGTTTTATTTGCTGACTTGACTCAATCAAGAATCACCTGAGAAGGGAATCTTAATGCAGGATTGTCTGGATTGGGTTGTCATTTATGCATTCCTGGGAGAGATTTTCTTGACTGCCTTAATTGATGTAGGCAGACTCACTCTGACCATAGAGGGCAGCATTCTCTATGCAGAGAATTCTTAAGTATGTAACAGTGGAGAAAGTGGGCTGCTAGGAAGGTTCAAAATAAGAGATTCAGCTCTAATGGCTCACATCTAAGCTTTTACTACTATCTTCAACAAAACATCCTTGCACTCTAATTTTACCACCACCAAATTCCTTTTTGGTTTCAACTTTGCCTTTATCTATAAATTTTTATTAGTCCAACTTCTTATATCAGTATCACAAAATTTACCATATTTACTTCTACTTTCTTTGATGCTGTGCATGAAAACACTTTTTGAAGGGCTAGCTTTCCAGGTACACCTTGAAGATAAATTCTTCCGCCATGTTCTTGACAGCATTCCATACATTGTTCAAGACTTACCCTATGTTGCTGTTTCTCTCTCTTACCAAGTTCTGTTTTTCTTGTTTTCAAAGGCTACATTCATGCTTCATATTTCTTCCTCTTAAAACATAAGCAGGAAAAAATGTTTAGCAGACCTCTATACTTTTCCATTTGCTAACTCTTCTCTACTTCCCTCCATACATGAGATTCTTAAAAGGCTAATATGGAATTGTTCCTCTTTTTTTGTTCTATGTCATCCCTTCCCAGCTTAACTCTGGCAAAATCTTCCACACTTCTCACTTGACTTCCTCTACTGTCTCTCTTCGTCATTGTAAGTCAGTTCCATGTCCTTTGCAGATCCCCTACCCTCCTCCTTAGTTATAAATGTCCTATAAAAGGCACTGGTGACAATGCCTCAGTACTCAAGAAACTTTCCAAGTTTTCTCACAGTATTTCATAATCATTGCCTTACATCTAGATGTTTCTGCCTAGTCCCCTCAGATAACCTCTCCCAGTTCAAGTTGTCTGAGTCACTTCCTATTTCTGTCTCACCTTTTGACACTGCATCTTAATTCACTTGAACTCTGTACTCCAGAGCCCAAGGAAAACATCATGACAATTGCATACACTCACTAAAGATATTCAAATACACAGAGTGTTGTTCTCTGCTCTGCCCAGAGGTGGTATCAAAAGAAGAGCCTACAAGATTTTATTTCTTTTTAAGCTGCAAATTATTCTTTTTTTTTTTTTGCTTTGAAATTTAGAAACAAGTTTTATTTAAGATCTGAAATACAATTCCTAAAATATCAACTTTTCAGAAAACTGTGGCTACACAATAATGCATTGCCTCTATGTTAGAACGTGCATTAGACTCAAAATACAAAAACCAGAAAACAAATCACTATCCTTCAACAATTTGAGCAAAGATAGAATGAATGCCTAATGAACAACAAGATGGATTTGCAGAGGATGGGCTGTTTACGTCAAGCACCATAAAAAAAAAAAAAAAAAAAAAAAAAAAAAAGAAGCACAAATGCATGGGATTTTAGGTATATACATTTAAGTTGAACCTTTGGCACTAGGAACCAGGGCATCTTATCACGTAGCATTAACACATATTAGAAAACCGTGTAGTGTCAAAGGGATAGAACCACCAGCATTCAAGCAATGTTGTCAACTAAGCAATAAAATGTTCTACTGAATTTCTTCTTTGTCTAATTACTGCATACACTGGTAGCAACTTAGAAATGAGGAAAGGAGCCGGGCACTCCTTTTATTTTCTGTTTACAACCGAACAGGAAACAAACTGAAACATAAGCCCTGTTTTACATCGACAGTTTTAAAGAACATCAATTATACAATGAGAGGACTAAACAGAAGTGTTTACAGATACCAGACAATAGTGAGTGACCAGTAGACCTTCACAGGGCTTTGCGGTGGAGTCAGCAGAAGCCACTTTGTAATCACTGGCAGTGAACAGAGAGGCAGAATTCTTTGCCAGATACTTAAGGAAATCATGCAAATAGCCCAGCAACAATGCAACGCTTTTCTCATCAAGGGGTGTATAGGCCAACATTGCCCCAGTTCTCACAAATAATCTCAGTAGGTGTGGTGCCCCATAGATCTGCGACATTGGCGCATCAGGGTGTGCCAGAAGGATCACGGCATATTGGGGCCGCTCAAACTTGTAGAGCAACTGAGTGCCCAGCATCACATTGAAATACTCTTTTATCCCTCCCACAACTTCATTAACTGCATACTCCTTATTATCAACGTTTCCCTGTGATTTCTTACAATTGGCATACTCCTCAAGAATGGCATCGACATTCTGTTTAGCAGGGAGCTGGAACAACTGCTTCTGCCTGGTAACCAAGTCCCAGTCCTCCACCAGCCATGGTTTCAGCTCTTCAGGAATCTTCACCTTCACTTCCATCCTATTCTTAAATGCCTCCTCACTCTCCACAGTGGGGTCAGCCCTTGCCCTTTTCTTCCGAGGGGGCTGGGGCATTTCGCTGGTACTGCCACCATCTCCGTTGCCAGGGGTCTTCTGCTTGTTCTTCCTGGTCTTCCGCACAGAACCAGAAGGGGGGTTCTCAGCAGAGCGACCACCCCATCTGCCTGGAAGGGCTGGTTCAAGATTCTTTGACTGTGAACCAGCCGACTTCTTTCCTGAGGCAGCTCCCCTCATCTTACTTCTCTGCATGTTGCTTCGAGTTGGCTTCTTAAAGTTGTCTTCTTAAGCAGATTGTTGTCCACGAGTCTGAGAAGCCTGCTTTCTGGAACTCATTCAACCCTGTTTATATTCCAACCAACAGTATTTCTTCTTTCCCTTCCAAGGACTCCTAGTAATTTCCCAGGTGGAATCTGACAGAACTCCTGGGATGCTCTGGAAAGATGAAATGGGAATACAACCCTGTATTCTGCAAACAGGAATGGTTCTGCAACCAGGGTCAGATCTCCTGATCCTTATTGTATAACAAACTTAGCTTTTCTGATGATGACCTGAAGCGAGAATCCAGTTCTTTCCAGCAGCCAACGTGTGATCACTGCTGCTCCTCCAACCGCCATAGTGCTGCAAATTATTCTTATTTTATCTTTTTCTCACATATAGAGACCTAAATCCCCCAGTTTCCAGTAATACTTTGCCTTTTGAGTACTCAATATTTAGTTCAGACTCCAGATGCCCATCATCTTCTCTCTAGTACGATGTCTTTCATATTTTCTTTTATCAGGGAATGGAACTCTACCCTAGTCTATCCTCCACAACGGTGCCAGGATATTTTGTATAATAAATTAGAGTTAAGAAATTAAAGGCACATAGGAGAGATAGAATCAATATCTTAGATATATCTATATCCCCTCTCTATGATGTTCATCCTTATAAATCCTCATAATCTAGGTCAGAATTAAAACTCTAATTAATCAATAATGCCATAAAATCCTTTGTATTTACCTCATGTAAAAATAAAGCAATCCAACAGTTATCATTTTATACATTTTACCCTTAGAAATACAACTCTGTCTACAAAATTTTATTATTGGAAAACTCCCAGGATCTTTGCATAACAAGCTATAACCCATAAATTATAAATACTGGATTGAAACAATAAACAAAAGACATGAACTTTCCTTCTTTCTAACTAGCTATCAATTAATTTATCTGAACATAAGTTTGGGCAACTGTCCTGCCCCCAAAATAAGACCTGGCATACTCCTATTATGATAGCACTTCAGAACAGAACAGTGCAATACTACACTTCCTTTGCTCCAACCCCTTAACTCCATTTATTATTCTTTTCAAATATTTATTGGTCTCTGTATTAGTTACAATTCTGTTACTGTGAAAAGAAACTGTGAAAAAGACAACTTATAATGGGGATACGGTTATGGTTATTTGAGTTCACAATCCCTGAGAGGGAAGAGGTCATCACTATCAAAGCACAGTAGCAGCAGGCAGCAAGCATGGTCACTGGAGCAGGAAACAGAGCTCACATTTTGAACAATATACACAAAGCAGAGGGTAAAACTGGAGTAAGGCAAGGTCTTAAGCTCCCAAGCCCTCCCCATGAGATACTTCCTCCCCAAAGTAGAGCAGCACCTTATAACCAACACCCCCCAAAAAAGGGGGGGGCTACCAACCAGAAACTAATTGTTCCCTAAGGAATGGTTCACCTTGGCTACTTGCCAGAGTTCTTCTCTGTTTGGTAGAACACCCCTAACAATAAGATACATTTTTTGAAGGTAGCTATAAAAGAAGAAGGAAGACGTGGTATTTTCTTTCACTGTTGCCCCTAACTTCCAATGCCTTTTGTCTATATGTCAGCAGTTGTATTTCTCAAAGATTTTGTCTTTTTACAGACCAGCCCTCCTTTCTCACTCTAGCTCTCATGGAGCAGTTGTATATTTCTTTTTTCTTTCTCTCTTCTGCACTATCAGGTCGACTTCCAATATACCTTCTTTCTTCTATTAATCCTTCTGAAATGTACATGAAGAGAACTTCTTTAAAGTATTTTTATTTTATACATATAACTCCTGTTTCCTGATGAGACCTTAAATTGATATAGTCTCTGAACTTATAGAGCTCATGTTCTACTGTGACAGCATCATAAAGAGAGTGAAACAAGGCATCATCAAAGGCATAGTATAGAATAATGCAGAGTAGTATGTGTCATGAAGAAAATATAAAGCAAGATAAGAGAATTTGAGGTGGGAGGCTTGGTAGTAGATTGCTTTAACAGACTATAGAAGTAAATTGTACTTAAAGAGGTAATGTTTCAACACAGGTCTGAATAAAATGAGACCAATTACATGGATAGCTAAAGCACTGAGAGCAGAGGGTAATAAGTGCAAATAGCAAATACTTTGAAGTGGAAAATGACTTGATAGGTTGGAAGAACTGCTAGAAAATCATTGCTGCAGTTTGAATATGGATTCAAACTAGAAGCATGACTAGGAAAAGAGTGGAAACTTTAGGAGGTTAGAGCTAGGTTCAGAATGTAGCTCACTGGGTGTGTGCCTTTGCGGTTATGCTCAGACACATGTCCCTTCTCTCTCTGCTTTCTGCTAAGGTGAGTAGCCTTGCCACCTTTTTCCAACACCATGGGGTTTGCCTCACTAAGAGAACAGAAGCAAATTATTGATTAGAGACATAAATCTCTGGAAGTGTAAACTCAAAGAAATCCTCCTTCTCTTAAGTTGTTTTCTAAGGTATTCTGCTACTGTTATAAAGTCAGAGGAACTCAGTCAGTGAGGCTGATTGAACATATTTCTTTAATTTATATCTGTTCCCTCTAAAATGTTTATTTATCACCTGTTATGTTTCAAGAGCTGTTCCAGAAAGTGGAGATGCCTAGAATAATCTGTCTTCATGGTGCTTAAAGAAACAATAAAAAAATACTTTCTATAATAAGTCATATTCAATTTCTGCTCATTCATCAATTTCCATATACAACAGAGTTGCAAGACTATTGTAATGTTTAAAATCAATTGCCAGAAAGAAACATATGTAAATACTTAATGCTATTTAAATAACCACATTGGAGAAGGATAGAAGACATTGAAGGATGTCACAGTTATCTAAAACTTTCTATTTTATGATAGAGTACAAGCATAATAAAACACATGGAACAAAACTCCCAGAGGGAAAAAGTTAAAATTATATCCATCTCTGGGCTAGAGAAATGACTTGGTAGTTAGGGGTACTTTTTCTACTGTTATAGACAACTTGTATTCAGTTCTTGCATTAGGTAGCTCAAAACCAGCTATGAAACAAACTTCAGGGAATCTGAAACCCTCTACTGGCCTCAGAAGGCACCCATACTACTATGCATAAACCTGCCTTGCCCCCCAATTAAAAACTAATAATAAAAATAAGTTTTTAAAAAATCATATACTGTATATATATATATATATATATATATATATACACATATCAACAGACTACAGAAACTGAGAAAAATATAAAGTGTTTTGAATTTCATATATTAGAAGAACTCTATCATAGTGAAAGTAACAAAGATTGAAAACCCTTGTACCCTGATTTAAGGAAGGACAAAGCAAGAAAGGGAGGGAGGGAAGAAGAGAGGAAGAAAAAGAGGGAAGGAAGGTATAGAAGACACATAAAGAAAATAGGTCAACAGGTTATTCACTAAAACAGCATTTACCCAGTAGCTAATATGGGCAGATCACCACACATAGACTTTGGTGAATTCAGAAGATGAATGAACTACAGACTCAGTCTTTTATGTGTCTACATTTGAGTTGTAGGGATCAGTCAAAGCCTTAGAAAGAGTAGACAAATGTAAGGGAAAAATTGAGTCCTTAAAAGTCACAGTCTACACTACTGAGCTTCAAATAAACTTTAAGTGAAATAACCTGTATATTTAAAGGACATTCCATTAATAATATACTTCAGAGAATATCAATAATGTATTGAGGATGAAGCTGCAGTCAATAGCATCCGCCTCATGAATCCCATGTTATATTCCCATAAGACTATTTTCTATTTCCAATGAATTGTAAAAAAATATCCAGAAGAGCAAAGTCACCAATGAACACTTTTGGAAATGTTTAATCTATCAGTTTCACTGCATTGATTGTCAAGGACTTTTTTTCTACATCGTTCAGAAACTGATTGTATAGATTGAAACTATGTATTGCTCCACAGAGCCTAAATTCCATCTGACCAATATCTATAGGAACAGTGAAGAGCAGTCAATATTTATGAAGAATTTCCAATTAGTTAATTCAATTGAGGATTGCAGACAGATGCAAATACAATTGTTAAACAAACTTTGTGGAGATAGCCACTTTCATAATATAAAATAGCTCTACTTGAATACATGATCATGTTTATTCACAGCTTGCCATGTAATATAGCTATGACTTTTGTTTCTCACCCTATCTAGTTATTTCCTTCAAAAATTCCTTTCTGATTATATTTTACTCGATCTATATATTTGGTGAGGTGGAAGTTTCCAAAGAATACAGGATAGGCAAAAGAAAAAGGAAAGAGTCTAGTAATGGAAAAGCTGGCCTGTGATGATATTCAAAATACAACATGGAGTATGAATCATTCATAGAGAGATCACGGGGAGCTGACTGTGGCTTCTAAAATTGTTTTCATTCTCCAGCTCACATAGAAGCTATGTATTTCTTCATCCTCTGTACTCAACTATCCTTCACAGTGAACCATAGCTGTTGTAGCTTTCCATATGCAATAGAAAACACTATCACAAATCCCTTGAAAAGTCTAGATCTTATTTTATCTTGACCCCTTTGGTAAGAAATTGTTTACCACATCTGGGCATTGTTAACTTAAGATACAATACATCTAAAGTTTAAAGCCTTTGTTAATGCATTTTAAAAGTTATTTTTAATGAAATAATATGTTTACAAGTAATAACACACAAAATAGGTTGAATTTATGTATTTAGCAATTTATATGCATATATATGTAACAACAACTAAAGAAATGGAGATCACAAATTTGAGAGAGAGCAAGGAAGCATACATGGTATGGGTTGGAAGAAAGGTTAGGGGAAATGATGTTACTACATTTCAACATCAAGAAATATTTTATGAAAATACATTTTAAAATAGTTAATTATATCCATGTGTTGATTCACCAATCCTGTGACATGCATCATTTTAAAAGGCAAGGTGTATAAACCACAAACAGAGCTCCTTCACCCAGGCTAGAGGACAGTAAGATTTCCATTCAGTTACTAAGTGTCAAACTATTACCTAAATATTACTTGACAGTATATGGGCTACCTACGAATATTGGTGAGTATAGTTTTATAATCATTTCTCTTAAGCACCAACAGTGTACTTGGCAATTTTTCATTTTCTGTAGCAGGTGATGTTGTGTAACACTACATATACTTGGAAAGATATGAAAAAAAAAAAGTCTGCTTGTCTCAAATAGAAAATCAGTGACATACGAAAGCAATGATACCACCAAAGTTCAACTCTGAATGAATGATTATTGTGGTGATTACAGGAGCTTGAGCACAAGTTACTTAAAGGTACATGGATGGCTCTAAAGTTCATCAAATCTTACCACATGTGTGATCACTAAGGAAACTTACAACCCTAGAGCTTGCTGCATGACTTGCTTGCAACTCAACAGATTGTCCCTGACAGCTTGACTAAAGAATCTGCTCTCCTTGGCAGCCCATACTCTTCATCAAATTTTAAGATAAGAATAGTCTTAGGAATCTGTGTAGTACCAGGCATTTCCCTAGATGTCTAAATTGTCTACGTTCAGAATCTTAGGAAGACTCCATTTAGAACTCCTTGAGTCTTAGCAAGCTTCCCTTCAGAGTGGAGTATATCCATTGGGAGGAAATTACTAACTAACAGGCATAAAGTATGAGAACCCCTATTTTTCACAAACTAATCATGCAGAAGGAGATTTAAATGAGATGAATTTAAAAGAAAAGAATAAAAACATCCCTGACAAATACATTCTAACTTGTTATAATGTGCTATGGAACACAAATTAAGGGAAAAGGCAACTCAGATAAAATTAAGGATCATTTCAAGTGGGCAACTATTAAGTTGGCCTTTTTCTACATAGAGAAAATTCTCACAAAGACGTTCTTGAAAAAATATTTTCAGATGGATATGTTTTGTTTTTGGAACAGGATAAATACAATTGAGCATTTTCTTTTTTAATAAGAAAGATGGGCAGAAGATTCATCCTCTTTGTGAGGAAAAGAAAACCTGTAAGTTCATCTTGATGCCCCTCCCTCTTCTCCAGAATATAGACTCATGTCATCTACCATCAAATCATCTATTTTACCTTGCCCTGTGCTACCAAAAGATTTAGTAAGATGATAAAGCATATCATTTCAGGATGCAAAACAGTATCCATGTGGATTATATATATTTATATTAGTGTGATATAAATGTGTTTGCTCAGGGTATCCTTTACCAGAAAAGAAAAGTGATAACCCCTTGGGCTTTTTGTAGGAAGTACTTCTGGGGTCTATTAAACAACAGGATTCATCTTAGGCCTCAGTACACTGCTATACTTTGACAGTATTTGAAAAATGATTCTATGTGAAGTCTAAAGTTTTTAACTGAGAAAAAAAATGACATGAGAGATCCAACTAATCATCTTCTAATTGGAGCTGACCTGCTTGTCACTATAAGATATGGTGATATACAAACAAATAGTTACCTGACAAATAATGACCATCTGTATTTATTTAAAATCAGGCACATACATCTGCTGTCTTTGGTCTCATGGTGTGATTTTTTTCCTTACTCCATCTTTATCCATGGTCAGATTTTTCAAACTTAGAGAGAAGCCTACTCTAAACCAAAATACTGCTTTCAAATTGCCAGAAGCTGCCTGTTAATTTCCCCATGTTCTTTAAATTCAATTAAAAGCTGAAGCTTAGATCAAATTAAAATGACTTGCTTCGTTATCAAACATCCAGCCACCCAGCTGTTCACAATATTAACACTAATGCATTTCATGTACAATAGTATTTTCTAATGTTCTGTGTAGGTTCCCTCATGTCTGTAGCCAATTAATTGCTTGTTATATACGTTCTATGGCAGCCTAGCTTCCTGTTTCTGCTATTTTTCTGCACACACAATGCCTTACAACAACACTTAGGTCCCAAAGTCTATACATCACAGCTATGTAATATCCACACTTTCTGTCCCTCTCTGGAGATAGTTTCACAATAAAAGGGAAAGAAGGTGAACATCCCCCAAAACTTTAATAGAATCCAACTCTATTATCAAACACTATAATCATGATCCTTCAATCAATATTGGTCTGCCAGGGCAGTCATTTGGCATTATGACAAAAAGGACACCTGCTTGCTTTAGGTGAAGATTTAAAAGCAGCCAATAGAATTGTACCAGCATTTATTTTTACTTTCAGAAGAATGACTAAAAATATTTGAATTACAATCAGAAGATGTATGCTTACCTTGTAGGAAGGCCATTCCCATTTAATCAGTAAACAGTGATCTCACTTCTAGTGAAATCTAATATGCTGCTGGGGAGACCAACCCATGAAAGTAAAATGGAACTTTTACCAACGACCCACATTTCAATGAAGTTAAAAAGATGTGTCTCTTCGAAATTTTATCTAATTTTAATGTCTTTCCTCCTTCATAATAACCCTTTTGTAAGTCGATGCATTTCTGCTGTTTCCTTTCTGCTGTTTCCTGGATCACCTGCGTCCTTATAAGCCTGCGTTGGAATTTTGTGCTATTTTGAGTAAATGTTGCAAACCAGCAAATACATTTCAGCTCCCAAACAGCTCTGCATATTTTACCACCTTCAATCACCACTGTTCAGCTGTCTAAATGGTATGCCCTTTGCAACACACCAATATATGTTCACAATCAGTAAAGAACAATGAGCCACAGGAAGAGACAAAGAAAAGAATATTTTAGGCAAAGGCAATAGCATGTGGCAAAAATATAGCATGCTATGTGCAGAGAATTATGACTGCTGCCAAAAGAGTGCAAAGGAAGGCTTGACTGGGGAAGGAAAATTTTTTCCTTTGCTTTCAGTTATGTGCCACTTGATCAAAAGTGCAAATTACATAAAAATTTTATGGTAACAATGATAGTATAGGGTTCACACATGTAAATTAAAGGTAACTAATACACAGGTTGGAGTTATAACTCATCAGGAGAGCATGTACAAGGTCCTAGGTCCCACCCTCAGCATGGGGGGGTGGGAATGGGAAGCATCAACAAAACAAAAATGACTGATATATTACTTAAATGAACGTAACATTTTAGCCATATCTAATTGCCAGTCCCCTTCTGCAAGACAGGGTTTCTCTGCATAGCAGCTCTGGATGACTTGGAACTAGCCTTGTAGACCAGGCTGGCCTACAGAGATTCACGTGCCTCTGACCCCAGGTGCTGGAATTAAAGGCATGTGTCACCACCGCCCAGATCTAATTCTCCTTTGATAGGTAACTTTTCATAATGATGCAGTTTCAAAATATAAGGTATTATTAAACGCAAGGGTTCTAAAGTATATTAGTTGCAATCATATAGTATCACCTAATGACTCATAACTTATTACATGATGTCACAGTTATAAACTAGATTCTGACAAAAGAAAGCTCATATAATGTTTATGTAAATTCTGGGATTCAAGTCCTATCTTCTGAATCAGAGCAGAATATGCAAATGTGTTTATGACAAATGTTCATGCATAAATCTCCTATGCAACAAAGTCTAATCATTTACCTTATAATCACAATTATAGTATGAAGTGGCCCATGCCTGGTTATATGCTCTTGTGTCAGTATAAAGAGAGACACATATATCATGAAGCCCTAGTCATTGAGGATGTTAGAAAAAGATTTCTGTGGCCACACATATTAGTGAAAGCCATAAATCACATGGACCTCTCAAGAACTACTGTGAAAATTAACATACAAAAGATGCTGAAAAGTCTTACATTAAAAGAAAAACACAATATGAGCTAGGAAGACTTTCCATACCTTGCCAGTCACAGGAAACCTTAAAATACCAGTCCACTCTGCCTGGGTCTGAAGCAACAGCATTCAGAATAAGGAACCAGGCATAGACTACAGGCTTTTTCTAACAAAAGTAGCATTTTATGTGTTAATCTTACTTATTCATTCCTTTCACAAAAAAAAAAGAGAGTCTGTGATAAAAGACACCCTTATCTTTGCTGAAGAGAAGAAGAAAGTATCAGAAATGGAAAAAAGGAGAGGAATTTAAAAGCCAACACAATCTTTTCTGGGGACTAGGTGGTTTCATGCTTCTTGAGATGGTATTTATAAAACCAGGACAGTGCACAGGAGTAAATGAGCAGATGTATCACTGCAAACATACAAACCAGTGGGCTTTCAACTGTGTAGAAAGAAAACAAAGATAATGTTGTTTGAGACCAGCCCTCAGCTGATCTAGCTGTTCCAACTCAGGAGCCCAGCTTTCAGATAAACAAATAAACAAACAAATAAATAAACAAAGCATTCAGTCTTTTGTTGTTGGGTTTTTTTTGTTTGTTTGTTTTGTTTTTCTTTTCTTTTTTTTTTTTTTGGAGACAGGATCTTGTGGAGTCAAGGCTGGCCTCTGGACTGGAACTCTCTATGTAGCTGAAGATGACTTTGAATTCCTGATCCTCCTGCCTCCACCTCCTGAGTGCTGGTATTATAGGTGTGTGCCACCACTCCAATTCCACAGTGCTGGAGTTTGAACCCAGGGCTTTTCAAATCTAAACAAGTTCTCTACCAACTCAGCTCTGGGATATCTGTTTTAGTAACTGCATTTGAGGATTATGTTTTATGCACAGCAATAAATGGGAAAAAAGTTGAGAAATGTAATCTGGTTAACTAGATTAGAGAAGATCTAATATTTCTTAATTCAGTTATAATACTTAATGATAAAATTTAGCACTACTATGCTGTTCCAGAAATGTAACTAAGTTCATACACATATGAACACATATATACACAACACTCACAAACATATTTAAACTAAATATATTATAGTATATATTTAAGTATGTGGTGTATTATTTTACTGAGCACAAAAATAAATTGCTAGACTTTAAGAAAAAAGAAAAAAAAAAGAAAAGTCTTACATCAAAAGAAAAACTTGTATAAGTCACTATTTCCTCAAACATGTTTGACTATAAAATTACTTTCCCAAACCTATTAGTATACCAAGGAATGTGTATGTTAACATGAGTTGGAAACAGTCCACTAATGTTTCTCTGGTACATATGGTATTGGAAATTATTTATTAAATTATTTGTGTAGCTTACAGTGGTGATGACTGTATACACCGATAAAAATAAAAATATAATGAGATTACATGTGATAGTCATAAAATATTTGATTAGTAATAGCACCATTTATGTTTTAAATATATTTAGAACAAAAAATTCACCAACAACACTGACAAATTATGAGACACAAGGCAGTAAAGTACAGCTCAATTGTCTTGTTAGTTTGTGCTCATAACCAATTGTGAAATCATTGGGGGTGGTGCTAGAGGATCAATGTGGCTTTAGAAATTCAAGTTCAGATCCCATTTCCAATGGTTTCCTCACTCATATAGCATGTTCTCCATATGAGGAACTCTCAATGGTCTAGTAGTCAATTGACACCATCGAAGGTAGACTGGTGAGATTCTGAGCATATCTTCTCTTGAAGCCAAAGTAGTTAGTGACTCCCTAGACTCAACACACTATGAAAAATGCTAAGAACATCCAAGTCTGTTCATTCCAATCTTATCCCAGTGACTTTCTCCCCTCGTATTTACAAATTATAGCCATGAAACCAAACGTTCAACTTTACAGAGCTAACTTTTAGACAGAGTACAAGTTACTATATTTATGCTTCAACTACTTGACCCTGCTGAGAACACTCTTGTCTATTTCTCCATCATAATGCCCTCTAATACCTTGGGAATCTCTAACTTCTCTACAAAGTTTTAAATAAAATCAAGCCCATTTATTAAAGCACAGATTTGGAATTTTTTAAAGTTAGGAATGAGTGTGTGATATAGGCAGTAACAATATAAGGTAGAAATCATTTGCTTTAAAGACCATATCAAATATTACAAAATACCCCATTGTGAGAGGCTGTTAGCACAGAATTAGCAATCAAGGCTTTTTGCCAGCCTCCTTAGCAGCTGTTAAAACTTGTTTGGAACCTTAGCATGAGAAAAGCTGTGGCAACTGTAAACTGCAAGTGGTTCATCTGAAATGCATTTAGGGTTATGAAAAGCACAGCAAAACATGGAGAGCAAAACATCTGCAAAGGAAAGAAAATACTAGGGAGGTAGAGGGGCAGGAGAGTAACGTTTCTCAGAATTATCTCAAAGCCTGTCAGGGAAAAAAAAAAAAAAAAGATTTCTGCCCCAACAGCTGCCAGAGACCAAAACATCTTCCAAGAGTTAAATGAATCAAACAAAAGGTGGAAGGGATGCAAGGTATTTCTGTCTCATAGTCTAGAGTGAGGAAGTATATTGGGATGTTGACAGGCCCTAACCTCAAAGTGCAGGGTTAGGAGGAAATTTGGTGGGGGTGGATCATATGATCAGCACATGCTAGACACAAGGACAAGGTATTATATTCTATATTGTGTCAAGTTCTCATCACAGTCATTCTCAAAGAACATCTTCTAAGTAGAAACTGAAGCCAGTACATATGAATAAGGCAGGAGCTTGATCAGAAAGATTTACAGGTATATTTTTTAAGAGAAAACAGAATTAAGTACAAAATCAAGAAATTTTCTATAGAGAATTCCAAGTAAGTAATACTATTGAAGATTGACATACGTTTGAGTTAAGTTCACAATAAATTCAAAAAGTGTATTTAGGAGTTGAAGACATTAACAATTACCAATGGGCTATTGTTGCCTCCATTTATATTGGCCAAATGATTTATCTTCTCTCACTCCTCTTTGCTGTAATTTTCTAAGTCATTCATGGGACAAGCATTTCACAATAAAATGTAAACCTATGTTGATTATCTATCAATCATGGTGTTTAGTGATATTGAAACAATGTACAGGATTCTCAATGGACTTATTCTGTTAAGCGTTAAAAATTAAAGATTATATTGGTTGGTTACCACTGCCCTGCCTCTCTTCTAATAACTGCTGCACGTTTTTAAGACTATAGTATTGCTCAAAAAGTCCCAGAAAACAAGACAGAGGGAATTTGCTAAAGGCCACATTCCCTATATTCAACAAAAAAATTACTTTCAGGTTCCATATAGTCCATATTATTTTCTACATCTTGCTCAATAAACAATAAAACACACTACTACTGAGTGTGTTGAATCATCCATCACCTTAATAGAGTGATGATCACATGTTAACAGTAGACTATTTAGCCAAAGCAAGGGAGAACAAGGTAAAAATATTATACATTTCTATTGAGTATTTAGAGTATTTATAGGCAACCTTTCTTGAAGGTATTAGTCCTATATCCATATAATCAAGGCAGCTGTGATTGCAGCACAAATCCTGAACAAGATGAAGCCAACAAAAATTCTGGCAAAGATGGTGTTCTCAGGGCCCAGCCCTTACCATGAAGCTATTGGAAGTTGATAGCTTCCAGAACAGGAAGAATCGAATCACTTCTTTTTAAGTGTGTTCCTACTAGCAGGGTCCCAAAGCCTCACAACTGTATACTTAATGGGAGCACTAATTGGATTTAGTTAGGAAGAAAAAGAGAGGAGGAAGAAGACTATGAGACAAACTTGAGTTGGTGATGTGTTAAATGGGATACAAGAGCCTTTGAAGAAGGAAATTTCTGTGTGTTTACAAGACAGTAGACTATGAATATATGCTTCTTATACAAACACACAAATAAAGAAATGAATTTTGTTTAGGCATGCTAAACAACATCCTTGGGTTTTATTATATTTCTCAGGGGTTCTAGAATTTCTATAGAGGCACTTCCCTACAAGCATCCTCTTTGTATTAAGTCCCTTTTTTGCTCTACAACTGTTAATTTTTAAAACAGTTGCCATAAAAAATAACGGGTTCCTAACACATTTTCTAGTTTTAAAAAAGAAGCAACTATTATGGCCAAATTAGCAGTATTTAAGCTCAACATTTATTAGAAGTTCTAGAAAACAACTCAGGCACATAAAAGACTGTAATCTTCAGAACAATAAAAACACAGTGGGTACTGGACTGAAAGTCACAGATTTGACCTTCGTTAACAAGGGAGTTGGCTGTGTTAAATTTCATTCTCACATGTTTACCATCACACACTTAATTCTTAAAGCGTGGTACAGGGTCTATCAATATGCATATCACCTAGGGATGTTTTGGAAAGGCAGCCTCATAAGCCCAACCACAGACCACATTAAGTAAAAGATTACTTTTCACAAGATCCTCTAGTTGGTCTGTATACATATGAAAGTTTAAGAAGCACTAGCCTAGACTATGTGATTTTTTTTTAATGATCAAAGCTATCATCATTACCATTTATATTTATAGCATCTTCATTGCTGTCATAAAGTACCCAGCGCAAGCAATTAAGGTGAAAGTTTCTCTTGGCTCATGGTTTCTGTGGGTCATAGTCCATCATGGTCGAGAAGGTAAAGAAGAGTGGTTTGGTCAGTGGCTTTGGTCACAGGAAGCAGCTACTTGTTTACATATTGGCAGACAGGAAGCAAAGAAAGCAGTCTAACACCAGAAGAGGATATAACCTTCAAGGTCCTGCCCCTAGTGGTCTATTTCTGTCAGTTAGGTTCAATCTCTTAAATAAGACTCCATACCTTTCAAATAGTTTCCCAAGCTAGCAACTGAGTGTTCAAAAATACGACTATATGGAAGTCATTGGAAATTCAAATTAAAACACTATTGGGTCCCCTGACTTTGATTATTGAGTCAAACATACAGTAGACATTTGAAAATTTTTGAGAGAATGCAAAAAGAGAATAAGAGTGCTGTGCTTAACCATTTCCCTTTTCTATGTTTAAAGGTCTACAGTCATAAGTCAAACAAGAACTGATTGATTTGAACATATCCAAAATGTAACTTAACACCAAAAATTGCTTGATACTTAATGTCTTTGCCTTGTTTTTATGTTCCTCAGAGATTAAAATAAATACGAAGACTAAAGGTTCACTCTTTTTAATGAATTAGTTTGAAAACACTGAAAACAAGTGTCTACATGTGAGAGAGTGTGAGCATGTGCACATTTGAGTTCCTTCTATAATCAGAACTTGTACATACTCACAGTGATCCAATGTTTTAGCATTCAAGATGTTCAGTAAGTTTTTAGAAGTGAAAAAAAAAATCCTATCTGGCCAGCTGATTTTATAGTTCCTGTAGTTTCTGTCTACTATCAGGCTTTAAATTGTAACAAAAGAAAGAACATGTATGCCATTATTTCCAGAGACTGTCAGAGCTTGCGCACTGGATTTCTTGCTCCATTTCCACTACTTGTCTCCAGCTTTCAGAGGGTTTAAATTACCCCATATCCACTCTTGTGCTTCTGACTGTCCCAAATCACTAGCCTTTTGCTTTTCTCTAAATAGAAACCGCATACTCTCATATCTTCTTTAACAAGACTCAATTATTTCAGTAACATCCTAAGAAGAAAATATGCAGAAATATTCAAATTGTTTATAACATCTGTAATATGATCCTGCCAATGCAGCTTGCAAATATAGGGTTTGTTATCCAATTAGCACATATGCTGAACAGGAAACATCTGAATTTGGCAGCTTCCGATGTTAGAGTTGCAGACATTCAAAACACACAAGGGTTTTAACTTATTTCTGAAAACTCTTCCTAATTGAGTACTTTAATTCCTAGCTGTATTTATTGGAAAAACTGAAGCCCTGAACAAGTGGATGCACAATTTCCATGGATGATAATAGTGCATTTCTAAAAATCTCCAACAAATTCCATCTTTGGGTTTCAGGAAGTTGTGGCCCCTTACAGTTTTTGCATGATGAGTGTATCACTCACCCTTTGTGGCACTCCAGGAAGATATGATACAGGTTATATGCAAAGTAGTAAAAAAGAGCATCATTTTTTTTAAAGCCTTGTGGATGTTCTTTCTGAAAACACTGCTGCTACTATTTCAGAAAGCTGAAAGTCAGGATACATCAAGGGCAACATTTCTAGGATATGGTTTTCTGTAACTATCTCTTTGTGTTTAGAAAATTATGATACCTGGCTACATCTTTTCTTATCTATTACTCTCCTAAGTAGCCAAGAGTTTCTCAGAAGGCAGATGCCACAGAGCTGTAGCCTAGCACATATTAGTTCCTTTTCAGAAAAACAATATGTAAACAATCAGGACAGTTAATAATATTTCTTAGATGAATGAGTGAGTTTTCAGAGAAAGAAATACATACACACAGAAGCACTTACACACACATAAAAAGGGGGCTCAGTTTCACTATCCACTGCCCCCCTGGTTCCATCTCCTGAGTACTGGATTTACAACTGGGTGTCACCAGGCAACAACTGGCCTTAACATTTATAATATAAACTCCCAAACTAATGATATTATAAATATTCCTATAAGTGACCTTTCTAAAAGAATGATAAGGAATTGAAAGTTGATATCAGCATGCTAGTAAATCCATCACAGACGAAAATAATGACATTTGTTTATTACAGCTAAGATCCAGGCAGAATCTGTGCCAGAATTTATAATAGCTTATAGTTAAAACCTTGCTAGGAGGAAGATATGACCCAGATTGCCACAAACGAATTTAAAATCTGGCTAAAAAGCAAAGCATGTAATTAATTCCATACACAGCATTATTCACACATGTTGAAGCTGGTAATGTCTCAGTCAGCTCAGGCTACTTGAACAGAATACCATCAACTATGGAGCTCAGGAAAAACACATTGATTTGCCACAGCATTAGTGGGTGGAGCATCAGAAATAGAGCCTCAGCCTAGCCAGCTCTGGTGAGCACAGAGATCTTAGTTTGTATACAGCTCAGAGAGAATATGCATCTTTCTCCTTTAATAATAACACTAATCCTATTTGTGAAGGTACCAGTCTCATGAACCAGTTACCTCTAAATACTTCTCTTCAAAATGTCATCACATTTAAGATAGAGTTTCAACTAATAAATTTGCATGGGAGAAACATTTTATTGAAGCTAGAAATAAACACAATGGGGATGATTTCACAGTCTGACCCCCCCCACACACACACACCCTCTGGAAACATTGAAGAAACATTAACTGTCCTAAGTTATTCACATACTGTTTTTCTAGATAGAAGTTAATGTCATGGGCTGTCATCTTGTGAACCAGATGTGAGCTCTCAGCTACTGCCCTGGTGCCATGACTACCTACCCACCGCCCTAATCCCTACCATGATGAAAATGGACTATCCCAGGTAAGAAAGGCCTTATTTGTTTGATTGATTTTTTAAATGTAGGATTTCAGGGTGATATTAGGGAATTATTTTGATTGTAGCACTCAAATCCTTCAGATGAAACAGCAATTACTTAGGAGAAAATCTCGTGTTATGAATTAAATCAGATTTCATAACTTGATGTCCTCAGTATTTCCAAATGCCAGTAACTTTGGAAACAAGGTCTTTTAGAAAGTAATTGAGCTGGGTGTAGTAATACACACCTGTAATCCTAGGGAGGCCAAGGAAAGAAGATCATAATGTTGATGCCAGCTTAGTGAGATCCTGTCTCAAAATAAAAATCATACTTCAAAAAAAAAAAAAAAAACAACAACAACTAAAGTTAAGTAAGGTCATATGGCTGGGCCACAACTCAATATGTGTGCTTATTTGAAAAAGAAAGAAGAGAGAGCATGTCATGAGAATTCAAGAAAACAGCCATCCACAAGCCAAGGAGAGAGTCCTTGGGGGAAACAAATGCCACCATCACTTGGAACTTGAGGACTTCTAACCTCCAGTTTATGAGAGAATTTGGTTTTGTGGCTTTAAGACTCCAACTTTTTAGTATGTTTTTAGGGCAGCCCAAAAAACTAATATACTTTCTTTAATGTCAAAAACTGTCTTCTGAAAAACAAACCAAAAAGGATGTGTTTTGATACATTGTCCATATACTGTTATTGGCATTTGATGCCCTCTTAGCAAAGAAAGACAAGGTCATCCTTGATTTGTACTAAGAATCAGTTGTCTAACAATATAATGTTCAAAGCCTAGTTATAGATATAAATCAATCAATGGACAGGGATTTATGGTATACTCCTATTATCTGGCAATAATGAGGCTGAGGCAAGAAGGTCAAAAATTTGAGACCTGCCTAAGCTGTACAGTGAGACTCCCATTTTGACAAAAAAAGGTGACAAGTAGCTAGGGCACCTGTTTATGACCCATTTATGCAGTTTGGGAATCACAAAACATTATTCAGGTCACAGGACCTGTCATATCTCTGTTTACTTTTCCAAAGGAAGGAACAAGCCATGTCTTGATCACTGCAGGTAAAGACCAAGTGACAGGGCGTGACACCACTCTGAAGATGCAATGCAAATCTTTGTAAAAATGTAAAGCCTATGATTTAGCAAAGGACAGGGATTGCTATATGTTTATTAAAGGGTCCTTTGTCTCCCCATATTCATCAAATTAAAGACTAATTACAAACTATTGAAGTGTACTCATGAAAAACTGCAAGAGACTAGCATTTAAAATATTAGCCTTTTTAGAAACACAAATACTACAAGTTTTCTCTTACATATAGATTCTACATTTACATAGACATTCTCTCTCTCTCTCTCTCTCTCTCTCTCTCTCTGTGTGTGTGTGTGTGTGTGTGTGTGTGTGGTGACATGAACATAGAATAGTGGTTGTGAGATAGAGGCAGAGGTATAAAGAGAAACAAAATATATAATGGGCTATGTGAGGCATAAAAACTAAAAACACACTATTTGGGAAGGAATAAGGGAACTAGAAAGAAATGTTGAAGGGGACAGTAAAAGGAACAAGAACAGAATATAATAACATGTATTATCTGTGTGAAAATGACACAGTGAAAGCCATTACTTTGTATGTTGTCATGGAACACAGCCATCTGGGAACGACATGACTGTTTTCATCCTAAAACCAGAGTAGCAGTAGTTAATCAGACAAGACCTGCACAAGATTGACCATACTGACATTCTCTCTTGAAGGGAAAGGAAACTCATGAGTCACAAGTGGCAATGCAAGAACAGTTCATAAAGTACACTAGGCCCTTCTATCATGGTTTAATAAGGATTGGGAAAAACAGATAGGCTGAATTGATGTTTATTCAGGGGGAAATAACTTACAACAGAGATAGATGAACACCAGCAGGTTCCTGGTCCCAAGGATGCCTCCAGATGCTCTCTGTCCCAGTCCAGCAAGCAAGAGAGACCTGGGGGGGGTCTTCAGACCTAGTTCCTATAGTTAATGTCCACCCCGTCCCCATCTCCAATGGGCGTGGTCAGTGCCACAGGTGCCAACAATGTGAATATATCACTACACACTTCCTTACACCGAATACACGTACACAAGCAGTTAACAGCTTCTGGGGAAGGAGACACTTCTTTGGTGGCCACTCATGCTCCTGAAAGTCTCACCCCTCTTCTTGTACATAACCGTGATTAAACTTACTGATTCTTTGAACTACATTTGAGTGGAACTGTTTCACTGGTCTTCCATTAATCCCCAATCTGGATAAAGAGAGATGTGTTGTCTACTCATTGAACCTCACAGAGCACAATCAAGAATAACAACAATAATAACTTTGACCTAAATTTCCTATGTAGTCTGTATTTCATTACTATAACAAGATGTGGAAAGGAGTTTTATTTAGCTCACAATTTTAGAAGGTGAAAGTACATAATATATGGTGGCGGTCTGGTGAGGATCCCTTTGGTTGTTCCACATCTTGGGGAATATATGAGTATCTGCCACACTGTTTCTATCATTTGTAAAGCTACCAAGATTTATTTATGACAGCTCTAACCTATGTCTCAACCTAATCTAATAGTTTTCAAAAAGCAATGTAGCCCAAAGGATTTTTCCACACACTTGACACCATTAGCATTGCTCTTTGTGTATTAAACATCTGTACAACTTTGGGGGACAAACGGTATTCAAACTACAGTACTTCCACATCAATATAAAGAAAAAAGTACAATTATTATATGTTTCTGCCCATATTAATTGAGGTAATAATGACTGTGAAATGGTTCACATAAATTTAGCACAATATGTATATATGGCAAGTACTTCTCAAATGCAGATATAATAGCAGTACTTTTTAGACAAGTTATTATTATGTAGCTCAGGCTGTTCAGAGACTTGTGATCTTCCTGTCCCAGACTCTCAAGTGCTTGTATTACAGGGCATTATTTATATTAAAAACCTAGACATCATAGGCTTTATAAATCCTCTCACACTTCTCCCCCACCAAACCACAGCTGTACCTCTTAATAACCCTAACCTCAGCTGTAAGTCTTCCAGAATGATCACAGAAATGCAAAACTTGGCAAGCTATTACAGCAAGGAAGCTGGTTAAGACCTAAAAGAGCACATGTGGTTTTCATTGTCCTGAAAGCGAAGCCAAGGTCTGAGTTTATACTGTCAGGCCAATTTAAAAGATACAACCAAACTTTGGATTCCCCCCTAGTGGATCCAGGTGGTCAAGCATAAACCACAGCAAATCTGATCAGGTTGTCACCCATCAACGTTTGCCCTTTGAGGTTCAAGCTGAGTTCAGAAAGTAAACATCAGAACTGAAGTCTGGAGATGACGAAAAGGAGACGCATACTAACGTGGAGCAGGCGTCCGACACGAATGTGCTTTTCTAACAGCTAGCTCCCTTGGTTCTGGCTTCTGGCTTCTGGAATGTAGTGCTTCTGGAGTTATAGGAATATGCAACAATGGTGAAGGGTGTGGTGGTCTTCAGGTACTCATGATGACTCATGGTACTCATCCCCAGGGAGTCAGTATTGGTTGATTTTTACTCTTTGCTCTTTGAGAGGCCCATCACCCATCTCCCAAATAAATACACATGGAGGCTTAATCTTTCTTATGAATGCTTGCCTTAGCTTGGCTTATCTCTTGTCATCTTTTCTTAACTTTAAATTGTCTGGTCTATCATTTTGCCTGTGGTCTTTTACCTTTCTCAATTTCTGTATATCTTTTCTTTCCTTCTTACTCTGTGTCTGGATGTGTGGCTGGGTGGCTGAACCCTGGAGTGCTCCTCTCCTCCATTTCTCACTCCTGTATCTCTTTTCTCTCTTTTTCGTCTTCTATTTGTCCTCTCTGCCTGCCAGTCCTGACTACCCTTTCTCCAGTCCTGCAATTGGCCATTCAGCTCTTTATTAGACCAATCAAGTGTCCCAGACAGGCACAGCAACACAGGTTCACAGACATAAACAACCACAACATAAAAGAATACAACACATTTTACATCATTAAACAAATATTCCACAGTGTAAGCAAATGTAACACATCTTAAAACAATAGTCTACAACAAGCCAGACTTCTATTAGTTCCCTTACCTGTTTTAACATGTATATATGAGTCTAAAAATTTAGTTCAAGTAAGGCACATTCACAGGAACAGATCTGAAGTTGATCTTTGCTTCCGTCCTGCTAATCACCATACATTTGATTTTAACTATATATATTTACATATATTCAAGACATAGAGTACTTTTATATACTTGATATACATATGTCAAGTGATAATTTTTAGCCAATCAAATGAACACACACACTCATTGCCTCTTACTCTTCCTTTTACTGATATTATGTTTTGTTTCTATTAGTGTTGGCTAGTAGGAAGGATATACTAAAAATAAAAAATAGATCTTGATGATAAATACACATGGCACATGGTGTTTACCACTTGTCACTCTACATTCTTTGCATGCAATGATCTCATTTAATTGTCCCAGCATCCCTGTGGGGTACATGCTTTCCTTACCCTTACTTCCTAGATTTTTATGCTAATCTGAGGCACAGTGGGATGAAGTAACTAGAAGAAATGAATCCAGAATTCCAATTAAGTAATCAGTCTTCAATCAATCTTCCATAGAACCAACAAAAAGAATCTAGTAATACTTCAATAAATACTTGCCAAATGAATGATTAAATGTTGAATATTGGTAAAGGCCAGTACAAGTATATGCCCTCATTCTCTTGGATTGTGATTTTAGTGGCTACAAACACAGTTTTCTACAGTTTTTAACTCTATTTCCTTCCAGTGGTTAATGCTAACCCATAATTGGGACTGATGATGGAAAAAAGAATTGGATTTGATACCTAATGGACAGTTCTCACTACATTTTGTATTTTATTTCCTATACTTGCCCCACCTTCAGCTTCTCTGCCCTGAATTAATCCTGTTGGCTTTATCTTCGTAATATTTGCACAACTTGGCCAATTCTTGCTACTACTGGTGCCATCATTTTCTCCATAGTCACTGGCAGTGAATTTGTAGATTCCTGCAAGAACTATCTACCTTCTTCTGGTTTGGTCATTTTGTTTGAGCATCCCGTGGTGTCCCCTTCATAATCTAAGTCAGATCATGTCACTTCTCTGTTCAATGGCTCTTTCTCAGAGTAAAGAGCTTTACACTGGGTCATGGGTCGCTGACAGATTTTCCCCTCCATCCCAATATCTTATCTCTTTGGCCATATGTTGGACTGTCTGCCCCACCCATGCTTACTGTGCCTAGCCTCACCGACCTTTGTGTTGTGGCTGTAATTTATATGCAATGTTCTCCACATAAGTTTTCTGCCTTCAACTTTTGTTTCAATTCCTGAATGGGTCAACACTCATCTCCCCCCAAGTTTTTATAAGTCATCTCAATGAGATACAACATCATGACTACACTGTTTAAAAATTATACCCTCCCACTTTAGTTAATTTTTCTTATGCCTCAGCTCTAAAAGGCACAACACAATTTATTGCTGTCTCTCTTAGCTATATAAGGGCAGGATTTTTGTCTGTTTTGAACACTGATATATCCCAGGAATCAAGAAAAGTACTTGAAAATGACTTAGCACTTAATTACTATTTCTTCCTTACCAGCCATATTGCTTCACAGATTGTCGCAGCACTCAGGAGGAGGTGGGAGCAAGTATGTCATAAGATCAAAGCTAGCTCAGACTACATTACAAGATACTGTCACAAAATATTAAACATGCACATATATGCATGTATATTCATATGTTGACATATATGTCCTTATAATCTCAAATGAAATGCTATTGAACAGAACTCAGGTTAAAGAGAATTCATGCAGTTGCATTGAAAGCACTATTTCAAAAAAATTCAGGCTAATAATATGTTAAAGAAGCAATCCACTGCCACTACTTCCTCACCCCCTCTGCTGGAATTGGCTAAAATCTAGTGTAGCTATATTCATATCGAACAGCTATATTTTCTTTTTACTTGCAACAAGCCCTATAGTATACACAAAGCAAACCCACACTCCAGAAGAAAATATAAAGCAGCAAATAAAAATGTCACAATAAAATAGTATTTCTAGAATTCTATCCTACATATGAGCATATGAAAGTGGACATTTCCAACTGTTAACAGTAAAGCAGTTAAACATGAGAAAACAATACATTCTATTCAAAACTCATACTGTTTCTCATTTTTATTAGATCTTTGTGCATTCCACACAATTTTGTTCATATTCACCTCCTCCCCCAACTTCCTCTAGATCTGCCCCCTACCTACCCACCTAACTTTGCATCCATTTGTGTTCGTTATTTATTTGTGTGTTTGTTTGTTTATTTAGTGGAATGTCACACACCCCAGAGCACAAAGTGGATTTGATGGATTTTCAAAAGCAAATTTATGAAGTCACATTTTTAACTTGACAATTTTGTACTTGTTTTTCTCGAGGAAAGAAACTAAATTGGCCAAGCGGCAAAAAAAAAAAAAAAATTACACTTATAATCAGTTTCAAATTTATTCATCATTTCAAAACAGAGGATATGCATTATGGAAAATTACAAAGTACAAGGAAGACTTCATAACACCACTCTCAAAGGCTCCCTGTGTTGAGCTGTAATGAACATTCCCCTTAACTTCCTTGAGAAATGGCTACATATAACAGATGAATTTATATACATGTTTGTGTATACATATGTATCTCAGTTAGAGTTTCTATTGCTATGAAGATACACCATGACCATGGAAAGTCCTATACAGGAAAATAATTGGGCTGGCTCACATTTTCAAAGGTTTAGTCCATTAACAATATGGTAGGACAGATATGGTACTGGAGAAGTAGTGGAGAGTCCTACATTTTGTACAGGCATCAGGAAGTGGTCTATCTCACTGAGTGTAGCTTAAGCAAAGGAGACCTCCAAGCCTGCCTCCACAGTGGCACACTTCCCCAACAAGGCCACACCTCCTAGTACCACTCTCTTTGGAGATAATTTTCTTTAAAACCATCGTAATATATGTGATTTTTACTTTTAAATGGTGCCATGGTGGAATTTAGGGCCCCACTCAAGCTAAGCAAGTGTTCTACTGAAAAGTCATACCTTTATTGATTAATGCCTGTTTTTCTTAAGTTCATGATGCGTACCTTTAAATTTCAGTAAGATTTCACCTTATCTAATATGATGGAAATTTCCTCCCAATTGAATGAAAAATGGCATTTATACTTTGCTAAAACAGTATCTATCTTAGGACATGCAATGAAAAATAAATCACTTATAATCTAATTACATACTATATTTTTAAGAGCACTTTCTTTTCTAATATCTTTTAGTGGGTACTGGAGATCAAGTCCATAAACCTGGGGATGCTGGCACATGTTGAGCCACTAAATTACATTCTCAGCTACTGTACTATTTTATATTTAAAATTTTCTGAACTAAACACTTACATATCTGAAAATAGTTTTATTGTTTCATCTACATGAGTGCCATTTAAGCAATCCAATATCCATAAGTGACTCAATGAATAAAATTGTTTAGTAGCTATTAAAATGTACAAGTTCTACAACTCTAAATTCAAAGAAAATTTTCTTAATTATCAGTAAATTCTTTAGATCCTTATTTAAAAATTAGAGAGCCAAGGCTGGAATATGGCTTGGTGGCAGAGTATGTGACTCACATACACAAAACCCTATTTTCTATCCCCACTATCATATATAAAATAAATATTAAATTTAAAAGTAAAATAAAATAACCACAACACAATAGAGCAGCTAACTTTTGCTAAGTGTTTTGTTTTATTTTGTTTCAGACATGGTCTTTCTTACTAAATAGTACAGTCTGTTCTCAATGTCAGGACCATCTCATCAGTCTCTGGACTGGAAATAATGGTCAGGCAGCAGGTTGAGAATGCGACTGGTTGAAGTATTAACTATGGCCCCTGGCATTCCGGAGAGAGTACATGAGACAGTTGGAGTAAGGACAGAGCTATGTAGAAAAAGTGAAGGTTAAGGGGTAGTTTCAGATCATTATAGGCTCAGAAGGACCTCAGTAAGAGTATGGATGAGGATAGAAAGATAAAACCAAATATATTTTCCAGATATTCTGGAAAATGTAAAGTACTAAATTGTAATGAGTACGGTTTTTCTGCCTGCCGGCGGCAGAGAAACATATACAGAATGACATCTCCCATCACTAAATGATGATGCAAATAGGAAAACCTGAATGATCTTACTAGACAATTCTCAAAATGAGAAATACATATAGCCAACATATATTTTCAAATCTCTGAAGAGCATGTCTCCAGCATTATGAACAACAAAACTATTACTAGATACCATTTATCTCAGTTATAATACACACTGAAATAAGACACTAGACAACACAAAACAAAAAATAAAGACGTAGGTAAAGAAGAACATTCATATACTGTAGTTGGAAATGTAAGTTATTATAACCAATTGGAAAAACGGATGTACATAAAAATAGAACTATTATATTCAAGCTATTCCACTTATGGACATCGCACCCAATAAGTTAAATTAGCACCAAAATGACTCCTGCATGTCCATGTTTATTGTAGCACTATTCACAAGAGCTAAATTGAAAATAACCTAGGTACATATCAGTGGAAAAACACACAGATATTTGGCTTGTTCAATGCTCAATTGAAGGACTGCACCAAGTTTCGGGACAGCCTAGAACATATAATGAGTGTCAAACTAGTCAGCAGTACACAACAAGACTGCCTTAAAAATCCAAAGGAGGATGAGTGGAGAGAAAACTTGGTAGTTAAGAGCATTTGCTGCTCTTCCAGAGGACTAGAGTTCCATTTTCAGCATCCACATCAGGTGGCTCACAACCACTCCAGCTCCAGAGGATCCAGTTCCCCAAGACACTTGTACATCTGAAAAATGTACTTGCATTGACACATGACCATAAATGTTCTTAAAGAGTTTTAGAAAATATTTAAAAATCAGGAATGAAAACAGAATGCATAATACAAAGATGTACATATGTATATAGTTAAATTTTCTTCAGTTATGAAATGTAGGAAATCCTGATATGCATAAGAAAATAGAGAGTGGAGGGTGATTTGTTAAGTGAAATGAGACAAGCATGCTCTATTTTCTACCTCATATGTGGAAAAAAAATTGAATATAACTCTAGTACAATAAGAATTGTCGAAGTTGGGAAGAATGGAAGAGCAGATGAAAGAGACCAAATTTGATTGGTGCACATTGCAATGTGTATACTGAAATACCATTCTGAATTCTATTAATAGAGAAGTATTTTCTTTTTTCTGATTATTAAAGTATTGCATTTTTATTTATTTAATTTATTATTTTACATGTTGATCCCACTTTCCTCCCTCCCTTTTACGCACTCTGCCCCCTCCCATGCACCCTGACCAACCTTGCCTCCCATCCACCCACCCCAATTCCACATGTAGGGCAATGCCATCCAGCTGGGGTCATGTAGATCTGACAGTTCATGTGAAGTAGGGACTAGGGCTTCTTTCCTGTCTCTAGGTTAAGGCAGTATCCCTCCATGGGGGATGTGTTTGCAAGGTCCTTTTGTGCACCAGGGATACATACTGGTTCCACTGTCTGAGGTTTCTTAGACTGCTCAGTCCTTCTGGCTGAGACCCATATTCAGGGGGGCCTGAGTCAATCCCATGCTGGATTCCCAGCTATCAGTCTGGGGGCCGATAGCTCCTCCTTGTTCAGGTCAGCTGTCTCTATGTGATTCTGCCACCTGGTCTTGACCTCTCCGTCTGCATCTAGGTTCTAGGTCATCTCATTGTTTAGGTATGGGTGTTTGCTTCAGTTTCTAACAGGTATTAGATGAGGGCTCCATGGATAAGTTAGTTGTTGATCTCATTATCCGGGAAGGGCATTTATGGTAGCCCTTTCACATATGCTCAAATTGTTAGTTGGCGGCAGGCTTGTAGGTGTCTAGACCTTTCTTTAGGTTCAGTTTTCTCTTCAAACCAATAATGGCTCACTCTTTTATGTTCTCTCTCTCTCTCTCTCTCTCTCTCTCTCTCTCTCTCTCTCTCTCTCTCTCTCTCTCTCTTCTATTATATTCTTACCCCGACTCAATCTTCCTAGTTGCACATGTTTTCCTCTCCTCCCCCTCCCTTTCTCCTACTTCTCTCTCCATTTACTGCCCACTCCACTTCCCCTGTGTTCTGGGGGTCTTGTCCCTTCCCCCTTCTGTGAGGAACTTTATGTGAATCTCTTAGAATACACCCTGTATCCTAGTTCCTCTGGTGGTGTGAATTATAGGCTGGTGATCCTATGATCTAGCTCTAAAATGCATATATGAGTGAGCACATACCATGTTCCTCTTTTTGTGACGAGATTACTTCATGCAGGATGGTTTCTTCAAATGCCATCCACTTGCCTGCAAATTTCAAGATTCCATTATTCTTTTCTGCTGAGTAGTATTCCATTGTGTAAATATGCCACATCTTCTTTATCCATTCTTCTATTGAGTGGCATCTAGGTTGCTTACAGGTTCTTGTTATTACAAATAGTGCTGCTATGAACATACTTGAGCACATGTCTTTGTTGCATGGATGTGGATCATTTGGGTATATGCCTAAGAGGGGGATTGCCAGGTCATGTGGTAAACTAATTCCCATTTTCCTGAGGAACCTCCATACTGATCTCCAAAAAGGCTGTATGAGTTTGCACTCCCACCAGAGGTGGAGGAGTGTTCCCCTTTCTCCTCACCCTCAGTCATCATTGGTGTTTCTAATTTTAGCCATTCTGGCAGGAGTAAGATGGTATCTCAAAGTTGTTTTGATTTGCATTTCCCTGATAGCTAAGGATGTGGGCATTTTCTTAAGTGTCTTTCAGCCTTTTTGATTTCCTCTATTGAGAATTCTTTTTTCAGTTCTGTACCCCATTTTTTTAATAGGGTTGTTTGGTGTTTTTTTTGACTAGTTTCTTCAGATTAGCCCTTTGTCGGATATAGAATTGGTGAAAATCTTTTACCATTCTGTGGGCTGCCGTTTGGTCTTGTCTACTCTGTCCTTTGCCTTACAGAAGCTTCTAAGTTTGAAGAGGTCCCATTTATTAATTGTTTCTCTCAGTGTCTTTGCCCCTGGAGTTATGGTCAGGAAGCAGTTTCCTATACCAATTTGTTCAAGGGTACCTCCTACTTTCTCTTCCAAGAGGTTCAAATTGGCAGGATTGAAGTTGAGGTCTTTGATCCATTTGGACTTGTATTTTGTGCATGGCGACAGACATGGTTCTATCTGCAGAATAGAGAAGTATTTTCATCACAAATAAAACTAAAAATAAAACAAATATTAGTATTTGAGTAAAATGAAATTAATTTCTCATTGGTTTCCCTGTTAGGATGAAGCCATTAGGAATTAGGTTATAATGATAAAACTAAGAGTAAGAAAGTGAATGTTTATAAGGTGTGTGTGTGTGTGTGTGTGTGTGTGTGTAGACAGACAGATTTTAAGTTATGGTCTTCACATAAGTCATACATAGGCATAGATGAGATTAAAGACTCATACAAATGAGACAAAAATAAATAAAATCTCCAATTGCATCCATTTTCCTACAAATATCTCAATTTCATTTTTCTTCGCATGCATCTATATAAAATCCCATTGTGCACCATATTTTATTTATTCATTTATCTGTTGATGAACAGATAGACTGGTGTTACCATGTCTTCTCTATAATGCAAGTATAAACATGAATATGCAACTATCTTTTAGGTATAGAATCAAGAGTAAGGGGCAAATGAGATTGTTTAGCAGGTAAAGGTGCTTGTTGCCAAGCCTGATGCACTAAGTTCAATCCCAAACCCACCCCCCCATGGTGAAAAGAGAAAACCAACACCTGAAGCTGTCCTCTTACATCCACACATGTGTTTCATACCTGAGCACTACCACAGTGCCTAAATACTCTCCCCCCAACCCTCACAGACATATATGCATGTACACATACAAACACATACAAAATAAATGATCTCTCCTTATGTCATTTCTAGCCTGAGTCATCTTCCTTTCACCTGTATCCTTTGTCCCATCAGATTCTTTCTAATGTGTTCTCCATCGCTGATTCCCTGGGACATCTCTGTCCCAAGGCTTATGAGAGACCATGTTGAGATTCCCTGATCTCAGGCTACCAGACAGCCTAGCTAGTTTTGACCATAGATTCTACCTCAAAATGACACTTGGCTGCTTCTTTCCAAATCCCCTGATGTGACAAAATGCTATTTGTTCATACCAGCACCACTAACTTTCCCTCTGTCTCACCTATATTTACAAATGGATTTGAGGCTTGTGAGGGCTGTGAGCTGGTCCTGAGCACAAGACCTCCTGGCATGCATGTGGCATACCTTTGGAAGCAGTTTCTGCCACCTTTCCCCTGAGGAAACTGTGCAGTTGACACTGTGTTTGTCTTGCTTCTCTGTGCCAAGAGTCTTTGTTTCTGCTCTTTTTAATATCCCTTTTTTCATTTGTCCCAGGATATCCCTCTATTTCTCTCTTTGGGATAAGGCTTATTTTCTTTCTCATATTCTGAATTCTTCACTAGCTTTAATGGGAGCAGTGCCCAGTTTCCAATCTTACCTGAAATCTCGAGGAGAGAGTTTTGTAGAGTAAATTATAAAAGGAGAAAGAAAGCTCAGAAAATGACTGGATGAAAGAGAGCTGGATAAGTTCCCTCTCCTTTGTAGTTCTTTGAGAGTGGAGGATGAGGACAGAGTGTATTGCAAAGGCTGAAGATCTGTGAACAAGTATAGTTGGTTGAAAGATGTGTGAACTAAGCTCCTTGTCCTTGGACTTTCTGTAATGGTAAAAAAATACAGGGCTCTGGAGGAAACCATGTTCAAAAAATCTGATCAAATGTTTTTGTTTTTGTTTGTTTGTTTTTGTTTTTTCTTGCTCATAAAGTTTATTGACAACACACACACAATGTTCAAACAAAGTAAACACACTTGGGCTCACTTTTTTGGGGGGATGACAGAAGTAGTTCTGAACTCCATTCTCTCCCCTGAATGAGTTTCTAAAAGGATGAGTTTGTGTAGAGAAGAGGGATATCATACCACAATTTTAAAAATTAATAATCTAAAACCAGGTCTGAAGATGATTGATTAAAAAAGAGTTGGTATGGAGTAATTTCATATGTAAAGAGTAAGGTTTTTTTCCACCTGCCGCTGGTCTTGTCCCGCTGCCATGCCAGCCCCAATTAACGCACTGAGACTCTGTATTTGATATAATGCTGTTGGCCAGTTACTTGTTTCTTATCAGCTAGCTCTGTCTTAAGTATTAACTCATTTCTGTTAATCTAAAATTTTCGACATGGTCTTACCGGAGAGCCGGCTGGCATCCAGCTCTCTCCAGACTCTCCATCTTGATTCCTCCTTCCTACTTCCTCTTTCATCCTTGTTTCCTAGTCCCTCCTATCTTCCTTTCCTAATGGCCAACAGTGCTTTATTCATTAACCAGTATGAGAAACATATATACAGAATGACATCTCCCATCATCTCCTCTTTTCTGTCTAAATAAAAAGAAGGGTTTTAAACTTAACAGAGTTGAACTGTTCTCACACTTTAGATTTTCTGTATGCATATCTTTTATTGGGTAAACAAGGGAGAGAACTTTCTGGAAGAAGTAAAGTTTCTATAAATGCTTATACCTTGGTCAGATGAAGGATGACTGAATGTCTTCATTCCTGGGGTTACTCATAGAGTATATAGATGAGGACAGAAGGATATAGTACATGTGAACAGCTGAGGAGGTAAAAAAAAGAAATGGTCAACTGAAGGAGAGACAAAACTAGAGTTCCTGTCAGAAGTCTCTGAAATAGTGTGTATGAGTAAAATATCATGAAGAAGTACTGAAGTGCAAGAGATAACTGATGGAAGAAAAACTGTATTCCACCTGTCATATTTTCTTAGATGGTTTGCATTCATGTCGGAGAGAGGTAAACAGCACAACTTTTCTGAAGAAATTATGTGGGTTCAAAATATTAATGAATGTGGAAGAGTTAAACAATTACTTAAGTCGTGTGATTTCTGTTATGATGGAGGTGTATTGAGTAGAATATTCTAGAAAATGCAATAAACACAGAGAACATTACAATATGGTATGAAGAAGTCTGAATAAAATTTGGACACCATGTTCTGTTTTTTTGTTGTTATTTTGGAATGTGTGTGTGTGTGTGTGTGTGTGTGTGTAAACTATGACAGAATTTTCAGGAAGAAGCTATCAGAGGCCTGGTTCAGAATGCAATTTGATGAAGGATAATTGAATAATCTCTGGGCATCTCTGTGAGGGTAGGGAGAAAGAATTCTAAGGAAAACTAAGGTCATGTGACAATGGAATTTTGAACATGTTGGGTCAAGGGGAACCTGAGTTCAGCTTTTCCTGAATGTTTCTTTCACTATGCTGGGTTGAGCTCAGAACATAAGAAAGACTTGTAAATACATCAGAACATGATTGATTATAGGAAAAATACATTCTCTATGTGAGGGGCTGGTTTCAAAGTTTTGGAAAAATTGTTGGTATGTTTGTATATAAGGACAGAATTTTCTTGAAGAAGTACAGTCATAAGTGTGCTCAATAAGTGATTGAATAAAGAACTAAACTAACCAAATGACAAGAGAGAGAACATGCAAATTAACAAAATTAGAAAGGAAAAGGGGAACATAACAATGGACACTGAGGAAATCCAAAGAATCTTCAGGTCATACTTTGAAAACCTGTACTCCACAAAAGTCGAAAATTCAAAGGAAATGAAAAATTTTCTGGACATATATCACTTACCAAAATTAAATCAATAACAGCAATTTAAATAGACCTGTAAACCCTAATGAAATAGAAGTCATCAAGTCTCCCCACCCCCCAAAAAAAAGCTCAAGGCCAGATGGTTTCAGTGCAGAAATTCAAAGAACAGCTAATACCAATACTCCTCAAAGTGTTCCACACAATAGAAGTAGAAGCGTCATTGCCAAACCCTTTTTATGAGGCCACAATCACCTTAGTACCCAAGCCACACAAAGACACAACTAAGAAAGAGAACCACAGACCAATATCCTTCATGAATTTTGATGCAAAAATACTGGCAAATCAAATCCAAGAACACATAAGAGAAGTCATCCACCATGACCAAGTAGGCATCATCCCAGGGATGCAGGGATGGTTCAACATAAAAAAAATCCTTCAATGTAATCCAACATATAAACAAACTGAAAAAGAAAAAAATATGATAATCTCACTAGATGCTGGAAAAGCCTTTGACAAAATCCAACACCCCTTCATGATAAAGGTCTTGGAGAGAGCAGGGATAATAGGAACATACCTAAACATAATAAAAGCAATAAACAGTAAACCAACAGCCAACATCAAACTAAATGGAGAGAATCTCAATGTGATTCCCATTTCTCTGAAGTTTCCATGCAGATTGAAAGGAGAAAAGAAATCTTTCTTTTAAAAAGCTATGTAATGAAAGACAACTGGGGTTGTTTTTCATTGATATGATAATGAAGTTACATATACTATGTTTCTGGTGTTGGGCGACCAAGTTTTTATTACATAGATGCTTTTGCAAAGTTTTTGTTATTCACCTACTCCTGATTTAGAGTCACATTATGTGGCCATTGTCAACATGCTACCTTGACATTCTTTGCTTCTCCTTCCAAACTTTCTGATTATAAGTATGTAATTTTATATGTCAAAGTTCTGAGTGGAATCATGTTTATGAATTTAAGTGGTAAAGGTATTTATGGAGGACATGTACAAAAAGATATTCTTCATGAGATAGAATTCAGGAAAGTGGTGATGAAGGATAAAGTGGGAATAGAACCAGAATAAGGGGGAGGATTAAGTTTGGATTTATATTAACAAATGGCTATAAAAAAAATCTTAGTGGAAAGTTTACTCTTTAGAACTACTTAAGAGTTTAATCCCATTATGGTAATCATGGTGTCTGCCTCATACAAGTAAATATATATTTGTAGGATGATAACAAAATATGTCACCATTAAAATTAATTAATGAAATATTATATCCCATAAGAATTAGATATCTGCTCAAACCATCTAAAGATAGACTTAAGGAGCAGAAAAACAAAAATAATTAAATCAATTCTAGTGATACTGGATTCTCTAGGAGTTAATCTTGGGGTATTATCCATATAAGTGAAATCACACTGAAGAAAACAGGAAAAAAATTAAATCACCCCTAAAATGATAACTAATGTTGTTATTGTTGTTGTTTTCCACAGCTGTGTATTTATATTGTCTGTTTTAAAGGCTTACCTGGAGCAAGAGAGGGCAAATGAAACACCAAAACCAATTAACTCTAGTCTCATTGGTTCCTGAACAACATGAGTGAATGCTTATCTGAAGGCATAGGGAAGACTTCTATCATCAAATTAAGTCCAGAGCTAAGTGGTCTTATGGTGCATGTAAGTAACTTTATATCTAAAGGTAAGGGGAGACTTCATTCAGAACATTGATTCCAAATATGCCTCCTTTTTCGGCTAGATATCTGTTTTGTCTTTTCCATGTAAGTAGTACTCTTCACTGGAGTTCAAGTCTACTGAAAAGCCTACATAATCAATAAAAAGGCACCATTTTTGCTTTGTTTTCTTTTGTTTTTCTAAAGCACAATTTTTGGTAAGAAACAATGTAAACAATGTATATGAATAGGAGAGATTCTCCCACTATGAGGATAATACTAGGGTGTTAACAAAGTAACTAATCATCTACAGACGTGGTGTAAGTCTTGTCTCTGAGTGGGCAGGAAACCAGTGTATCTTGACTAACAAGCCAGTTATTCTGTTGTAGGTAAGGAAGTAGGTACTATAGTGGTCAGGACACTCCAAAGGTTGTGCCTAGTTAATAAGAAATACATATGTAGATTCTCAGGTTCAACTTCAATAGACAGCAACCACTTACCTTAGTGCAAAAGAAAATAAGCAGCTACAGAGCCAGCGATTCCAGATCATAGACAAACAGCCAAAAAATGAGGCCAGAGGATGAATTCCCTGCAACCAGAAACCACTGAACAGATCTTTAGAGCTATACAAATCCATGGAGGAACTGACCATAGAAACAAGGACTACAAGACCACAAAACAGAAGCAGAGCCTTAAAGATGAATTCTTTATTTATTTATTGTGTGTGTGTGTGTGTGTGTGTGTGTGTGTGTGTGTGTGTGTGTGTGTGTGTGTAAATGATGGGGAGGGTACAGGCACACACATGTTTAGAGGTTCATGAAGAACTTTGTTCTCTCCCGTTTTATGTGAAACCTGGGATCAAACTCAGGTCATCAAGCTCACACTGGAAGTACTTTTACTGACTGAACCATACCGCCAGTACATGTTGTACTTTTGATAGAAGTTCCAGAACCTTTGAACACCAGGTGAAAATAGCAACAGACGGCTCAGAAGCTGAAATGGAAGCTGAAGTGGCTATAGATGGATGAGCCATCAAAATGTGACGTTGAACTTGTTTCAGGAGCCTTAGTGAATAGTCGTGGGAACTAGGAACTTCACTTTTTAAGTCACAAATGCCATGAGATGCATTAAAGAAGAGGAATCAGGTTTGTGCTAGGCTGAGTAGCTGGGTTCAGAACATCATTAATGCAAACTAAAAGCATTTTCGATTCAAAGAATTCCTTTCCTATTGGGATATATTTTTATATTCCATTATTTTATATAAATGTCATTGCTAATAACATTTTCTAAGTAAACATTATTACTTTCTAAAAAGCCTTGAGACCAGGGTGAAACTTGGCCCTGAAATTTCTCTGTATATAAATTCTGGTTTAACACACTTCTTAGGTGAGTATTTCTCTGCTTGTGTCTACATACCTACATACACCAGAAAATTTCTGATGAGCAGTGCCCTCTTAAAACAATAGTTGTTTTGTGTTTGCTAATATTTGCATTTCCAAAACATTTCTTTCTTTCTTGTTGTTTTGTTTCTTGGAAACAGAGTTTCTCTGTGTAGCCCTGTTGGTCCCTAAATTCACTGTTCAGACCAAGTTGTCCTCGAACTCAACAATCTGCCTTACTCTACCTCTCAAGGGCTGGGATTAAAGGCATGCACCATCACAGCCTATCTCCACAATATACTTTTGGCTGCCTCTTTATGTTCTTCTCATTCTTAGAGAATTTTTCAACCAGGGTTAACTTTTTTTCCCAGAGAACATTAAGGCTTTATCTCCTAACCCCAAAGGAGATGGTACTTCTAGAAGTCAATTTTGAAATACAGAGTTCAAAGAAATTAAAGGCATCACTTTCATTCTCTGAAGGAACAAAACCAAAATTTGAAGTGTTTTTCTTTAGCCAAGTAGTACAATAAATGAGCACAGCTGGGGGAACCAAAATCCTGATTTCAGCCACTTCTCTTTCCACTAGCTGCATGGATGGTATATTTCTAATTTTTTTTTATTTATTCCATTTATCTTTCACATCATGCATCTCCATCCCATTCATTTTCCTTTCCATTCACATCTGCCCTCTGCCCTTGCAACCTCCCCCACCCCAAATAAAATCAAATAACATTTAAGAGAAAAGAATAAATTGAAAAAAAAATGAAAAGGAAAAATCAGTCCCGTCTTGGAAGCTATTGTATGACACAGTGAGTCACGCAGTAAACCCTTTATTAATTTTTTTCAGTAAAATCTTTTGACCATACATCTTTTCCTGCAAGTGTTCATTGAAAAGGGTCATTGGTCTGGTTTGAGGCCTCAGATTTCTGCTACACTATGGATACTGGTCCCTCACTGAGACTTCTCTTGGATATCCTGTCATTGCCCTTTGTTGTGGAAATCTTGAGGCTTTGTGTCTACAGGACCAGTCCCTTCTAATGGTCAAGCAGATCATAGGTGGAATGGATGTGTGGGGTAGCCCAACTCATAACTCTGGTTCTGAGCCTGAGTAGTTGCAGGATGATCAGCCCCGTAGGTTTGCCTTGTCCTTACCATCAGGGTGAGCTCTCCAACATTTCCCTGGCTAGTTTACCCCTTGTAGCAATGAGCAAGGAGTTAGTATTTGCTTGCACAGGCTTGATAAGATTTGAATTGATTCTGGTTTTTATTTGTCTGCCTACATGAAGGCATACACCTCTATCTGGAGGCCTATAAAAGCTTGGTTGTCTTTCTTTATCGGGTAACTTCTTTAACCATCAATGCCATCAAGCTTGAGGTTGAAGCCATCTGTGGATATTTTTGTTGTCAGAAGTGTGTTCGCTCAAATAGAAAGAGACTCATGGGAGCAATATTCTCTGAGTTCTTTGACATTGATAAATTGTTCTGTGGCATTTTACTTGGATGTCAAGCTGGATATAAAAATCTTTGTCCCATATTTTCTTTATTTAGCTCTATAAAATATGCAACTTCTTTTATGCCAGAAGAGTTTTGCTGTCAAAGTCTGATGATAATCTGATTTCCCCTTATTTATAAGTAATTTTGATCCTCTTAGCAAGAAGGATTTCTCTCTTTAAACTTCAGTGATGTTTTATTAGAATGTATTTCTCCATTGATTGCCCCAGGTCAGCTTCCCCAGGTACACAATTGTATGCTTTGAATATGTGTTGTTAAAATGTATTCCAGGGAAGTTTCACTGCATTATACTTTTTCTAATTTGTTTCGTGTGGTTCACATGATTTTCTTCTTTGGGGATTGAGTGTAAGTAGAAAGAGAAAAATAAAAAGGTTTTGAACAGCTGCTAGGAGCATCATCACAGGGACAAATAAAGAATTGCCAAGCAGTATTGAAAACCCAGCTGAGATTAAATGGCATAAATTTGTAGTGATGCCAATTGGCACAGTTATCCAACTTTTGGTAGCGGAACTCAACACAAGCAAACAAAACAGATGTTTGGGCTTATCTAATGCTGTCTGTTGGCAAGGTACATGGAGAGTATGATCGAGGAGTGACAGAACTAGAGACTAGTTTTAATATAGAAGGACTAATTAACAAAATATTAATTATATAACTAAGACAAAATTATCTTTAGAAGATATGTAATAATATATATCTTATTTCTAATAAAAGACTCTGAAGAGTAGAAATGAAAAAGTCTAATTTTTAGAAGCATGGTTATAGTACATAAGGAAAACTAATTGACAAATCATTTGCCTCAATTTGTTCTTTGAACAAAACTACTGTGCTATGAGGCCTTGGGCAAACTTAAAAAGTACATATAGGTTTTGTTGTGAGATAATGATGTCAAAGAAAACAGTGACTTAAGAAAGACCGCTCTAACCAGGTGGTAGCACACACTTTAATCCCAGCACATGGGAGCCAGAGACATGCAAATCTCTTTGAGTTAGAGGCCACCCAGCCAGGTCTATAAGAGCTAGCTCCAAGACAGGCTCCAAAGCTACACAGAGAAACTCTGTCTCAAAAAAACAAAAACAAACAAACAAACAAAAAATAACAACAAAAAAAAAAACAAGAAAGAAAGAAATGAAAAACCACTCTTTAATTTGAGACTTTTTGGGAGTCATCTAAAGCAATATTTATAAATGTCTGATTCACATTAAACTTATTTCTTTTCAATTTTAGAAATATAAAGCAAATGTACCAAAATCATGGAAAATAAGAACAGCTGATACTTGTTTATGGAGCTCTCTCTCTCTCTTTCTCTCTCTCTCTCTCTCTCTCTCTCTCTCTCTCTCACACACACACACACACACACACACACGGAGAGAGAGAGAGACAGAGACAGAGGGAGAGATTGATTGACTCACTATGTAACCTAGGTTAGCCTAGAATCCAGTAACCTTCTGCCTCATCCTCTACGCTACTGGGATTACAGGCTTCCAGATGGACCCACTTTCTGAAGAGAGATTGAACCAATATTCCTGAGTATTTAAGTATTTTCTGCTATACACACAGTTTAATGCAATACTAGACACCATTATAATAATTTTAAAAAAAAGTTTTCTTGGTCTATCTTTCCTCAGAGTAGTGGTACAAATGCCTCTTAATGAAATTCTTATTCTCCTTTAAGTGGCCCATTGCTTCATGTTCCTTACCTGTGACATTATTTATGTTTGCTGACTGGTTCACTTTCTTCTATCTTCCTGTTAACCAATAGGAGGACTGTTGATTTTGGAAACTTGATGGTTTTTAGAATCACCTATATGCAGACATCTGAAAATATCTGGGGGGGGGGGATCACCTAGAGTATGTTAAATAAGGTTGGATGACCCACACTAAATGTGAGTAGCGTACGTAGCACCATTACTTGTGCTGGGTTCCTAGACTAGAAAGGAGAAAATGAGCATTCATTTTTGTTCTTTCAGATTTCAGAAGCCATGTAACAAGCTGCCTTGCATTCCTGCTTCAGTGCCTATATGCCTGTATAGTGCCTATATCCTTATGATAGAGGCAACATGAGTATGCACATGTAGAGGCCAGAGACAGATGTCAGGTATGTCTTCCAATCAACTCTCCATGCTATATTTTGAGATAGGATAGGGTCTTTCACTGAACCTAGAGCGCACTAATTCATATAGGCTGGGTGGCTGGCAAGCAACAAGTATTCTCCTGTTCCCATCCTCTTGTACTGCAGTTGTAGGTGTGTACTACCTAATCTGGCTTTTAATTCTCCGAACTCTTACTGTCATGCATCAGTCAATGTCCATGTCATAATCTAAGTTCTATTTTACTTGCTCAAGATAATGAGGTTTAGCAATACCTAAATTCATTAAAACCAACTAAGCAAAGTTCTCTTCTCTTCCTCTTCTTCCTCTCCCCCTGCCTCATACTATAATCCAGATTGGCCTCAGATTTGTAATCTGCTGCTCTCGGCTTCCCAAATTCTGGCATTACAGGCATAAGCTACCACACCTGGCTGAACAAGATTTTAATGAGCACCAGTGGACTAATCTACCCAGGTGTAGCCTTTATGACAATCATAGCCTCTCAGACATTTCCTAGATTAAGTTACCTTAAAGCTATTTCCCTCCTACTGCCATTTACAAAAGGCTTGAGAATGCTTCTGCTGTTACCCATTACACCAGTGTCTGACCCTTTTATTGGACCAGGGCAGTAGTATAACTACTGAATGAATGCTTCTTAGCAGTGACTTTCCACATGTCTATGCTGATATAGGAAGGATTTGAGTATTATCCTCCCAAATTCACCTTCACCTGGAATCTCAGAATATGACCATATTTCAAAAGCCATCTTTGGGGTGTCTTTCCAAGATGCAGAGAACAAAAGGCCCCAAACACAGAAGCAAAAGACAGAATTACCATAGCTACCATAAACCAAAGGCTGTCTGTAGCTACCAGAAGTTGGAGAAACACCATGTTTGTGGCAATTGATTATGGTAGTCTTCTGGAAATAATTCATGAATATTGCAGCAAAGATACTATATCCAATCAATAATAAAACTGTTGGCACAGGCACTATTGAAATTTGTATATACTTCATGTGTTGCTTTTATTGGTTGGTGAATAAAGCTGTTTCAGCCAATGGACATGAAGAATTTATTTAGGCAGGAAATCTGAACAAAGATAGAGTGAGGAGGCAAGATGTAGCCTCATGGGAAGCAAGATGCAAGGACATCACAGGTAATCCACAACCATGTGGAGATACACAGATTAATAGAAATGGGTTCATATTTTCAGAGAGAGCTGGCCAGCAAGAAGCCTAAGCTACTGGCCAAGCAATTATAAATATATATTAAGTCTCTGAGTGGTTATCTTATAAGCAACTTCAGGGAGCTGGTGGGCAGAGAGAAATTGGTCCAGTGGGACCAGACGACATGGAGAAAAATCTCCCCTCTATAGCTTTGGATCTAGAGGTTTCTAGGTTTATTCTTGTTAACTAAAGCCTCTTTGATATAGGATTCAGGCTTACAATTATTGGCTCTGGTCTTGTATACAATCTGATACACAATGTGTATTCTTAGGTTCTATTTCTTCCCTGCCTTTCAAATACTATTGTGTTAAGAGTTAATTGGATCATCTTGATCTAAAACCTATAATTCTTTACCAAAAGAGCATTTAGACCCTATTATTTTTGTGAATATAATACTATGTGAATCCTTTGTTTCTTACAGTCATAAATCCTCCTATACAATTCTTTAAATATACCTGATTCTCTTCTCTAACTCTCACACACACATATATATAATGTATATATGAACATGCTATTTAGGCAAAGATAGATAAGGTTGACATTGACCCAATCTCCTACCTCTGACATTCAAGTACTAGAATTAGAGTAGAATAAAGTTTATATTGTCTCTTTCCCAAGTAAAACACTCTTCTCAGAATGATGGAAAAATTGACACTCCTTCACATTAGCCATTTTTCTTTTTTAAAAAAAATGTATGTGCATGTGTATGTGTCTGTGCACATAAGTACAGGTGCTTGTGGAAGCCAGAGGCATCAGATCCCCCTGTAGCTGGAGTTATAAGCAAGTTTAAGTCTCCCAGTATGGGTGCTAAGAACTGAACTCAGATCTTCTGCAAGACTAGTAAATGCTCTTAACTACTGAGCCATCTCCTCAGCCCTTCCATCAAGTCGTCTGCATCCCAAGGCAGAGGAAAAGAAAAGCTTGTGCTATCTGGTTCCTACTTATCAACTCACAGGGGCTGCCTGTCTGCTTCCTCATAGCATCCAACAGAGGAACTACTGTTCACTATCAACATGGACCACTAGAATGTTTTTTATTTCTCTATGCCTCTTTTGGAACATAGGTAGGTTGTGTGATGTTTCTTGTCCCATTGTAGATGAGACATTCCCTAACCATCTTCTTTCCTTCCCTGTGGCAAACTGAGCAGATGAAAGGAAGTCTCTGAGCTTCTTTGTTCTGAGGACCTTTACACTTCTTCTTTTCATTCTTCCCTCTCCACGGGGAAGGGAGCTCCAATACTGTGTCAATGCTTCATTCTCTCCATCACTCATTTATGCATCTCAAGGAATTTGTCTGATTCAGCACAGGCACCATTTCTGCCACTCACATATCCCTTGGCTAAAGAACATATGCTGGCACAGCTAAAAGAAGCACATTAACTATTTGTCAGCACACCTTGGAATGAATGCTTTCTGCAGTGCTTTTTGCCTTCTTCAGAATGGAGAGAGAATTTTCCATACTTCTCTTCAAAGTGATAATTTTAACAAAAGAAAAACTTGATTGGAAAAATTTTAAATCTTATAAAACTCTACCATTAAGTAAGGATGGAGACATTTTCCTAATTCTAAAATATTCTACTCCCAAGGCTAGGGAACAAACTCTAACATCCTGAAACACAGGTGCATTGTGGTCTTGAATGAATAGCACTGTAGGACGTGCTGGGCAGAACACTGAGTAATGAGGAAATTTTTTAGGAAAGTAGTGTTTCAATTATAGTATAATACGACAAGCTAAGCCTTTGTGCTTAAGTGTCTCTCACCAGTGTCAATAAATCAGTTTGTTAGCCCAGAACTCAGTAACAAAAATCAGTTGCTCCTGTGGGCAGGGCCCATAATTACCTTGAGAGCTTGCCAGGAATGCTTAAAGAAGGGCAGGAGATTGGCACTGTCTGGGTAATAGGCAGTCCCAGTCAATGCTCATAAATGGGAATAAAGTAAGCTATATATGGAAGTAATTCCTCTGAAAGAGTCAAGAAAACAGATTTCAATTCAAGAGAAGTTTTTGGCCGTCTGTTAAATAACCAGTTTCTCCCTTGCTTTGCTTCCTGTTTCATATACAGTTTGCTGATCTCATGAGTCAGACACTATATATATATATATATATATATATATATATATATATATATATATATCCATATATCCATAAGACTTACCAGCTTCCTGCCAACCAGTCCAATGCACTGTTTGTTTGAGGTTCTGTGTATTCTCTGTGTGCAGACAAAAAGCATACTAATCCACAGGTGCTAGAAACTTTTCATATTTCCTATGTCAGATTTCTGACTGCTGTGATTACAGGCACAATGACAGTTGGGTGTGGTAAGGGCCGTCTCCAAAACTTCCATGATCATGACTCCACAGCATTCTGCTTACAATATCTTCAGAATAGCCTTTAGCCAGTCGCTTTATGACATGCTGATCCTTCTTGTGCTCTATCTCCGCATCTTATGCAAAGAAAGAACCACCTAGGTCCGCTCCCTAAAGGTCCTCTTCCACTTAACTGTGCTAGACAATCCGAGCAAATCTCTGAATGAAAGACATTTTGATTCATGTTTTGGGATTTCCTGGAATGATTGTTAAGTGAAACAAATTACATGTGAGAGTTGCTCTTTTATCTGCCCCTATCATCTTAGAAATTTGCATGAGTTATGTAGAGTCTGTGCTGGTAAATAGCAATTCACATCTCCATGATGAGATGCCTGTGCCAGGTGTTTAAAATGGCTAGAGACAGCCTCAAATAATGTCACCACCCCTCCACCCTCAGAGCATCATCAGTAGGCAGGTTTCTTGTCTTTGTACTTCCTATTGTTTCATTTACAAATTCCAACTCAAGATTTAAAGCACCGGCTATTTACATATGAGCCATTAGCTTTGCTCTTGCTGAATAATAGGACCTGGCTTTTGTTTCAGGATCTTTTAATTTCAGAGTTTAGAAGTCCTTGTTGTAGCTAGTGTTAATTTAACAGAATAGGAATTACCCAGAAGGGGCTAGCCTCCATACACACCTGGGAGAGAACAGGTTGGTTTAGTCTCTAGGTATGCCTGTGAGGGACTATTTTAGATTATTTGTAGAGAGAAGCACCATTCCCCAGGGCTGGGATCCTGGACAGCAGAAAATGGAGAAAGCTAGTTCAGTACAAGCACTCATTTTCCTCTGTTCCCTTTTACTCCCCTGAGTTGCTTTTGCAGGGTATTTTAACAAAGCAAAGAGAAAGGTAACTAACAAAATATAGGAGACAAACTAATTGCTCTACTCATTTTGATTCTGTTTTCCTCAATAAGTGGATTTAGCTAGAGTTTGGCCTATAAAAAGAGTTTTAATCAACAAGATAACAAAGAGAATATGGGTACTATTCCTAGGGACAAGTTTGCTTCCTGATAAAAGGATCAGGGCATGAACTTAGGTACTTGTTGACAGTACCTTTTCCTTTCTTCCTGCCTTAGACTAAGAAGAGAACCTTAGCATTCTTACCAATCTAACCAACATGATATGACAAGAAGGCACAAGACAATAATGAAAGTCAATGTCTATATTTGATACTGGTGTTGAGCACTCTTGCCAACAGCAGCAACTGTTTCCCCTAGGCCTTTATCAGGGATTTCTTAGTCTCAGAACCATTACACATAATTACTAATGAGCAGTATTAATATATTAGCTTTGAGAGTGTCTTGTGGTCAGATAAGATGTTGGTATTACCAGAAACTGGACAAAAGTTATATGGGAAAACTTTGGATTTTTTCTTTATTTCTGTAACTCTTCCTGTAAATGAAAATTTATTTCAAACTAAAGAATTTCAAACATTATTGATAATCCCCTCCTAAAACTTTACTTCTGTGAAATTTTTAACTTCTATCAATATTTTATATTATAAACTACAGTGGAAAGATTTTAGAAATTTTTATGAGACTGTGAAAATATCCATCGTGCTTGTGTATAAGGTCCTGAGTTCCATTCCAAGTGCCACTAAAATACGAATAATAATGCCTATCATCTGTGAATATAAGTAATATGTTTTTATTAAAATTATATTTTTGAAAACACACTTTAGTGATAATGAAAGATCCACAGAGCATGGACCTTCATGCTCCGACTCAGGAAAGGTGACACCCCAAATCACTCATGAGAAGCAATCTTGATGCAAAATGCATGAGGACTTTTTTTTTTTCCAAGTGCACTGGGGTCCACAGTCATACACCACTCAGGGGTAGAGGACTGACGAACCCGAATGCAGAATCGAGACAGCTTTTATAGGGTTTACAACAAAATCCGCACATCTCAAATGCATCATCCCAAAGCATCAAGAGCCCACATGGTGCAAGTAAATCAATTTAAACCATTTTATACTTTTTTTGACCAATCATTTTAAATCATCCAAGCCAGCACTTTATAGACCAATCATTTTAAGTTATCCAGGCCCGCGCTTTATAGACCAAACAGTTTTCTATAGCCCCGGAGGTCTGCATTTGCGCGGGCTCCTAGGTGGGGTGAAAAATGGCAGTTAGGTTAGGTCACTGGGGTGGGGGTTTCACAAGCAGTTTACCGAAGTCAGATAAGTGGTTAGTTAGCTCATTTCCTGTTATCTTAGGAGGCCAGGATCATGTACACAAGGCCTATCATAAACGGCAAGGAGTGTGACCTTTTGCCTATTTACTGGCAGAGAACAGGGTCTGGAATTTAAGGTATTTAGAACTTTTCTAAACTTCTAACATCCTGTGGTCATTGGAGAGTTAAGCTGTATTTTCTATCCTTTCAAGAAGAGTATCAGCAGTTATTCGAAACTGTTCAGTGTCTGTCACAATAGACTGAATATTTCCACCTGCATTCAATCTATTGGGACATGTCACCTGGATCAGTCATAGGAGGAACATCTAGCTTTACATCAGTATTTAGTTTGAAAAGAGTATGTTAATGCTTTCTCAGATAGTTTTAGATAAGCCTAGTTAATAGTTCACTGAAATTAAGCAGGAGCCAGTTTTTAAAAAGGTCACTTGCCATGTAAAATCAGAAATCATAGTTTTTCATACTCTAGTATATTTAAATCCACTTATATTACTTGTAGTTTGATTGGATCTTGGGCCTAATGGTTCTGTACTATGAGGCAGTCACTAGTTGTTTGCAAATACTGCTTCACTGAGCTATGCATTTCATGAAACAATCTAAAATAAATCACAGTTTGTTAATACTGCCATTGATCCTTTCATGAAAGTCTTTGTGACTCCTGCTGTCATATTTAGGGGCCACCCTTTGATTTGTGCTTCGATTGCCAGTACTCTCAGACTCCATTGTTTTGTACCAAGAGGTATAAATATCAGCAGAGTACAAAAGACAAACTATCTTATAATAATAATTATTGTGAAAAGATTCTTAGGGCTCACACTCTGGGAACCACACAGAAACTTACATGAGACAAACAACTCCTTATTTCTTTAATTCAGCCTTAATGAGGTTATCAGTTATCTGTGACTGACAGTATTCTTGATACTTGCTCTTCTGATTCTGCTTACAGGGAAAAAGTTCTTCCAGTTATCTTATTAATTCAGTCTATTTCTTTTATAGCATCATGGACTTCACTCCTCTTCATCCACTAGCAATTTTCTGACTGGCATGTGCAGTCTATATGCTGTAGATTTCCTCAAACAATGTTAAGAAATCCTCAGACTGCAAGCAACCTATGTAGCTTTGAAATATATCTCAAGATTTAATTTATGGAATATGAATCTTCAATTATTAAAGTTACTGAGTGTGCCATTTTGAACACATTAATAATAAACTCACAGTCACCAATAATGCATCACTATAGTATTAAAGACAGAAATCAATAAAGCACTTCCCTTTGGTATCATTTGACCAAGAGTGAGCCCAGATTTGAATTCTCTACTTTGTTCTCCCTGTGTTTTTGGCTGCCCCTATCTGCTATATGAGTCCAAATCTGTGCCTGCCGGAAGGCTGTCTTGTGTGAATCTGCCCCCATCTCTGTGTGTCTTCATATGTCTCCTTATCTGTCTGTGACACAGAGCTTTTGCTCTGTATTTATTGAACAGTCCAAAGAGCACCACATGGGAAAGGAATGAATGATAATTTACAGAAATTTGTAAAAGAGTTTAAGAAGGGATTAAGTCATTGACTTCAACTGTCCAAGATGATAAATATTCTTACAAACATTTTTAAAAATCAAATAATATCCATATGTGGAATTCAACATTTATGGTAGGTATTCATTTTCTAAGATGACTTTCAACCTATATTCGCTGTTTCCAGCAAATAATTATCATAACATACAGCCATTACTCTTATCTAGGGATTTCATCTAAGATTTAGTTTAGGTTGTAAAACTTGATGACACAGGAAATGGAAGGCAGGTAAGTTGTTGCATTGTTCTCTTAAGGGAAGGTTAAACAAACAGGCTGAGCACACAATAAGAGAGCAACTTTAGGTCTTAAATGACCTCCATGTACATCATTACTTCTGGCTGTGAGGACCCACAGGAATGCCTAGCCTCTTTTTTATTTTTTCTTTTTTTTTTAAATTTAAATTTGAAACAAGGTTGTTTTACATATCAACTCCAGTTCCCTCACCTTCCATTCCCCCCTACCCCCATCAAACCCCAGCCTATTCCCTTTCTGCTCCCCAGAGAGGGTGAGGCCTTCCATGGGTAGTCTTCAAAGTCTGACATATCATTTGGGGCAGGACCTGGGCCCTCCTTCATGTGTCTAGGCTGAGAAAGTATTCCTCTATGTAAGATGGGCTCCCAAAGTCCATTCCTATACTAGGGATAAATACTACAAGACCCATAGACTGCACAGTCCTCCTAACTAACACCCACATTCAGGGGATCTAAGTCAGTTCTATGCTGTTTTCCCAGCTATCAGTCTGGGGTCCATGAGCTCCCCCTTGTTCAGGTCAGCTGATTCTGGGGGTTTCTCCAGCCTGGCCTTGACCCCTTTGCCCATCACTCCTCCTTCTCTGTAACTGGATTACAGGAGTCTGGCTAGTGTTTAGCTGTGAGTGTCTGCTTCTGCTTCCATCAGCATATAAGGTAGTCTTAAATCTCATTATCAGGGAAGGGTATTAAAGATAGCTTCTCCACTATAGCTTAGATTGTTACTTGGGTTCATCCTTGTAGATCTCTGAGCATTACCCTAGTGCCAGATTTCTCCTTAAATCTATAATGGCTCCCTCTATTATGGTATCTCTTTTCTTGTTCTCCTCTATTCTTTTCCTGTCTCAATCTTCCTGTTCTGTCATGCCTACCTCTCCACTCCTCTCCACTACTCTTCTCCCCTTCTCTTCTCCTAACTCTCTTTCCCCTCCCTCTAATTACAATTAATAAATGGGACCTCCTGAATATGTCTAGCCTCTTAGAATGAGCAACTGAGCAACAAATCAACATATTTCTATAAATGTATTTGGAAAATCTTAGGATTATGGCTACACTGGGCCGGCTGTCACAAGATAGCAGAGTGCAAACCATGGACAAGTCATTGCTAAAGTTGTGGTGCTAGAAACCTTGGACACTAGGTTAAACGAATGACAGTTCAAACCAAAGAAAAAGAGAAAAGACCTAGAAACAAATATTAGCTTATGCATTATTTGATTTGGGGATATAATGCAGGAAGAATGGTGGTTCTGTGCTATTTTACACTTCAGAGATAATAGTCAATTAGTATTTTAACTCTCTGCTCACTGAATTATCTAATGATAGTGCTGCCCATTTGATTGTGTCTTTATGTAATGAAACTGGCAGGAAATATAGGCAAGAGTGTGAGCAATTTGGGAACAGGAAAATCTTTTGACCAGAGTTGAGGGTTAAGGGGAGAAACTGAAACAATACTAAAGGGATTCGTATGATGGAAAAATCTTTTTTTGTAAAATAAAAACATTACTTTTGATGTGCATTAATACACATCAGAATGATTCAGCAAGTATTCACTGGGTTTTTATAAAAGAGTATACTTCACTCAGGTGTCAACTAAAAAACAGAACCATTTTAGAATGGTCACTGCTTATGGTGACACAGGTGCATGGACATCTAAGAAGTCACTATGTGTTTCCACTATGTGTGAAAATGCATGAGCAGTGTGAAGTAATGCCAGGTGTAACCTCTACAGTGAGTCACACTTTCACATCCTTTGCCCCACTCAGGCATGCTCTCGTTCTGTCCTATGAATGAATAGTGCTGTGAAATCTTAACCAAAAATAAAAGATAATAAAGGAAAAAAGAATCTCTTTAGTAATAGACAAATAGTATATTTCAAATACCTAAATTTAATTGCAGGTGTTTTATTTTAAATGATACAATTTCTTACTAACTGTAGAGTTAAAATCCCTACATAAATATTTCCTTTCTATTCATGGCTAAAAGAAATTCACCACTAATACTGTACTTAGTCATGAAACACTATAAGGTTTCCCCCTAATGCCAAGAGCATGGCATATATTCCAAAGGCTGTCATTTGGTCACAGACTAATACCAGAGGTATAGATAGAGTCATCATAGCAGGAAAAAAAATAAATGAAATGTATCCTTGTTAGAAAAGAAGGAAATCTATCCCCATCTGTGCATGACATGATCTTAAGTGTAGAAAACTCTCTGAATGGATTTTCACTAGAACTAATAAACAAGATTGGCAAAGGCACACAATATGGGATCAGTATATAACAAATAATGGTGTGACTATGCATCTGTAATAAACAAAGAAATAATGGCAGAAAACACCCCAAATCAGATGAATCAAGACCAAGACACATTATAACCAAATTGTCCAAATCAGATGACAATTTGCAATAGTCAAGGAAACTGTAGCACAACAATGTCTGTATCATAGTATCATTGACAATAGTCTTTATGTCCTAACAGAAAAAAAATGTCCAGCAATGCATGGATGTATAAACAAATTCTGGCATAAAGAATATCATTTAGTAATAGAAAGCAATGGAGTAATATATGTTGCCACATAGATGAACCTTGAAAACTTTATGCTAAAAGAAAAAAAAAACAGGGATAAAGACCATATACTGTATAGTCTTATTTACATGAGATGTTCAAAAGAGGTAAAGTTATAGAGAGAGCAAATTAGTGGTTTCTTAGGGCTGGTAAATGAAAATAGTAGCTAAAGGGGATACGGTGGCATTTTATTTAGTTAGTTTTGGTGATCATAAACATTTCCAAAAGTGATTATGGAGATTAAATATACGTAGCTGTTAAAATGATAAAAAGCTAACACATATGCTTTAAAATGGAGAAATACATGTATGATATGTGAACTATACTTTAATAAAGCTGTACTGTAAAATAGAGGAAGCTAATTTCTTAGAAAATATAAAAATGAAGTTCATAGAGTTTTAATACTTGATTTTATTTTTTTATTGTGTGTGTGTGTGTGAGAGAGAGAGAGAGAGAGAGAGAGAGAGAGAGAGAGAGAGAGGTGCTTAAGCTATTGCAAGGAGTGTATGTGGAGGTCAAGCACAGCTTCCAGGAGTAAATTCTCAGTTTCTACCTTTACATGGGTTCTGAGGATTAAATAAAGAACATCAGGTTTGTACTCCTAGCTCTTTTATCCACTGAGCCTTCTTGCTAATCCAAGAAAAACTGTATTTAATGGTAATTTCTCTGACAATTGTCAGTTTGCTTGTGACAATCATCTTAACACAGACAACAAAGAAGCTAAATACAGGCCTGGGAAAATTGGTCATGAAAATAATACCTGACAATCATCATTAGCAACATTATTTGATCTTGAGACAGAACTGACACTATTTAATAATTATAATAGAGTGGAATAAATTATATACTGATTGTGAAGGTTTGAATGAGAAGTAACCCTGACAGGCTCAGGTATTTGAGCAGTTGGTTTCTGGCTACTTGCAGCATTTCAGAAGGTTATGGAACTTTTAGGAGGTGGAGCCTTGCTGGAGGAAGTGTGATTCTTGGGGTGGGCTTTGAGAGTCTATAGCCTTGACCTACTTCCAGTTTACTATCTGCTTTGTGTTTGTTTTTGAAGATATGATCTCTCAGCCTTGCGCTCTGGTTACCTGCTACCATGATGTCTCCATTCTTATGAGCTTCCTGTCTGCAATCATAAGGCAAAATAAGCCATTTCTTTCATAGGTCACTTTTGGTTATTGCTTTTCATCACAGCAGTGAAAAAGCAATTGTACACAGTAAAATAGAAACAGGATAGACAGATTGAGAAACGGACATTTGTAATCACTATCTCTTCCATGAGTCAAGGTCAGAGGGCAGTAATCCAGATTTTTAAGGAACAATTTCATTCTGTGGCAGATCCTCTCTTTCCTATGGTTGACTCTCTTAGTTCATATACCCTGACTATCCCATCCTCGCTCCACCTTACTTCTTGAAGAAAACCAATGTACAAAATTCTGTCTTATCTTTCAGTGGCTTTTCACATGACAGAAATTACACCAAAGCATCTTGAAGTTATTTCCTTTCACTTGCAAAGAAAGTTATAGAAGTGTCGATATGAGTGTGTGCATGATTCAGATAAGATCTTTTAAGATAAGAATTCAGGAGTCACTTCAAAGGTCAGTGATATTGCATATGGTGCTATGACCTCAATTTGACTCACATTTAAGTCCATGTCTTAAAGCATAATTGCAAGGCCTCCTCCTCTATAACACAGAATGATATTAGATTCAGATACAAACAAGGAAAATCAACAAGTAGGCTAGTGAAAGCTGTTACTTGCTCAGGGATCCAATCCACATGAACAAACACTTGATACCTTCCAGAAGTATCTGAGGGAAGAATCCTACAGAAACTATCATTCATGTGCCATATAGATAGAGACATGAGCAAGTGATTAGTGGTATTGCTATTTACAAGATAAAAACAGGCTATTGAGGCCTGGAAAAAAGGGAAAGAAAGACACATTACCCAATCCTTCTGTAGTTGCTCAAATGACCTTAAAGTAGATCTTTTACTTGTGCCTTAGAGGAATGCAAGGTATTTACTATACTGAGCAAAGATCTCTGAAGGGCATATCAGATTAGAGCAGATGGGATACACGAAGATGCAGACACTCCCCAAGGCTATTATGAGAATCCAGTTTGTGTGCACCATGTATTTTCATTTTTAAAGCTGCATATGCTCACACTTAGAATCCTGTGATGTGACCACAACAGCAAGAGTAGATCAACTAGTTCTCAAAAGTGTTGAAATAATTAAAACACTATAATTGTAAGGAATCAAAGAAGCCATTTATTCCCTCCTCCCATTTAAGAGATAATTACGCAGCTATTAGGAACCTCTGAGGCTCAATAAACATCTTGCTTATTTATAACATCTGCTTTGTCATGTAAATTTAGAGCAGTTAAAAATCTCTTATGATTGTGAAGACTGCAGAGACTCTGAAAATTGGTCAACATCTTAGAGGTGCTTCTTCATTAATGCAATTGTCTAGTAATTTGACATACAATGAAGGCAGAAAGTGATCTCTGCAAATCTTGTGCTTCACATTGCATTTATACTTATAATACTCCATTCACCTGAAGGGAGATAAGAAGTGCTGTTCAGGTTGTCAATGTTTACTACTGCATTACATGCTTCCTAATCTAAATGTCCTGATAGATTCCATGAACTAAATACAATGGTTCTATTTTAAAGGTTTTTGGTTGTTCTGGGGTACATTTTTGCTATTTTTCATGATTCCTTTACAGTGTCTTAAATAAGCAGTTGAAATAACCCATCAGGATTACTACGAAGTCACATTCTCCTTATGTGGAAAACGAAGGCTGCATTGGTATGGCTAAATAACCTACAGCAGGTACTGAGTACACTACCAAATATGATTTCATTGAAAATCACAAGTTGGGGGTGGGGGAGTAACAGCAACTCTGCAATTCATTAAACAGATTAAAATGAAACATTTCCATGTCTTTTCTCTTCCAATTCAGTTTGACTGTGGCAATACTTCAAAGCTTATAAATGAAAACTGTTGTAACAGGAAACAAAACTTCCAGAATTCTGGCATATGCATTATGTATAGCCTCTTTGTTGTGGGATTATCAAAAGCATGTTATTATTAGAATTAAACACTACAAAAGTTCTACACCAAATAAAAGTAATCACTAAGGTTTCATTTTCAGTCTCTTTAATTTTAAAATATTCTTAAGCCTTAGAGTAATATCATCCTGGCACTCTTCTTATTTTCAGGCCTTAAAAGTAATTCATTATTTAAATATAATCTGCAAGTTATACACCTCAAGTGGAACTCCAAATTATCACTATCATGAAGAATTGCCAGAGAGGAAGTCTCCCACCTTTTTGTTAAAGAACCACTGCTCAGGTTGAAGACATCAGACTCACAAACAAAATGATCAAGACAGGATAAGGCACCACATGAGTGCACACATCATAGTAACTACAGACATTCAGACAAGGGTGAGATGCCTCTGCTTCCCTATGGCTATGTGGTGGCTTGAATAATAGTAGCCCCCATAGGTTCATGTATTTGAATAGTTAGTCACTAGGGGAGTAGTATTATTTGAAAGGATTAGAAGGACTGGGAACTGTCCCCTTGTTGGGGGAAGTGTCAATAAGGGTGGGCTTTGAGGTTTCAAAAGCCCATACTAGGCCTAACCTATTTCTCTTTCTACTGCCTGTGGATCTGGATGGACCTCTCAGCTACTGCTCCAGTGCTTGCTGAGTGCCCAAATGCTCTCCACCATGACGATAATGGACTAAACCTCTGAAATTGTTAAAGGCCTCCAATTAAATGCTTTGTTTATAAGAGTTGCTTGATAGGCAATAGTGTCTCTCAATTGCACCAAAACACTGACTAAGAAGGAATATTTCTGTGACCTGACCATGCAAGAATAGATTTTCCAAAGGTGCTCTTCAAGCTGTGCAGTCTGGTTGTAATTAGAATCACAGTACTATGTATGTAGACAACAGCTTATTGGTTATTGTTTCAAAATACTGGGGGTGGTTAATTAATTTAGTTGTGTTTTCATAGATTATCAAAATCTTCAACTATATATGACCATATTAAGAAATACAATGGAGAAATCCGGGCCCCTGCCAAAGAACGAGGTCTCAGCAGGAGAGCTCCAGTTTCCAGTGAGATCCCACTACTCTGCAAAACATGCTCAAGTTCAAGCCCAGCCCTCGCCCTCTTCCGCCTGCTATTGGCCAGAGGTGAGTCTGGGCCCAATTGGGGCTGCCTGTCCCATACAACTTCTTTTCCTCCCTCCCCCCGCATGAACTACCTGGATTGGCCCCTGATCCTACTGCTCCTGTCTCCTGTCGCCATCGAGAGCACACTTGGAGATCTGATACACCCCCACCCATCCCCACCTCCAGCCTACCCCCTATACCCTGAGCCCTACCCCACCTACGGTCCTGCTGCTCTGGTTGAGCACTGGGACAGAGGGTGGAGCCAACAGTCCACCCTACTTCAGAGACCTCTCAGAGCAACTCCGAACAAAGGAGACCTGACTATCCACACGGGACCACCTGTAATTTCCACCTGCTTGGTCTCTGACCCCGCCTCCAGTCCTCTGCTGGAGTTCCAGGCCCCTCCCAGAGATCCGCCTATCTCTGCAGGTCCACACTGAGTTCCTGCAGGCAAGATCCTTGACCCCCAAATTCTGGCCCCTGCCAAAGAACAAGGTCTCAGCGGGAGAGCGCCAGTTTCCAGTGAGATCCCATTACCCTGCAAAACCTTCGCAAGTTCAAGTTCAGCCCTTGTACTCTTCTGCCAGCTATTGGCCAGAGCTATTGGCCAGAGCTATTGGCCAGAGGACCACTGTGAGTACCTGCTGGCATCTTCTTCTAGATCCTCATCCTTGACCCCATCCCTGGATCCCTGTCTGCAGAGAAACCTCCTAGAGAGCTTGGACCACACAGAGCTACAGATATTGAATCTCAGATCCACATAAGACCATCGGGGAAGGACCATAGAGAGAAGGAAGAGACACCACCAACACCTACTGGAAGAAACTATGGGAAGAAGGCAATTCAAGAGAACACCTAACAACAGAAAGACAAACATGACACCACCAGAATCTAGGGAATCTACACCAACTAGAATGGAACACAACAACAAAGCAGAGGAAGCAGAAGGGTACTACGTAAAAAATACCATCAAAAAAAGGATAGAGGCCCTCAAAGAAGATGTGAGAAAATCCCTTAAAGAAATGGAGGAAAAAACAAAAAAAAAGTGGAAGAAATGAACAAATTCCTTAAGGAAAGTACAGAAAGCCAAGAATAAACAATTAAGCAGGTGAAGGAAACGGTTCAAGACTTGAAAACTGAAATTGAGAAAATAAAGGCAACACAAACGGAAGGAAGGCTGGAAATTGAAAAGCTGGGCAAAACATCGGAATCCACGGACACAAGCATAACCAATAGAATTCAAGAGATGGAAGAGAGAATCTCAGGCGCAGAAGATAAACTAGAAGAAATAGATTCATCGACCAAAGAAAATCATAAATCCAACAAATCCTTAACACAAAACATCCAGGAAATGTGGGACACCATGAAAAGGCCAAACCTAAGAATAATAGGCATAGACGAAGGTGAGGAAGCCCAGCCCAAAGGTGCTGAAAACATATTCAACAAAATCATCGAGGAAAACTTTCCAAATCTGAAGAAGGACATGCCCATGAAAATACAAGAAGCATACCGAACGCCAAATAGGCTGGACCAAAGAAAAAAGACCCCTCGACATGTAATAATCAAAACACCTAGCATACAGAATAAAGAAAGAATATTAAGAGCAGCAAAGGAAAAAGTACAGGTAACACATAAAGGCATACCTATCTAAATTACACCTGACTTCTCCATGGAAACCCTCAAGGCCAGAAGGTCCTGGATAGATGTTCTAAAAGTATTAAGAGAACACGGATGCCAGCATAGGCTACTATATCCAGCAAAACTCTCAGTCAATATAGATGGAGAGAACAAGATATTCAATGACAAAACCAGATTTTCCCAATATGTATCTACAAATCCAGCCCTACAGAAAGTATTGGAAGGAAAATTCCAACCCAAGGAAGGTAACTATGCACACAAAAATGTAGGCAACAGATAATCCAACTACACCAGAAACCTATGGTGAGGCAGAACAAATATATTCACAATACCACTCCCAACAACAAACCTAAATCAAACAAGCATCAACAATCAATGGTCCTTACTCACCCTCAACATTAATGGTCTTAACTCACCTATACAAAGACACAGGCTAACAGAATGGATACGAAGAGAGAATCCATCCTTCTGCTGCATACAAGAAACACATCTTAGCTCCAAAGATAGACATTACCTCAGGGTAAATGGTTGGGAAAAGATTTTCCAATCAAATGAAAATAAGAACCAAGCAGGCATAGCTATCCTAATATCTAACAAGTTAGACTTCATACCAAAACTAGTCAAAAGAGATGAAGACGGTCATTTCATATTCATCTCAGGAGAAATCCATCAACACAAAGTCTCAATTCTGAACATCTATGCCCCTAATACAAAGTCACACACATTCGTAAAAGGAACACTACTAAAACTCAAAGCTCATATAAAACCTCACACACTTATAGTGTGAGACTTCAATACACCACTCTCAAAACTAGACAGGACCACAAATCAGAAACTCAACAAAGAAACAAAATAATTAACAGAAGTTATGTCTCAACTGGGGTTAACAGACATCTATAGAACATTCCATCCAAAGACAAAAGAATATACCTTCTTCTCTGCTCCACATGGAACCTTCTCTAAAATCGACCACATACTAGGAGACATAACAAACCTCAACAGATACAAGAGAATAGGAATAGTCCCCTGTATCTTATCGGACCACCATGCTTTAAAATTGGAATTCAACAACAACACAAATAGCAGAAAACCTGCAAACTCATCGAAACTGAACAATGTGCAATTGCACCACTCCTAGGTCAAAGAAGAAATAAAGAAAGAAATTAAAGACTTTCTAATATTCAACGAGAATGAGGATACAACATACCCGAACTTATGGGACACCTTGAAAGCAGTGCTAAGAGGGAATTTCATTGCACTAAGTGCCCATATGAAGAAAACAGAGGATAGTCACATAAAAGAATTAACAGCCCAACTGAAAACCTTAGAACAGAGAGAGCGAATTCACCCCGCAGGAGTAGACGCCAGGAAATAATCAACTTGAGGGCTGAAATCAACAAAATAGAAACCAGGAAAACAATACAAAAAATCAATGCAACAAAGAGTTGCTTTTTGAGAAAATCAACAAGATAGACAAACCTTTATCCAAATTAACGAAAAAGCAGAGACAGAACATGCAAATTAACAAAATCAGAAATGAAATGGGGAACATAACAACAGACACAGAGGAAATCCAGACAATTTTCAGGTCATACTTTGAAAATCTGTATTCTACAAAAATTGAAAATTCAAAGTAAATGGACAAGTTTCTGGATAACTATCACTTACCAAAATTAAATCAAGAACAGACAAACAACTTAAATAGACCTATAACCTGCAATGAAATAGAAGCAGACATCGAAAGCCTTCCAACGAAAAAATTCCAGGGCCAGATGGATTCAGTGCAGAATTCTACCAGACATTCAAGGAAGAACTAATACCACTACTCCTCAAACTGTTCCACAAGATAGAAACAGAAGGTTTATTGCCAAACTCTTTTTATGAGGCCACAATAACTTTGGTACCCAAACCTCACAAAGACACAACTAAGAAAGAAAACTACAGACCAATATCCCTGATGAATATCGATGCAAAAATACTCAATCAAATACTGGCAAACCGAATTCAAGAATACATTAGAGAAATCATCCACCATGACCAAGTAGGCTTCATACCTGGAATGCAGGGATGGTTTAACATAAGAAAATCTATCAATGTGATCCAACATATAAAAAAAACAGAAAAAACAACCATATGATTATCTCCCTAGATGCTGAAAAAGCCTTAGACAAAATTCAACACCCTTTCAGGATAAAGGTATTAGAGAGGTCAGGGATAACAGGAACATACCTAAACATAATAAAAGCAATATACAGCAAACCGACTGCCAACATCAAACAGAATGGAGAGAAACTTAAGCCAATTCCTCTAAAATCAGGAACAAGACAAGGCTTTCCTCTCTCTCCATATCTCTTGAATATCGTACTAGAAGTTCTAGCTAATGCTATAAGACATTAAAAGGAGATCAAGGGCATACAAATTGAAAAGGAAGAAGTCAAACTGTCTCTATTTGCAGATGATATGATAGTTTACATGAGCGACCCAATAAACTCTACCAGGGAACTCCTACAGCTGATAAACACCTTCAGCAAACTAGCAGGATACAAGATAAACTCAAAAAAATCAGTAGCCCTATTTTTTTCAGACGACAAAGAGGCAGAGAAGGAAATCAGAGAAACATCACCCTTACAATAGCCACAAGCAACATAAAGTATCTTGGTGTAACGCTTACCAAACAAGTAAAAGACCTATATAATAAGAACTTTGTGACTCCAAAGAAAGAAATTAAAGAAGATACCAGAAAATGGAAAGATCTCCCATGCTCTTGTTTAGGTAGGATAAACATAGTAAAAATGGCAATCTTACCAAAAGCAATCTACAGATTCAATGCAATCCCCATTAAAATCCCACCACAATTCCTCACCGACCTTGAATGGATAATAATCAACTTTATATGGAAAACCAAAAGACCCAGGATAGCCAAAACAACCCTATTCAATAAAAGAACTTCAGAAGGCATCACCATTCCTGACTTTAAGCTGTACTACAGAGCTATAGTTCTGAAAACAGCCTGGTATTGGCATAAAAATAGCCAGGTAGACCAATGGAATCGAATTGAAAATCCTGATATTAATCCACGCACCTATGAACACCTGATTTTCGACAAAACAGCTAAAATTATACAATGGGGCAAAGACAGCATCTTCAACAAATGGTGCTGGCACAATTGGATAAGGGTGTGTAGAATACTGCAGATAGACCCATGTCTGTCGCCATGCACAAAACTCTAGTCCAAATGGATCAAAGACCTCAACATCAATCCAGCCACATTGAACCTCTTAGAAGAGAAAGAAGGAGGTACCCTTGAACAAATTGGTAAAGGAGACTGCTTCTTGAACATAACTCCAGGGGCACAGACACTGAAAGAAACAATAAACTGGACCTCTTCAAACTTTGAAGCTTCTGTAAGGCAAAGGACACAGTTGACAAGACCGAATGGCAGCCCACTGACTGGGAAAAGATTTTCACCAATCCTATATCCAACAATGGGCTGATCTCCAAAATATACAAAGAACTCAAGAAACTAGTCAACAAAACACAGAACTGAAGAAAGAATTCTCAATGGAGGAAATCAAAAAGGCTGAAAGACATGTAAGAAAATGCTCCACATCCTTAGCTAACAGGGAAATGCAAATCAAAACAACTTTGAGATACCATCTTACCCCTGCCAGAATGGCTAAAATTAGAAACACCAGTGATGACTTATGTTGGAGAGGATGTGGAGAAAGTGGAACACTCCTCCACTGCTGGTGGGAGCCCAAACTCATACAGCCATTTTGGAGATCAGTATGGCGGTTCCGCAGGAAAATGGGAATTAGTTTACCACAGGACCCAGCAATGCCCCTCTTAGGCATATACCCAAATGGTCCACATCCATGCAACAAAGACATGTGCTCAAGTATGTTCATAGCAGCACTATTTGTAATAGTAAGAACCTGGAAGCAACCTAGATGCCCCTCAATTGAAGAATGGTTAATGAAGATGTGGCACATCTACACAATGGAATACTAATCTGCAGAAAAAAATAATGGTATCTTGAAATTCGCAGGCAAGTGGATGGCACTTGAAGAAACCATCCTGAATGAGGTATCCCAGTCACAAAAAGAGAAACACAGTATGTACTCACTCATATATTGATTTTAGAACAAGATCAAATGATCACCAGCCTATAATTCACATCACCAGAGGAACTAGGATACAAGTTGTATTCTAAGAGATTCATATAAAGTCCCTCACAGAACTGGGAAGGGACAAGTCCCCCCAGAGCTCAGGTAAAGTGGGGGAGGACAGCGAATGGAGAGAGAAGTAGGAGAAAATGAGGGGGAGGAGAGGAAGGCATGTGCGACCAGGAAGATTGAGCCTGGTTAGGAATAGAAGACAGGAAAGACGGAGAGACAGACAGAGACAGAGAGAGAGAGAACATAAAAGAGGGAGCCAATATTGGTTTGAAGATAAAATTGAACACAAAAAACGGTCTAGAGAACTACAAGACTGCTCCCAACTAACAATTTGAGCTTCTGTGGAAATGCTATCATAAATGCCCTTCCCGGACATTGAGATCAACAACTATCTTCTCCATGGAGCCCTCAACTAATGCCTGTTGAAAATAGGAGCAAACACCCATACATAAACACTGAGTTGAACTAGAACCCAGAAGCAGATGGAGAGGACAAGACCATGCGGTAGAAGTACGTAGAGACAGCTTACCTGAACAAGGAGGAGCTAAGGGCCACTAGACTGATAGCTGGGAAGCCAGCAGGGGACTGACTCGGACCTCCCTGAATATGGATCTCAGCCAGAAGGTCTGAGCAGTCTAAGAGACCTCAGACAGTGGAGCCAGGATGTATCCCTGGTGCACAAAAGGACCTTGAGAACACATCCCCTATGGAGGGATAACTGCCTTAATCTAGAGACAGGATAGAAGCCCTAGTCCCTACTTCACATGACCTGTCAGATCTACATGACCCCAACTGGATGGCATTCCCCTACATATGGTATTGTGGTGGGGGCTTGGGAGGGGAGGGTGTTTAGAGTGCATGTGAGAGGGCAGAGAGGGGTAAAAGGGAGGGAAGGAGGGAGGGAGGGGGCTGGAGGGGAGGGAGGGAGGGAGAGGGACCTGGGATCGACATGTAAAATAATAAATTAAAAAAAAAAAAACGCTTTGACTCCAAAATTTAAGTTTAAGGACAAGTTACTGGGGAAAAGTATTTCAATTTTTGTTTCCACAGAAAATGAAAAGATGTGGATTCCTTCCAGACAAATGTGGTTTGATCACGCCAGACCGCCTGAAACAGAGTACAAGCTGATCCTACATTCCAAACAGTTGGACAAAACAGCCCTACAGACTACAGCTAGGATATCTGAATCTTCTTGAATCCCCCAAGACAGTGCCCCTTACCAGCAGGAAGTAGTTTGGAAAGAACGACGCCCAAATTCCCAAATATTGTGTATAAATGTTTGTTTTCATTTAATTGGACTTTGTTATATAAAATTAAATAAAAAATTATATATATATATATATATATATATATATATATATATATATAAAGAAATACAATGAAAGGAAAGTTTAAACAATTTAAAGTACCTAAATACCATATGGTCTTATTTTCTACGTACCATATGAAAATATAATTGGGACAAAGTATAAAGGATTTAAAATATCTAAATATGACAAGATTGACCTTAATTACTTAAGAGTATGCATAATTAAATTTTATTTGTTTCTGTTTTGAAAGCTCACAGAAGTGCCCTGTCTTTCAGAATTTTCTCCCCATGGTATAACTTTTAACTCTACAAACAAAAGTATATTTGCCTTGAAAAACTGGTTCCTTTTAGTGCTGTTCAGCAATCAGTTTCACTAAAAAGTTCCACCCTAGTTTCTTTGCTTATAGAAAAATCTGCTTGTAATTTTAAATGAATGTGGTTTATTTATGCTATAACGTGATAAGACAAACTGACCTGTTCTCTGTACTGTTGTGACCTTCTAATTTTAAGGGAGCCTTTTATCTTTACATTATTCAACAAGCATTTACTGGGCATGTAGTATGTGTCAAACACTATAGTAGACATTCATAAAATAAGAACAAAAGGGGGAAAAAAGGTTTCTGAGATCATGTACATAAATAATTATAGTAGGGTGGCATTAACACCATAACAATGTTCCATTGTTTTACTTGGCCTAAGACTCTTGCATAATATCCTGGGTATATTAATCAGTGTCATTTCTTTCTTTGGCCTTATCTTTTTAGTAGTTAAAATTTTAAATATTTGAGGATTTCATATATGAGTCCCATCATTTCCACCCTGCCCTCTCCTATTTCCACTCTCTCTTACACACACGCACACACACACACACACACATACACACACACACACACACACACACACTACTGAATTCAGTTAGTGATGTTTATATGTGTGCATGTTTGTGGGCCAACTACTTGTGATTAGATAACCTAGCAGGAATATTATCCCTGGAAAAGACCATCTTCTCCTATCTTAGCAGCCACTAAACTGACTATAGCTATTAATCTAGAGATGTGGCACTGTGAAATTTTTTCATATATGTTGGGGTGTCAACTGATGTGGTCATTATGCAGGTCCTGTTTATGTAACCAAATTGCAGAGATTGCATGTCTAGAAGAAACAACTCCTAGCTGATGGATCTTGTTATTGTTACAATCTCCCTAGATCCATTTTGTTCACTGAGTCTTAGGTGTAGAGGCTGCATGGCAAATGTATCATTTGGGACTGAGTTGTTCATGGTCATTTATTCTCAGGTTTAGAGACAGTGTGTATTTCTGTAATATCCTCCATCTGCTTGCTTTGTGAGGAGTGAGAGCTATGTTTATCTGATTTAGAAAATAATAGGTTCTCATCTAATGTCTATGACTTCTGCAGCCACAACCATTTGGCTGAGTTCACAGTACCAGGCATGAAGTCCCACCTATTGAGCATGCAAATAGATAGTTGTTGGTTACTTCCAAAAGTGCCACAAATTGCACCATTGGGGATATAGTTCTTGGAAGGATAAAGTATGTGGTTCATAGGAATTGTAGCTGGGTAAGACAATTGATTGATTTTTATATCTTGGCATATCACCTTCTGTAACTACAGGACAGTCCTCAAGAAGAAGCCGTCCAGCTCAGTTTCAGCTCAATTCTTCCACATCTAAAGTATATGGTATCTTCAGCAACACAGTATTATATCTAAGTTCTGGGAGGTAACAAAGGAACACAGAAATGGATGTATTATTTTAGGAGTTCTTTGTACATCCCAGACCTTTCCTGGCACTGGAGATTTCATTCATCTATGGCTCTTGAGGAAGCATTATCACCCTATGTGCGGTAATTCCATTAAGTGTGTGTGTGTGAGAGGGTGTTGATAGTATTTTTAAAATTCTTGTAAATAATGTTTCCTTGTGGCTTTTTCAAATACCCATAGAGTTATGTATCTACCCTTCTTCTATGTATTGCCCTTCCTCACCTCTTCCTTTTTTTTTAAACAACAGTGTTGTTGGGTGTTGTCTTCAACTTAGCTATTCCGACTGGGGTACATTTTCCTAATTCTTAATGGTTATGAACACTTTTGGAGAAATTTCTTAGCTATATTTAATTCTTCCATTTGAGAACTCTCTAGTTTCTATCCATAACTCATGTTTTCATTGGGTCATAGGTTTCACTGGCTCTTTGAGTTCATTGTATATTCTGGATATTAATCTTCTTTCAAAGATTTTCTCCAACTCTGTGGACTTCCCCTTTATGTGATTGTTTTTTGTAGCTGTACAGAAGCATTTTAGTGTTATGAGGTCACATTTGTCAATTGTTGGCTTTATTTCCTGGGCAAATGATACCCTATTCAGAAAGTAATTTATTACACTTACGTCTTGTTGAACACTGCCCATTTTTTTTCTGTAAGTTTCAGCATTTCAGAAGACTTCACATTCAGGTTGCTGATCCATTTGGAGTTGAGTTTTGCACAGAACAATAGATACCAATTTATTGAAGTTGTTCTCTTTCTTCCAATGTGTGTAAGTTTGGCATGTTCATGAATTATCTTATAGCTGTAATTATGTGAATTTGTGTTTGGATCTTCTATCCTGTTCCATTGATCCACATGGCTCTTGTTCCAGGTTTGGCCTTCTCTTTACCAACATGCTTCATTTTAGAGCCTTTGAGAATGTTATTACTCATGTCTTCTTTGCATTCATCAGCTAGCTAAGCCCAACTTATTTATTGCAATCAGTATGAGTACAGCCTCATCAGAAAAACTATTCCTTGATGGGAGATATCATTCTGTAAATATATTTCTCTTATTGGTTAATAAATAAAGCCTTGTTGGCCAATAAGAAAGCAAGATAAGCAGGACTAGGAGACAAGAAAGATTCTGGGAGAGGTAGCAGAGAGGAGTTAAGAAAGATGTAGGACTTGAGAGAAGAAGTCCAGTCCCTTTCTCTGGTAAGGTAAGACCACTTGGAAACACTTAGATTGATATTAATAAGTTAATGTTTAAGACAGAGCTAGCCAATGAGAAGCTCTAGACATTGGCCAACAGCTTTATAAATAATATAGTCTTTGTGTGTTATTTTGGGACTGGCGTGGCTCTGGGACCAGGCTGGCTGGAAAGTACATGTAACAATTTCTGGGGATTTTTCTTCCTGTGAGCAGAAGCAGACACCCACAGCTAAACACCGAGCTGAACTCCTGGAATCACGTTTCAGACAGGGAGGAGTGATGAATAAAGGGGTCAAGACAAGGCTGGAGAAATCCACAGAAACAGCTGACCTGAACAAGGGGGAGCTCATGGACCCCAAGTCTGATAGCTGGGAAATCTATACAGGACAAACCCAGACCCTCTGAATCTGGGTGCCAATTAGGAGGCCTGGGCAATCTATTGGCCTCCAGTTGGGATCAGTACTTATCCCTAATATACAAGTGGACTTTGGGAGCCCATTCCACATAGATGGATACTCTCTTATCTTAGACACATGGGGCGGGACTAGGCTCCAAATGATATGACAGACTTTGAAGATCCTCATAGAAGGATCAACCACGTTGGAGAGCAGAAAGTGAATGGGACAGGGTGTTGGTGGGGGATAAGGGAAGAGGGGGGCGGGAGAGGGAACTGGGATTGATGTGTAAAACAACTTTGTTTCTAATTTAAATTTTAAAAGTGTTTCCTTCCTGTGATATTCTCAGTGTTCCCTATGTGTTTTCATTTTAGCTCTCATTTCAATTGTAGCTGATAATCTGTAGAACTTCATAAAGGTGAAACTTTATCAGTACTGTTTACTAGTATGCCCCCTGACAAGCACTGTGCCTGAGACATTGATGATCTTGAGCAGGCATTTATGAAGAAAAGAGAGGAAGGTTAAAAATGAGGGACAAGGCTGAGGAAGGAGGAGTGAGGACAGGCATGGAAGTAGGAAGTTAGGGAGGATTCAAGGGAAAGAAAAAAAGAAAAGAGGGAGGAAAACTGTTTGCATGTGCATAAAGAGTTTATGAAAGTCAAAAGACTTTGGAGGAATACTGACTTTGAAGGTTTGTCCCTTCATAAGTATTCCTAGTTTCTCTGTCACTCCCTTCCTGACTAAGAACTGGTGTCTATGATATCCAGACCCAAGACAATGTGCTAAATCCAACCACTTTCTGAGGAAAATACCTCTAGTATGAAAATGATAATGATCTCAACAGATTACAGCATGTATGATTTTAATAGAGGACCTCCTAAAGAGTCTTTACATGTATCCCAAATTCCTGGCTATCCCTTCCTTTCATATTTACTAAAAGCTCTTAGAAATGCAGAATTCTTCATTTGATGGAGAAAGTAGAAAAATAAACATATAAATAGGATGTGTTAAATCATTTATAAATGCACTGCTTCATCAGTCTGCCCTCTGTTCCCACAGGTAATTATAAATTGCTTGAATAACTTGATAGTCATCAGTCTTATGGAGATTAATATAAGCGAAAGTAACAGTTCTCTTCTGGTGTAGTTAATGTCTGCAGTCAGATGCTTCCACATCTATTTTTTATTTTAAAGAGAAGAGACAACACAAAATCAGTCATCTTAGAAGGTTTAATATCAACCTAGTCTCCTTTTGATATGGAAACAGCAACTCCTCTTTCCATATTCAAAAGACTAATATGGCATTTGAACTTGCCTTTTCATTCTACTTTTATTGTAATCCTGCAATTTTAAGTTACTGTAGTAACAAATTTGATTTGAATGAAGGCTTCATTATTGTAATTTTAATTGTTTGGTTTTGTTTTCTAGTCTAGATCCATTTGAGTTTAAAAGATAAAAAATAGATTATCTTTTACTAGTTTCTAAATATCATGGAACACAAAGACAATGCAGGCAATGATTATGTCTATTTCTGAAAATATATGGTTATATATCAATTCTTAATGTCTATTTTAGAAACATTAGGCATTGTAGTAAAGCAGATCATTGTTTGATATAATTAAGTAATAAGAGTACCAGTAACAAATCTCCAACATGTCACTGAAAAAATGTACATTGTACAACTATTTATGCAATGTATTACTATAAAATATATTTATTTTCAACTTCTTATATTACAATGAAAATATAACCATCATATTTACATCATTATAAAATTTAAGGATTAAGAAAAAGAATTTTATAGTGAATCCATCTGATTTTATCATAGTATTCAATTAATGTAATTTAAATTACCTAGGTCTGATTAACTTTTCAAATAACAGTGATGTTTTTATTGCTGTGATAAAATGCCAGGACCTCAATCAATTTTGGAAGGAAAGGATTTATTTCAGCTTGCAGTTCCACATCACAGTCCACCACTGAGCAATTTAAACAGGGTAGGAATCTAGCAACAGGAGATGATGCAAAGGCCACAGAGGAGTGCTGCTCACTGGTTTGCTCCCCATAGTTTTGTCAAAACCCCAGGACCACCTGTCCAGCGGTGGCACTTCCCACTATTAGATGGTCCTTCCCACATTATTCATTAATCAAGGCCTACTGATAAGTCAATCTTATAGAAGAATTTTCTCAGTTATGGGTGTTATATAACTAGCTTGTGTCAAGTTGACATAAAACTAGCCAGTACAATAGCTTACTCATAGCTCGGGCCTTAACTAGTCAAAATAATCAATTTGATTTCTGAAAAGTCAAGTTGCCCCATCCATCATGCCATCTTGGGCAGTTTGGAATCTGAACCCAGAGTCCAATAGAACTTCAGATAGAACTCCCAGATCTAGTTCACCTTCCTGCTCCATGTCAGCCACTCACTGATGGCCAGGCTCTGGGAAGTCAGCCACCTCAGCCACCGCTGTACCTCAAACCTGAATGGAGTTGGAAATGGAACACTAGTTAAGGACATGCAGAGCACATTCCCTCCACCCACCTCCTCATGTATCAATCGTCCAAATGACCATGCCTACCTGTGATCACATGGATATCAAACCTAGAATTCTAGAATGGGTCCCAAGATTGAAAATTAAGCATCATCCATCTGCTGCACAGCCTAACAAATTGATGTAACAACAAGAAAAGATACAAAGACTCACCCAACAAAGGCAAGGCCAGATACTCATACAAAGAAGTACCACAAACAAGCTAACTCCAGATACCTATAACCTATCACAGAAACACAAAAATCATGAACAACCAAGATTATGTGTCTCCTCTACTAACCAGTACCTCCATCATAGTATTCTTCAAGAAAAACAATTTAACTGACAGATATGAAATGAGTTCAAAATAGCAATCATAAATATGTTCAAGGTTCTCAAAAAAGATATTAATAAATGTCTGAATTAAGAGCACAAAACACAGAAAGACAGCTGAATGAAATAATAAAAGCAATTCAGTATATAAAAATAGAACTTAATAAAGGGATATAATATCTAAAGAAAAGCCAAACTAAAATAAAACTCAAATATATAAAACTCAGGAAGTTAAAAAAAAAAGCTCAAAGGAAAGTTTCACCAGTAGATTGGGTCCAATGGAAGTAAGAAATGAGAATTTAAGATCTCAAAGATAAAGTAGAAGAAAAGAATCATTCAGGCAAAAATCAAATGATGATGATGATAATAATAATAATAAGGAACAAAGCATCCAGGCTACAAAAATACAAGAATGTTAATAATGTGTATAGAAGAAAAAGAACTCAGGTAAAAGGCACAGAAAATGTTTTCAACAAAATCATACACATTTTTCTAAATTTAAAGAGATCCCTATGAAACTTTAAAAGGCAGACAGAACACCGCATAAACAGTCCCCATAAGGAAAAGTCAATAATGTTGAGTATCATAACTTGGAGGGTAATAGTATATTTAAAGTTAATTTGCATGGTTTAGTCTTACAAGGGGGGAAATAAGCTTACCACTATTATAGGTACTAAATGAGAATTAAAATTCCTCCTAATGTATATATACATATATATATATATATATATATTATCAAATTTTACCAAATTAATGATGTATATTATTAAAATGTAACAAATGGACTGAGGGAGAGTTTCAAGTCAGTTACATTCCTGCCTCTGAAGCCTGAGGACCCATGTTCTTAACCCTGGCTTTTTGTCAAAAGCAGGAAATGACCATCCATATCTATAATCCCAATGCAATAAGGTAAAGACAGACAGATCCCTAGGCCTATCAGTGTAGCAGAAATGCTAAGTATGGGATTAAGTGAGTGAGTCTCTGTCTCAAAAGATAACACAGGTAGCTGTAAACTGCCAAACTTAGATATTAGGAACTAAACTCAAGTGCTCTTAAGGACTGAGCTATCTCTCTAGCACAAATCCAATGTTTTTTAAATGAATAAAAGATTTCCTAAACATCACACATCTAATGAGTATCACTTACCTGACATTCAGTTCAGTGTTTTCTCATTAAGTTCACAATACACATTTTTTTTTTTTTGGCTGTTGGAGAATTCTTTCTAGTGTCTCTCTAAGTAAAGGGTCAATCATTATGAGTATAGATTAAAAAGAGAAATGAACAATGATAAAAGACAAGTTTCCTGAAATTTCAATTCAGAATTATTAGCCAAAAGTTTGACAATTATAGACATGAACACTCTTTTAATGTCTAGAAAATACTCTAAGTGAAAAATCTTTCATCTCCTTATAAAAGAAGATTATATGACAAGTTTAACATGTAAAGATTATATTCTACTGTATTATAATCTAGGATAGGGCCAAACAAAACCCAGCTTGTACAAAAAATAATAATATCATATTTCCATTCTTCAATCTAGAAGTTTCTTGACAAATTTGCAGAATCAGTCAAAGTATTTTAGCCAAGTTTTATTTAATATAACATGAACTATTCTTATCCATGGTCATGTCATTTTGTAGGCCACTCCATTTTTGCTGACATGTGATAATTCTAATAACAACTTTAGTTTCTCCACATTATTGCCTCCTGCGCCACACTGATCTCCAATAATGGCAAGCTAGAAAAGATGTTTATTAATCACCTAATATTTTTTAACTGAGCATTCACTGTTTACCCGCCAGCATCTGATCGCCGAACAATGAAACTTTACAATCTCTTTCCTCTCCCCCCTTCCTTTGAAAACTGTAAGAAGGGACTCCTACTGTGCCAATGTTCTAAATTCTCCTCATAGCCCCCCTTACACTATTGTCTATTTTCATGCCTTGAATGAGAATGGCTCACATAGGCTAATAGATTTGAATTCTGAGCACCAGAGAGAGGCACTATTTGAAAAGATTAGGAGGTATGGCTTTGTTGGAGGAAGTTTGTTACTGCAGTTGGGGGGGGGGGTGAGCTTTGAAGCATTTCAAAGCCCAAACCAGGCCTAGTGGCTCTCTCTCTTCCTACTGCCTAAGATCCCGGTATAGAACTCCAAGCTACTTCTCCAGCAACATGTCTTGTCTACCTGTGTGTCCTCATGCTCCACACCATGACAATGGACTAAATGTCTGAAAGTGTAAGCAATCCCCAATTAAATGCTTTCTTTTATGAGTTGCCATGATCATGGTGTCTCTTCACAGCAATAGAACACAAAGACATCTATCTCTCTGCCTATGACTCTTAGTAAATCTCTTACCAAATAGGACAGTCCTACTTGGTATTCCCCTTGAATATCACATGTGGCAGAAGGAAAGAATCAACTTTTCAATATGGTTAAAGAAAAGTCCTTTTACCTCAACATGCATGCCATGGTACATAAATGCAAAACTCACACACAATTCAAAATTAAAAATAATAACAGGAGAATCCATACAAAAAGAATAATAAGAAATAGTATTCATTTGAGAGAACTGTACAGTTTGCATGAATGCTACCTGTATTTTCATTCCATTTATACTAAATAAATAGCCAATTTACCTAAAATTATTTAATAATTGCATTTGACATTATTGTCATTTGTGTTTATTATATGATACCATTTGTCAAAATATGTAAATATAGTGTAAATAAAGTCCACAAGCCAAACATATTTGTTTGCAAGAAGAATCCCAATATAGTTAATAATTATGTGAAATCAAAATGTTTTCATTTTTTCCTACAAGCTTTAACTTTCACCACTGACATTGATGTGTATCTCAATATATTCATTCATTCAATAATTAGAGACATTATGTATTTGTAAATTCCCATTTAACTGTATAATATGTATTCCAAGATAGAAGGCCAAAGAGACTATTTTTCCTAATTGATATTGAAAGAAATGATTAGCATGCTACAGTACTTGTCTAACTCCTTTAGATTAGTTAATTATTCAGGATTAATTCTGTGAAAATCCAGAGAATGCTTATGATGATGAGTTCCTAAGATATACAACTGTTCGAGGAGATAAGAACTGTTCATGAATTTATCATGTATTCAAATACACTATAAAGATCTTGGCTGCTTAAAATGTCTTCTATTTTTTATTAATTACTAAATATTGGTGGTGAATGTACATTAACATTTGCCCATTACAATTTCCTGAACGATTAAGATTTATTAACCTTGCACAAGGTTACTTACAAACTACTCAAAGCCTTGTATTTATGAAAGTATTTTATATATGTTTGCCTTTTTCACATCAAATACTTATCTGAATAAACCAACAAGGCTATAATATACAAAGAACACTTTACATGCCAACTCTATAACAACTAAAATGCTGATGGTTGAAGATACATCATCAAACTAGATAATCAGGAAGCACACAGGCTGGCAAGAAGATCATTAAACAAACATCGATGATGATTTGTGGTAATTACTACAAAAAATCAGGGAAGCCATGGAACTGCTTACAAAGAGGTAACCCAACATCAGAAAGACTAATCCCATATGTTCTATCTCATATATGGAGCCTACCTTCTAATTTGTATATATTTGTATTTATGTGAAAACAAGTGTATATAGAGCTTAAGAAACTAGAAGAAATTAAATTGAAGAGAAAAAAAAAGTTACTTAAGGGAGTATGGAATGGGATAAAATGTCAACTCAAAGTAAGTTTGTATAAAATTTCAAGAAAATATGCTACTTTATATACCAATTTAAAAAAAAAAAAACTACTGTATAAAAAAGAGGCAAACTATCTTGGTCTTAGAAAAAGACCTTGATAGATATTTAGGAAAAACAGCACCTGGAATTTCTTTGCAACATATTTTCAATACTTTATGGTCTAGGCTATAGGAATATTAAGTGGGGAGTGAAAGAAAAATCTTAGAAATGTAGATCTGGACAAGACTAGAAAAGAGAAATGCATTTGAGCCAGCAGTAAAATGGGTGGTTGCTCACAAGTGTTACAAAACCTGAAGGAGGCACAAACACAGTGACATCTCCTTATACAGAAAATGATATCAAAACAAACAAACAACAACACCAAAAAAATACTAGGCAGGAGGGAAAGACATACACCCACGTGTTAACAGCTCTCAATATTTCTAGTGATAGTGGATGATGAGCACTCTCTGACATCATATTTTGTGTACTTATGGAAATGCATGTGACTTATAAACATATATTTATAAATAGAAAGAAGTTAGAAAGTATAATACATGGTGAAATCATTTTCATTTGTTTAGCCAATTTTAATTTTTCCCTTCCACTATAAACACAATTGAATGAAAAACAATGAAGGGGGAAACTTAGATATGTAGAGGATGGAGAAATGGTTTCAGCAGTTAAGAGCACTTGCTGCTCTTACGGAGGACTGGAGTTTCGTTCCCCGTACTCACTTACAGATCTGATACTCTCTTCTGGCCTCAGAGTAAACACACACACACACAGACACACACACACACACACACACACACACACACACACACACGCACAAACACACGCACACGCGCATACACACACACGTCTGCACAGAGAGAGGAGGGGCCAGAGAGAGCAAATACAAATTCATACATATAAATGAAAATAAAATATGTTTTGAAAACTTTACATATAAAAAATTCTTCAATTAACTGAAGCATAATGCTTACAGATACATACAGATGTATAAAACAAATTAAAAATTGCATCTAACTTGTTAATTTGTGAAAAATGTAATGACATTTTGAAAAATGTCATAGATATATCATATCCCACATCCTCCCCCAAATACAATAAATAAAAATTGTGATCGTTAACAAGAATGTATTTGGAAATAGTGCTTTTATGGAGATAATTAATGTTAAATGAGATCATAAAGAGAGAGCTTTAAGGTGACAGGACTGGTGTCCTTATAAGACAATGAGGAGATACAGGATTTCACAGGAAAAGGCCATGTGAGCATACAATGTGAACAAGATCACATGCAAACTTAAAAAAGGCCAAAGAAGCCAGTCAGTGGGGGCACATATCTTTAATCCCAGCACTGAAGAGGCAGAGGCAGATGGGTCTTTGTGAGTTCAAGGCCAGCAGACTGGTCTACAGAGTGAGTTTCACGATATTGCAGTTTAATAAGGATCAGGATAAACAAATAGGCCGGATAAATGTTTATTCAAGGAGAAATAACTTAAAACCTAGACAAATGAACACCAGCAAGTTACACCGGATGCTTTCCTCTCCATGTCTCACCAGCAAGAGAGCATTCCCAGGCTCCTCCTCAGACCTAGTTCCACAGGTCACTTCCTCCGCCCCTGGCTCCACCTCCAATGGGCGTGGTCAGTGCCAAAGAAGGAGACAAAGTGAATATCCCACTACAATTCCCCTTTGAGTCTAAAGAAAAGATTTAGGCTTGATACAAAACAGTGAATAACAATTGTGCTCTAAGAACAGGAAAATTGAGAACAAAACGATGTACATATCTAGTCCTAGGGTGAAGGCATAATGGAGTATACAATAGAGTTGTCCTAAACTGGAAAGCTTAAGTCTAGTACCTAACATATCTAACTAGGAAGAGAGAATAATAGTTGTGATAGTTTAATCTTCAACCTTATTGAGACCTCAGAAGGAAAATAACGATACTAGTGTAGACAGGAATTGCGGATGGGCAATTTCCAAAAGGTTCAGCAAGGACAGAAACAGCAAGCTACCTGGACAATCACCCAAGGTCTCACAGCAACATTGGTACACCCAGTTTTATCTAAGGCCAAGAGTACTTGACAGACCACAACAAAAGCAGGAAGGTAGAAAGGCTGTCTTACCCTGACTTGGCATGATGAACAGTCTTCTATGTTTGTCTCCTGCAAGAACATAGGACTGCATGTTCAAAATCAGTGGTCAAGGTGGGGGCAGTTCTTTGCCCAGGAGGCCATTAGCTGAAGGATCGACAAGTGTCCAACATATTTTCAGGAAAGTGCACTGTGCTGTCAGGAGCAATAGTGCCTCATGTCGACAGAGTACTAATATTAAAATATTTAAATGCCATGTTCTGCATGTTTATGAAATGATTTTTAAGATTAAGCATCTATGTCTGACTAATCTCACAGGTAAAGGAAACATGGGTGAAGACAATCTGTAATACTCAGGAACTTAGCTAAAAAAAAACTGAAACTTCCCTGAGTAAAGAAGGGACAAATACCTAAACAATATTATATATATATATATATATATATATATATATATATATATTAGAGGTAGAGTAGAAATGTCTAGTAGAAATGTCTAGACAAGAGGTAGAACTATAAAGGGCAGCATGATAAATATCCCAAATTTTATCAATATATAAAATGTCTTGTATATAGCAAAAGTATGCATACATAGAATATGGTAAGAATAATGTGCATAAAACATAAATGGAAAGATTTTACACAATATGACAAAATATCATATATAATTCTTCTGGGATGGAAATATAAACTTAACTTTACATAGGTTGCCACAAATAACAATATATAACAATGTAGGCTGTATAATACTAATATCTCACTATAGTAAAATAATTCACAAGAAGATAGGCTAATCTACCTATATCCATTCTGAACCATACCTTTCCCAACCATACCCTATTCCTGTCTATAAGAGATACCCAAGTCTAAGTATCACCTTCCATACACAACCCTAAGTTACTAAAACCAACCCAAAGAAGATGAATATTATCCCCAAATTCCAGGAGTAGGGAAAGGGGGCGTCGTTATCTTAAGATTACTTCCTGCTGAAATGGGACGATGATTGCTCCATGGTATCCTGTAGGAAGAAAAATTTTAGCAACCAAATGTCTCAACAGAACTGGCTGTGACATATGTAGCTAGTCACTGTGTGGCAGAAAATGCTTGACTGTAGTTCTATTTGAAACTCTGGCCAGGGTGTAATAAGAAGGTGTACCATCACAGCTAGCTAGTCATGAGTTGTCTCCAGCAAAACAGTCTCAAACCAGTTTTAGGGTGATGTTTGTAGTTCAGATGCATCAGGTTGCATCAAGTGGAAATGTCAAATTGGGGTCCCATCTTCTTTCTGACTGAGGCCTTCTGTTCATTCATTGCTGGGAGTGTTATTTCTAGAGAAGCTTTGCCTACAATTTCTTTTTAGATGTCCTAATTTACCATAGTTATAACATTGACATGTTGATATCTCTTCAAAACTTTGGCGATGGCTTCTCCTACCCAAGCTTTTATGTCACCATAAATAAGACCTCTGTTATCTTGATGTCTTCTTAGACCTTTAGATATGGTTTCTCCTACCCATGCTTCAGGGTTATTGTCATTATAGTCAATATTGGCTGTATATAGGACCCATTAATCCAAGGGTGCTGATCAAATTTTTAAAGGCCAAAGCACTTGTTTGCATTGAGGCTTCACATTCTCATAAGCTAATGATTCTATGAGTATTCACCTAGAATCTATGTCTGCTACCTCTAATTGTACTGCTCTAGACAATCTTTCTAGAAACACACTAAAACATTCTCTTGGTCCTTGCCTTATCTTGGTATAGGATTCTCTCTCCTAGTTCATGAACCTTATCCCAAGCATTCAGAGCTGATGTACTGCATAGAGAAGATATGTTCATTATAGGCAGCTTGGGTTTCTGGGTCAGCATAAATACCCTCACCAAGGTCCCTTATCTTGGGGAGCTTTATAACCTTTCTTTAAGCCCTGAAGTTCAAGAGCTTTTGATTCCTCTCTCCATAAAGCCCTCCATTCTAATTGAGAGGAATTTTCAAGGACAGCTGATAGTAATTGATCCCAATCCTTAGGGGTTACCTTGTTATTCCTTGCCCATGATTCTATTAATTGCTTCATATATGGTGAGTGCATGCCATAAGAGACTACTGCTTCCTTTTTACTTTTTAAATCTTTCATACATATTGGTTCCCACTGATATGCAATGACACCTTTTGGGTGTTTTTCCGTTGCTGCTTTTTCATTAATAGATACAGGGAAAGCTCCCCTGACCCTAAATGGTGTAGACAATGTTAAGTCTTTTACATGCCCTGTTACCTGTAGTTCTTCTTCTGATGTATCAGATTAAAGTCTTCTAAGGCATGAAATCTATTCACCATAATTTCTTTGAGTGTCTGAACTTCTTGAATCAAATAACTTTCTAGAGACTTCATTGCATCAGTCAGTTTCTTACTTTCTCCAACTACAAATGATTTCATGTTTTTAATATTCTCATCCTTAGATATTATCTGAATGGCATGTAAACTGCCTTCCAGAAACAATGTTCTATCTGCTAGCTTGCCATTATCCTCAGACATGGAAGAGATTCTATCATCTAGTCTTTCTATCTGTTGTTCCAGTTTTTTTTTTAACTTATTAGTAGCTTCCTCCAACCAGGAAGGAGCTGTTTCTGCTAGCATATGAATGCATTGCATTGTTTCTATTTTGATTATTGAGGCATCAGACATGGAACAAATCCTGTTTTCTACTTGGTCATTTTTATGTTCCATGTTTTGTATTCTACCTGTCAGCTCTCTAATGCCATCTTCAATATTCTGAACCTTTTTTCTAAGCATTCTATGTTTTGGGTTATGTCATTTTCAATGTTTTGAGTCCTTGTTACTAATTCTCCTATGATTTGTACAAGTTCCTTATTGTTTGCTCTAATCTCAAAACATTTCTTTATGAATATCATGTTAATGATGAAACACATTGCTATTACAAAAAATGTATATATTGGTCCAGTCATAATTTTCTTCTGCTAAAATTCATTCTATATATGAAGTAAAAGAATTCCTAAAGTCCTGCATTGTAAAATTATCCGCCATAGGTATGGAATAATTGATCTCAGATATTATATCAGCTTAAATTGTGAAGGATGTTACAATTCACTTAGGTGTAATTCTGCTGTCATGGAACTTTAATGCTTTTAGTTGTAGATCTCAACTTGTGGTAGTTACACTTGGAGGTGTACCACCAAATAGCTTCCAGCAGCAGAGGATCCTTCTGATCCAGTTCCCTGTAGAATAGCTCTTAACAAACTAAGGCAACTGAAATTTTGTTAAATGAAGGAGTGAAACGAGCCTTGTACAAATTGCTGGGACCGCAGGGCTAACAGGTGCCTCCTGCAAAGGGTGCCACTTGGCCTCAAGCACACAAACAGGGCAGGCCCAGAGTCCGGGCCTTGTGCAGCAACACAAGAGCACCGCTGGTGCTGCAGGGCTCTGTGCGAATGCAATCTGAGGGAATGGGCAGGAAATCAGCAGTGGTCTCAGGGCCACAGTGGATATAAAAGGAGGTGTTGTGCAGACACAAATGTCTTACAAGCTGCAGTGTGTCCTCCTGGTTAGGCAAAGAAACTGCCTGTTCAAGGACAGTGGGGGAAGGGCATGGCGTCTGCTATGAAAATCCTGATCCCACTTCCGACACCAGATATTGTGGTTTAATAAGGATCAGAATAAACAAATAGGCCGAATAGATGTTTATTCAGGGAGAAATAACTTACAACCTAGACAAATGAACACCAGCAAGTTCCACCAGATGTTCTCCTCTCCACATCCTGCCAGCAAAGAATGTTCCCGGGCTCCGCTTCAGACCTAGTTCCAGAGGTCACTTCCACTCCTGGCTCCACCCACAATGGGCATGGTCAGTGCCATAGAAGGAGACAAAGTGAATATCCCACTACACTTTAAGGAGACAGGACTGGTGTCCTTATGAGACAATGAGAAGATGCAGGATTTCCACAGATAGGAAAGGCCATGTGAGCTTACAATGCGAAGATCACATGCAAACCTAAGAAAGGCCAAAGAAGCCAGTCAGTGGGGGTACATGTCTTTTATCTCAGCACTAGGGATGCAGAGGCAGGTGGGTCTCTGTGAGTTCAAGGCCATTAGACTGGTCTACAGAGTTTTTCACAACATCAGGGACTACAGAGAAACATTGCCAAAATAAAAATCTAAACCAAACTGAACCAAACAAAACAAAGCAAAATAGGCATAAAAAATAACTAAACCTACTGACCTGACACCTTAATCTTGGAAAATTCGTTATGTTTTGTTATGACAGCCCAAACAGACTTATATACTTAGGTTATTTATGCTTAAACAAATCTTCAACTTGACAGACATGGTATCACCTGAAACACTTTTAAAGACTGTGTTGATATTATGAAATGGCATATGATTTTTTTTCTTCATAAGACTTGTTTTGATTGGTGAGAGGAAGGTAAACACTGCCTTGAACTGTGACAGACTATGCAACTGCAGTGGTTAATTTGATTGCACTATGGGATGTTTATAAATTTGATTAAACTTTAAGGTGATATGGGATGAGATTAGCATTATATTAACACTGATATCTTTTCCAGGACACATTCATCTTCTTCAGGCTTTAACCTCAGACAGAATAGAATTTAACATCCCTTATATGTCATACTCTGGCAAGTCTCCCAAGTAACCACCAAAGCTGCTAGTCTTGAGTAAGGTGCAGGGCATACAATAATGAAATCCATATGAAAGGGAAGAAATCATAGAGGGACAAGTAACCATTAGAACTCACATAAAACTGAGATTTGATTCTTGCCAAAGGTTTCCTTTCAACCTATGCTCACTCACTTCACACATAGATTCTGATGGCTCCCTGTTCCACTATGATGCCTTGTGTTGGCCATAGGTTTTACGTCTGTTGACTAAAGAAGCTACATTCATCCTGGACCCTTTATGAAGAATCATAAGCTAAGCCTGAGGAATGTAAAGACCGTTTAAAAACAGTCAACAGTCAGCAGTCAGCAGTCTCGGAAGGAGAGAGAGAGAGAGAGAGAGAGAGAGAGAGAGAGAGAGAGAGAGAGAGAGAGAGAGAGAGAGAGAGAGAGAGAGAGAGAGAGGGAGGGAGGGAGAGGGAGGGAGAGAGAGAGGGAGAGAGAGAGAGAGAGATGATTCCACTAGAAAATAGAACATGCAAAACAGAAGAAATGGGAAAGAAAGAAGGCAAAAAGGAGGGAGAACAGGAAAGAACAGAGAGTGAGGGTAATTGAGATAACCCCATAACCAAATTATTTATGATGTGTAACATTTTCCTCTAAAATTAAAAACCTTCCATCTTTGAGGGAACTCATTAAGACACAAGATGTTCAGGGTGGTTAGATAGCTAATAAGGGCCAGGTTGTGGGGGCCGATATTCCAAGGAAATGGAAAGAGAATATATTATTATAAATGGTTAAGGGGAAACTAGAATAGGAAAATTAAATGAAGAGGAGGATAGGAGGGCAGGGAAGAGAAGGGAACATGGAGAGTGATGGGTAACAACTGAATGCCTTTTGAGAAACAATATCAAAACCTACTAATGTAGAAGGTTCCTAAATACATACATATATAAAAGAAATTAAAATGTAGTGGAATGGAGAACTCAATGCCCCATCTTTGTGGATTATAGTGATCAAACTCATCAGTCTTGTACAGCAAGGAATTTAGCTACTGAGCTATCTCACTGGCCTGAATTTCTTTTTTATTGACACCCAGATTTTATATAAATCAACAGTGCAACTTTTTAATTTTTAATTTTATTTTTCTCATGGAAGAGCATGAATGTAGGCCCTCACTTACCACAAATTATTCAGTCAAGTTTCCCATATTTGGGAAAATCACAGGGCCAGTGCATCCAGAGGACAATAGCTAAGCCTCACCCTGGGAAAACTACCTTTGTGATCATGTTATCTCCCCCACCAGGTAAATATACAACTGTGCAATTTTTGAAGCTGGAATCTTTTGTTATTTATATTTATTCTTACATGTGAGAAGTACTGCATGATGTGCTGATACGGGTTGATACTTGCATACATTATACATTGATCAAATCATGTTAATTAGTATAAACATCTCCTCAAATACCATCATATTTTGCAGTGGTAACATTCAATGTCTTCTTGAAATGTACATTACTGGAAGGAAACTCTAGTCATCCAACAGACTGCTTAATGTCACCACAGAACTTACTCTTTATTTGATCTATCCCTTCTGATCTACCTCTCTCCTCCACCTTCTCTAGACTTTCATAATATCTATTCTACTCTCTATGAAATCAGCATATTTAGGTAATTCATATGTGGGAAATTGTGTGCTGTTTCTCTTCTTTTGCCTGTAAATGTTTTCTAGTTTCATCTATGGGGCATAGAGTGACAGGAAATAATTCTTTTCCCAGTGAAAATGAAGTGTCAAATGGTAATTTTCACCCCTCATGTTTAATGCTGCATTATCTATAAGTATCCAGAGAAGGAATCAACAGAAGTTTCCTGAAATTGATCCTCCAGAATTTTCTAAACACGGAATATCATGAGCTTATCCAGGTTATCCTAAACTACACAATGAAATCTTGTCTTTGTTAAAACAACTGTTGTTTTGTACACACAGAATACTATGTGTGTACACATAGTCCTTTTCAGCTATGGAAAAGGACTAAATCTTGTTTTGTGGGGACCTCCTTGATCATGTGTGACAGTGTCAATGCAAAAATTAAGAAAATAATTGATAATTGTGTTCTTTACTTCTGAGAATTAACTGAATGAGAGAGAAATTGCAGTTTCCAAGATATGATTCCAGAAGCAACAGTCTGTTCTCACTTGTGCAACGGGTAAAATGTTGACACAGATGCTGACTGTCACATGGTGATTGTAAAACATTGTTAATCCCAAAGCACATGACAATAATAGGAAGGAAACAAAATGAATGTCTGTTTGGGACTTAACCGAACATGGAAATTCTTTCCTTGGGCTTAAAAAACTCTTGTCAGCTTGACTCTTCAAGTACTTTTTTAAGGATGTACTTCCAGTGATTATCACTTCTGATTTTCGTTTTCTTGTCCTTCTGTGATAGTTAATATACATACAAGAGAAATCAAGGCTTTAGCATCTTTAGCCCTAGAATTTACCCAAGTTTGTAATTTATCATTGGTTTATTGTATCTTTTGCCAGAGCAAATATTTTTACTTTATATAGAGAAATATTTTTGATTTTTTAAAAAATAACTTCTTATCCCCTTGCCTTGCCAATCTCTTTTCTTACCCTATATTTTTCCTACAGGATTTTAATTTTATTTGTTTACATATAGTATTTGCCCCATCTATATTTTTCCTTTTTTTCTTTTTTTTAATATCATGAGTGAAGATTCTAATTTTGTTTTCTTCCATATGAATAGTGAGTTGTCCTCAAACAATATATTCAATATTTCATCCTTTGTCACTGAACTTGAAATACCATTTTATTATATATTAGCATACCATATGTGTTGTCTTTGTTACATTTGGTACATTTTACCCTTCAATTTATATAATTTTTTTTGTAATTGGTTATCTATTTGTCCAGAGTTGTTTATTGAATATTGATGCTTTCTCCACTGATTTCAAATGCCCTGCATATCTGTACCATTCATCTTTAAACTTGAGCCCCAACATCTTGGTGGCAGTGAATTCCTAGCTGCAAACTGTTGAAGGTTACAGCACAAACTCAAGTTCTAGTTATTTTTCTACGTAACACTGGCCGACATGGAACTTGCTGTGTATGTAGATCCGACTGGACTCAAACTTGCTGTAATTTCTGACTCTGCTTTTCAAGTCCTGAGATTACAGATTGTACCACTGCACCCTATTTTATGATTGGTTTATATATTTATATATTCTAAATGTTTTGATATATATCAATGCCCCATGAACTGAGGGTCAACTCTGACTTCTCATCATACCAGAGACACCTCTTAACCATGGTGACACCTTTCCCCATTAAGTTGTTTCTGTCAAACAGATGTAACAACACAATGAAAGACTTTTCAAAATTTTATTATCAAATAGCAGATGAGTGAAATCAAAGAAACTGATCTTAACAAACTAATGTTGTGCTTTTTGTACTTCTTTCTTGTGAGCTTTTTCTTTCTTTCTTTCTTTCTTTCTTTCTTTCTTTTTAATTTTTGTGGGTGTTCAACCTGAATGTGTTTCTGTGTACTTCGTGTGTGCCTGGTACCTCAGGAGGTTAGATCTCTTGAACTCCAGTTGGGAGCCACCATGCAGGTGCTGGGAACTGAGCTTCTGGGAGATAAGCAAGTGCTCTTATCCACTAAGTTATTTCTCCTCCTCTCTCCTCTCTCTCTCTCTCTCTCTCTCTCTCTCTCTCTCTCTCTCTTTCTCTCTCTCTCTCTCTCTCACACACACACACACATACACACACACACAGCTATTTTTTTTAAAGACAGGGCACTCTACATAACTCTGGCTGACCTGGAACTTGCTATGTACATCAGGCTTGCTATGATTTCTGACTCTGCTTCTCAAGTACAGATATTACAGATTGTACTACCACAACCTACTTTATGGTTGATTTATATATTTATATCTTCTGAATGTTCTTGCTCTGACATATAGTAATGATATACCACAACATATCCTACTTTATGGTTGGTTTATGTATTTACATATTCTGAATGCTTTGATATATAAGAATGATATACCATTATTTTAATAATATTACTTCATGTAATAGAAATAAGTAGGTAAGGCCTGGAAAGAAGACTCAGCTTTTAAAGGGGATGCTCACAACCAAAATATAAGTAGACAACTCTATTTTTATAAATTTTAATGAGAATTCATTTACTATTTCCTCAGTGTATGATGTTAATGTTAAGTTAAATTTAATTTTTTTAAGTATGAAGAAAATATCTAGGGCCAGATTAGGTCCCGCTAGAAGTTTTATTTATAATTCTGTTTAGAGGTTCCTTATAGTGACATCTGTTGAATGTTTCCCTCTCAAAATTGTACAGAGGTAAAGTATCATCACCATGCAGACAAGGCCAACAGAGATTCAAGGACACAAAAATGGCATGGAAATGCCATTAAGAAACCTTGGCTCACAAGGATATGTGTCTCCTAAGGAGATCAGCTCTATGTTCCTGAAGGGCATGAGTTTTTTAAGAATAACAAGATCTAAAGAAGAAACAGGCAAGCAATGTAAAAGCAATAAATGTACATGCAGAAGCCATCCAGGAGGTCACTCAATCTGCCAATCAAAGGGCAAAGCGCAAAAGGAGGCTGATGATGTTGACTCAGCCTTAGGCTTCAGCTCTTGTCCCAGCTCCAACTCTAGCTTGATACCCAGAGGTCCCAAGACCTTTGTGAAGGCCACATAGTAAAGACCTCTCTGCTAATAGGAAGACAGATGGACTGCAATGACCATTCTCCACCCCTAAAACTGTGTGCAGATGGTTGGAGTCCTGTACAGTTTTTTTCTTTCTTTTCTTTTTTTTAAATTTTATTTATTTTTTATTTTACATGTCGATCCCAGTTCCCTTTCCCTCTCTCCCTCCCTCCCTCTTACCCTCTCTGCCCCCTCAATGCACCCTGACCACCCTCCCATCCCATCACCCCACCCCAATTCCACATGTAGGGCAATGCCATCCAGGTGGGGTCATGTAGATCTGCCAAGTTGTAGAGTCTTTTCAAATAAACTTGAAGCAGGACCTGTTTAAAGAAATTATAAAGCATCTAGTAAAGCATATATTTCCCTTGACCTATTATTAAGAATTACTATGTATAGCTGTTCCTAAAGTTATAGCATAAAATTCTTTAAATATGTACTGAATTCAATTTTGTAATTTCACATTTGGAAATTCAATATCAATTTTTACAATTAGTATTAGATAAATATTTTATAATAAATACTTTTTAAACTAGTATGTTTTCTTTGGGTGTAGGTCAGCTTCCTAATTTAAAAACAGTTTTTTGAGAAAGGATCTCATTCTGTAGCTCTGGCATCCCTGAAACTTGTTATGTAGACTGTGGCTGGCCCATCTGCCTCTCCCTTGGGTGGGTGAGGGGCACTGTTAGGATTAAAAGCATCCACCACCATATCTGGTGGGCCCCATAATTTTGATAATAGTTTTTTGCTTGCATTATTTTCTAAATACAGATTAAAGCTGTGCTATCTTTTCTCTTCGATCCCACAGTTACTTCAGGATTGCCTTGGATGCTTACAGGTTTGCTTTCCTAGTCACAACCTTATGCTAATGTATGGTCTTATAATTTTTTCTAAAAAACAAGAAAATAAGATTGATGTCTCTTTGTTTTGATGAATGCAGTAAGATCCTCTTGTGAATTAAAAAATTTTGTTAAATTTTGTTAATTATCTATAAATATTTGAAAAGAGAGAACTATTTTCACTGTAGTATTAATTAATGTGGCAAACTGATAACACTAATAGATTAGTCTCTTTCCTTGTTCTCCTCCCTTTTTTAAATTATCTTCGTTAGGAGAGTTGTATTAAAGTCTTTCCTAATGGTTATGACTTTTCTAACTTTCTCTTATGCTCCAACAACTTATGTGTTGTTTAATTCCTAAACATTGTTTTATCAATAAAAGACAGATTTCTCAATGTACTTGTATGCTTTTTAAATTTAATTCTACTTTTCCTAGTGTTGAAACGGTGACCTTTTCTTTTCTTTCTCCCCATTTGCATTTGTCTGGGATAGCTTTGTTCTTTACTTTAGTTTTAACCTTTCTTTAACCTAGTCTTAGAATATTAGTCTTGTGTCTTGAGAATTTAATCCATTCACATTTATCATAATGAGTAATATATTTGGCCTTAACTTTGGCATGCCATTTGGTGTACTTAGTATTCCAAGGTTTACTATGCCATTGCCTTTGAAATTTACTTTCTCAATACTCTAGTTTTTCTGTGGCTCACTATCTTTCTCATTGTACTATATTGTTGTGAATGTTGCATACGATAGTTTTAATGTGTGATAGTCTAGTCTTTCAAAAGAGCTATAATTTGTAGTGTATACCAATTACTGATATATATATATGTATATATATATATATATATATATATATATATATATATATATAGTCTTATCATTGATAATTTGAAGAGATAGGGATTTGTAAAGTAACAATCAAAAGCTGACTCCAATACACAGGATTTGTTGTACTAACATTTTCATTTAAACTTTTGATCTCTGGCACAGCAGAGTGGCTCAATAGGTAAAGGTGCTTGTCACACAAGCTTAGGAGCTGAGCCTAGGTTTGATCTCTGGAACCCACATAAAAGTGAAAGGAGAGAACTGACTCCACAGAGTTGTCTTCTGACCTTCACATACATGTTTACACATACACATCATGCCCGGCTGACTAAAAATAAATTGAATCTCTACATATACACAAATAATTAATATGCACCACCACCAAACTCATGTTTTGCTGAAATAACAAGTTTAAGATCTCTAAATCTTTTCATTATATAATTAATCCTTTAGTAATTATTTTGGAATTACTCTTAAATTATCTCAGAAACAAATCAATAATGATTATTCATAAGTTAATTGTGTGTGTTTTCGGATCAAAACACTCAGAACCATATTTTATGATGGTATTAGGAAATTATTCAAATGGCATTCTTTACATTGCAAGTTTTGTTGTGGATTAAACTATAGTAGTGAGATGGTATGTTCACAGATAATTTAAAAGTCTAGAAATGGCCTTCATCTACTTAAATATGAGTTAATATAAAAGTATTTTGCAACCGAAAGCCCAAGAAACAGTGTTATTTTTTTCTACAGATTGTGCTGTAAATAGAAGTGGCTGTGCACTTTGTATAAGAATTCCTACCTATGCAATTTCTCATAAAATCTAACAGAAACTTGGAAAATTTCCTATTAAACTCTTTCTTTATTTCATTTTATGTGTATGTTCATGTACATCCAGGCACCATTTTCATGTAGTGTCCACAGAAGCTAAAAAAGGACGTCAGATCCCCTGGAACTGCAGTTTGGGGTAATTGTCGAGCTGCTACGTGAGTGCTGAGAATCGAATCCAAGTCCCCTGGAAGAGCACTAAGTGGTTTTAACCAATGAGACATCATTTCAGCCTCAAATAACTTGTTCAAAAGATCCTAAAAATTACTGTTTCTTTTTTGCTTTAATTTCTAAGAAATTGAAGATTAAATTTCAAACTCAGTTTCTAGATTGCACAGGTTCTCATGTCCTAGGTTTTTTTTAAATCTTGACTTTGTGTTCATAATGTTACTTTAGCTCGCCCTAATAAATGGTGTTAGTATTTTCTCATTTTATAGTAGTTCCTCAGGCAGGGGCTGTCTGTTCTAATAGACAAAGATAATTTAAAATTTTAAAGACGAACTTTACAAATACTGTCAGTTTTTCCTTATGGATCACAATTGTGACTATGAACCTGTGCTGTTTGTACTTCTTCAAAGTCTTACATAATCAAAAGCTGAAAGTCACTGAGGGAATAAATGGACATTTATATTTGTTCATAAATTGATTTCATCTATAGATATGTTCAACATGTTAGGCTTTCCATTTCTTATGAAATATGTTTCATCATTTCCTTGGCAACTCCAACCTCAAATAGCCAGACATTTTTTTGACAAAACAAAGAAAAAGGAAAAAAACCTGAAGGCATCATACCTTCTGGTTTTATAGCTAAAATAACCTAAACAGTATAGTACTGTTTAACAAATGCAAATGCATGTACCAATGGAATAAAATAAGAAACCCAGAAATAAACCTATCAACATACAGATGGTCAATTAATATTTTATAGGGGTGATAAGAACACACAGTGTGAAAACATTTTTCAGTAAATAGTATTGGGAAAGTTGAATATTCACATGTAGATAAATACATGAATGCATTTGTGTGCTTGTTTTCCTTATACCATAAATAAAAGTGGCTTAGAATGCATTAAAGATCTAAATAATATCCATAGGAAAAAGCTCCTTGACATTCATCTTGATTATGATTTCCTAGACATGACTCCAAAATTACAGGAAACAAAGCAAAAAAGTAATCAGGCAAAGCTACAACCAGGAAAAACTGTCCACCAAAGGAAAAAATCAATACAAAAATGGTGATTTGTAGAATAGAAGAAAATATTTGGAAGCCACATATCTGTGTAGGACCATCTATCTCACATGACATTTCCTGTGGAGCAGGCCTACTCTCTCACTACCCTTAGGCTACTGGATACTTTTCTGCTTCTATATCTGACTGTCTTTTGGAGCTGAATACAGTTATGCTGGTTGTTTGGGGTGGGACCAGGCAACTTGATAGACTGGAGGCATAGGAAACTGGTGCTCTTCATGGCAGTATTTTCCAGAATTGAAGTGTTACTTGGCTATGCTGAGAGCTAGAAAGCAATAAAAGCAGCTATAATTAATACAGTGGAGTTGGTTGGAGTTAAAAGAGTATTAATAATCAGGGCAAAACACTTGTAGCTAGTGACTCTATAGTCAAATCAAAGAGAAGGTGACTAGATTTTATTTTTTGCCATAACTGGACTTCTAGAAGACAGTGTACCTTTTCCATGTCCTGGGAACCAGAGCCATACCACCAGATACTTCAGTGCAGTGAAGACCTTTAGGGAACTGGTGGCAATAGTTTATATCAAAAAAATCATCAACCCCCAATTGAGGATTCTTCAAGATTTTGTCAGCTACAGGAGACACTGTCAGAAATTTGAAAGATGAATGAAGTAGAAGAAACAATTTTCAGAGAATGAACTGAGTTACCCAGTGTATAAGTTTGTGTCTAAGCTGAAAGACTGCCTCAAGAAAGCAAAGAATAATATAATGATGCTCTTAGCCAACGCCAAGGAAAGGACAGGAGGGTTGATATGAACCAGATATCTAAGTGTCAGATCCTACTCGGAGGATAATGATTGCAAGCCAATGAGAAAGGAAACATTTGGCCAGAAGAAAGCATGTTGAGACCCAAGGTCACCTACTTTGCATTAATGGATTGAAAGATATATGTTATAACAAAGTGAGCTAGTCTCTACTACATGGGAATCTCCCTAGACACCCACAGAATTCCTTAACAAATTTCATTTGGTTATTTTTAACTAGACACTATACTTTGCAGAGGACAACTGTGAAGGAGAAGTTAAACCCAAAAGACACTGAGAAAGCTTTTCTAGAACTGACATTCCTTGTCTTTGTCAAAACAATGACAGGGAATCAAAAGAGATGTCTGTGTACAGTACAGGATGGAGTTTGAGTTTGCTATTTTTTAAATATTTTGAAAATCTCTTAACCATTTTCCTTCCTCTGCTCCTTCTAGTAAGTAGATTTTGTCTTCTGACAATGCTGAAGAAAGAGAAGATAACTAGAACATAAAACCTATGACCTAGATCTAAGCTGGACTATATATTTCTTTGAGGCATGGAAACTGGATATTTCCTTGGGATTTTTATGTCTTTGCGTTGTCATTTAGTCTTAAAGTGAATAATACATGCCATCTTTTGAACTGAAAAATTATTTATTAATACATCTCGGGGGGTACCTCTATGCTAACCAATATACTAGCCAAAAGAGATGAGAAAGCATGGAGTTCTTATTTTGAAGAGGGATAATTGAAGATTGCAACTGACTTTTCTCCAATTTTCACCTCATGGGTCAATCATCCAACTTCAGGTTTGTTGGTATATGATGACCAAATTTAAAAGTTTAAAAATAGTTTCATGTAATTTGCTTCTAAGTGAGGAGAGGTATAAGAGATTGTCATAACACCCTTATAATCCAAGGGTTTGTATATTTAATTTGCTCATATCTATATGTACATAGCTAATGAGAGTCACGGGATTATCTTTCTTCTATAAATGTGTACTTGTAACTTCAAGAACTAATACATTAAAATTTAGGTTTATGCTTTTGCTGTAGTGTTTAGCCTCATGAATGCCACCACATTAAATAACATTAATATAATAATAATAATAATCTTGCTTATGATACTGAAGTTGTGTTACTTGTAACTACTTGGGAGTGGTGAAGTGTAGTGAAAGGAGTGTAAAATAAGAGTCAAAAGAGGAATTCAACTACTTGCCTTTTGATTTATCCTTAAAAATGAATGAATAAAATTATATACATCTTCAAGGCTCATCTACTTATAACATCTTATTGCTTGAATTATTTAAAAATAGTTGGTTACTGCTTACAATGAAATATGTTCATGATTCCTTTATAGTATCTACAACATTCCACCTTTGGTCATGCCTTAGATTTCTGTGACTAAGTGTGCATGCTAATAGAGCTAAAATAAGAAGCAATACATTAATGAACACTTCATTCATGCATGCATAATTCTTGTTCTGATAACATTTTTGAAATCCATGGTATTACTACAAGTATTCCTTTTTCTGTTTCCATAATGACTAAATAATATTAATAATACATGCCTAGAATATTAACTATGATGGGCTAATGAGAAGTTTAATCGTCTAAAAACCCATTGAAAATAATTCATGATTGTGTTTTCTGAAGAGAACATTCACTTTTGTTACTAGGCTCATACCCGAAATGCCAAGGGACCTTAATGATGTGACTTCTGTGTCTGAGATTTTCATGTCTGGGATCACTGCATGGAATAATGGACTTCAGAGGTAATAGTTAATTATCTTCTATATTGAAGATAGACACATCTGTTTAGTGGGTATGATTTTGGAATAATTACATACATGGTGAAAGGTATGTAATATTCTACCTCAATATTAAATAAATACTTAAAAGTATGAGCATGCTTTTTGCAATGTCTTTCACAATGTATCAACATAGAATGGTGGCAAGCATCTTTGAAAGACATATAATTATTTTTAAATTTTGCAAAGAAAATCACTATGGCCTACAATTTATCTAGATTATTGAACAAATAAATGGAATAGGGGATAAAAAGAGCAAAGGGAAATTATTATTATAACAATTTTATTATATGACTTTGATTGCATTCTGATCACAAATTAACCTAAAAAAGTTTCACTGTAGGGGCTGAAAAGGTAATTCAGTGGTTAAGAACACTTGCTACTCTTCAAGAAGATTAGGCTTTGAGGTACAGTACCCACATGCAGCTCTCAACCATTTGTAACTCCAGTTCCAAAATGGTGTTCTTGGGTATCAGAAATGCATACAGTAAACAGACATACATGCAAGCTAAACACAAGTACACATTAAAAAGAATTAAGGCATATTATAGATAATTGGAGGAAATCAAACAGGAAAGTATGTGAGAACATTACTGAATTGTTACTTTTGTTAGGTTGATAATACTGTAGTAACTTTAAAGCTTTTCTCTGTACAAGATTAGCTAAAAACATATACTGTTGAAGTGATACCATTATTGTGATTGGTTTTGACATGCTGAAACACAGTCAGAATGAAATGATGAAGACAAATTAATGGCCAAAGCATGGTAGCAAGATAATAATAGTTGAAGTTAGCTGATAGATACATGAAGATTCATAGACACATAGCTCGAAGCCCTTGTTATCTGATAATATCATGGTCAAAAGTTCATAAAACATTAAGTATATCATATTTTATTCATAAGACCAAAATAATTACAGAATACAGAGTTTAATGTTTACTCTTGGAACCATGACACATAGCAAAATCTCTCTCATCTTCAAAACTTTCTTGTAAGATACTGCAAGAAAAAAAAAAACAAATTTGCAGAGGTCATATTAAGTCCCAGACTTTTGTACTCTAAATAATTATAATCACTTGTCTTATTTTTAAATATTTAATTACAAATTCCCATTTTAAAAACCGACTGGTGAAATTGCATAGGAAAGTCTCAATTCAGTGTATATCTACCTTTGAAGTCATAGATTAAGTATATAAAGATAAAAGTAAGGGAAAAGTTGACCTGAAAGCATGAAAACCAGTTTTGTGATTCTGAAATTGGTCTTAGGACCAATACCAAAATGGCTAATGAATGAAGAAGGGAAATAGACAAAGCCAACATCTGGGAATGGGTCTGTCCTGGTCTAAACAAGACTATGGAGAGACAAAACCAACTGTCTACATAAGCATAACTCAAAGAAAACAGCAGACTAATGTGGTAAGATGCCAATGTAACACTTTTTTGTTGTTGTTGTTGTTCAAAATAGTTGTTTAATTTTGGCCAGGTCATCCTAGGGAGTATTGTAAATAAAGCCAGGCACCTTTAGAAAATTGAAGTGTGCTGTCTTCTACAAAAACAAGTAAATTGTGGAATAGAAACAAAAATAACTAAAACAGGTACAGAATTGTCAGAAACCACAAATTGTAGAAATGAACTTATTTTTCTATAAGAGATACAAGATACAGTTTGAAAAATTAGTTAAACAGAAATTAATAGCAAAAAGTAATCAACCCGAATGAGACTCAACTATGCAAAACAATTTGGGGAGATAACCCAGAGCCAGACTGCAGACCTAGTATGTAATGGGCCCTGGGTCCGAGATTAAATCCTTAATATTAAAAACAATATACAAAGGCAAGATGGAAAAATAAGAAGACTGATATACCATAACATCTTTTCAAAAGGAATTTCAGAATTAAACAAAAAAAAAAAAAAAAAAATGAAGGTCTGGGGAGGTGCTTTCAGGCAGTAATTACTTGCCTTACCAGTTTGAGGATCTAAGCTCAACCCCTAGAACCCATGTAAAAAGCATGGATGGTGGTGTGTGCTTGTAATCCAGCACTGAGTCAGCATAGACTGTAGACGACTGAGGTTCTCTATCCAACCAGTCTATTGTTTTTAGTGAGTCCCAGATCCCAGGGAAAGACCTTATTTGAAAAAAAAAAAAAAAAAAAAAAAAAAAGGCTTCTGGAAAACAGCAGAGGTAGACCTCTTGTCTTCACTCACATGCATTTATACACACATGCACCTTCAGACATGTACACCTGCACAAACACAAGAATACCCACATACAATAAATGAAAGGAATGATACAAAATTGACATTTTCTGAGTTTATATATAAAGTTTTTCAAAATGCCAAACACAATACAATAAATAAACACATACTTATAGACACAGTAATTTAAAAATATAAAATCACTAATGCTATAAGAAGGACAGAATTAGACTGAGTAGGTTTTTCCTAGGGAACACAAAAATAATGTGTTTTATTGTGATAAGAGTAAAATAATGTTAATCAAGCTTACCCTAACTACTGAAGACAAGAACAGCTGAAGAGAGAAGTAGGGAAAAAACAAAGTGGGAGAAGAAGGAAGAAAATAGAACACAGAAGGAAATCATCAGGGAGAAAGCCAAATAGCGAACAAATTGTCACTAAAACAGATTCAATTTATGTAAATAAAACACCAACTACTTATGGGTTTAAACAATCTTGATATAACAATACTAATACAGTCTTGGTAAACTATTAAGGAAAAAATATCTGAACAACTTATTATAAAAAAAAAAATGAAGTGTGAAGTTGAGCTTCCAGGTTATCAAACATGTCAGGCTAAATAACCTAACAATCTACAGCCAATAAACAAAAGCTCTGGATAACATAAACACCATTTATTCAAGTGCTGAGCTATATTCTTGGGTTTTTTTTGGGGGGGGTGGAGAAAAATACAATTTATAACAGTTTATTTCAGGCTTACAGCATCTCTCAGAGCATTGCTATGTTATTATGGTTCTTCTATTGTCCAAACTCCCAGGCTACTGGGGGTGTGGGTGCAGAAACTAATCTTTCCCTGAGATATGTTCAGCTCTCAAAAGGCTGATTCCAAGGTTAAGTCATGGATTAAACAAGAAGGTGTTATGTTATTAAGGTCTTAAGCCTCATCCCTGAACTTAAAACAGCCCAAATTTCCTAAGTTTACCACTTAGTCAAGTCCTTCAAACTCTCAAGAGTATCAGGGCAGGAGCATTCACAGGAGGATGTAAGTCCTGCATATCAATAGTTGCTCTGTGGGAGGTTAGGGTAGGGATATTGAGGAGGTACCACACTTATATCTACTCTTTCATCCAACTGCATGTTTATCTTACTATTCCCATTGTAGCCAGCCTCCACTGTAAAATTCTCAGACTTTCAACAAATGTACCTGCCTACTGTCCACAAGTCTATATTCTACTCCAACCACAGCCACACTCATCACCCACTTCATATTTGCAGCTCCTAGAAGGCACAATGCTGGGAAACCAGGTCTTATCTCTCATATGGTGCCTTAATGTTCAAGGGGCTGAAATAGGCCCCATTAACACAAGCAAGGATCCTAGGGCTTTTCTTCCCTGGTAGGAATATGGTTATCAGAACAAGGTAGGAATATGGTTATCAGGAAAGAGTTGTATAGCCCTCCAAAACAGCACCTATAACTCTTTCATTACACTTAACAAACAAGGGCCTAAGCCATTTACTGCCCTACTAATTTCTTTCTCCTTAAAAGTCTGGGGGTCTGGATTAGAGGGTTGAGGCTGGGGGCAGACTACATCCATTGTGGCCCCATCATTTGTAGCTGTCCCTCATGTTCACCTCCATGTTGTCCACACTGTTCATATCTTCTACATCCATACCAATCTTAAGCAGGGTAGCCATAACTTTGTAGTTTGGTTTTGGTTTTTTTTTTGTGTGTGTGTGTTTGTTTGTTTGTTTGTTTGTTTTTTGTTTTTTGTTTTTTGTTTTTTGTTTTGTTTTTTGTTTTGTTTTTTGTTTGCAAAGCAGCTCCATCACACTTCTGGAAGTGATGTAACATGGTCTGTAGTTGCTGACTTACCTGGGGCAGGCTCTCATCTTCCACAACTATCAAACTCAGTGGTCATCAGCTCTCCAAGGAAATCTACCACCTCCTCCAGCTCCAAGTCAGCTGCAAAACAGGCCAAGCCTCCAGGGCCACAGAGATAGCAGCCCCAAAGAGCTCTTGTACCACTGAGCTACATTCTAATGCAAGTCATCAGTAGTGGCAAGGAATTATGAACATGTTGAAAGTCAGCATGATAACTGAGTACATAAAGATGCTGGTTACTAAAATCATGACCTGAGTTTGGTACCCAAGAACAAAAATTTGGAAAGGAGAAAACTGATTCCTGAAAATTCTCTGACTTCTATACATCTATCAGGGCATGTGCATGCCTGTACACACACACACACACACACACACACACACACACACACACACAGAGAGAGAGAGAGAGAGAGAGAGAGAGAGAGAGAAAGAGAGAGAGAGAGAGGGAGAGAGAGAGACTAACAGAAACAACTCAATGCAGTAAAAATAATTGATACTGTAGAAGAGTTGGGGACTGTTGCAAGTCACAACAGTTTAAAAATGCAGATATTTACAATTCAAATACAGTACATGGTAAGTGTGATATTGAAATGGAAGTATCTCAGACATGGAGGAAATAATGATATAATTATCTGCATTGGCACATTTTCTGTGGTTAGGGGACAGCAAGGAGTCTCCTTTAAGAATTTGCAGGCTTTTAAATGATGCATGTATGGTTTGTGTTTCAATTAGGCATGTGAGGCATAAACCATTCCCCCAAGCTCACCACAGACAGGGCGATCACAGGCTGGTGATGACTCTAAAGCTCCCAAAAAGATCAAATGGAAACCCATTCTGGAGAAGAAAGATTTCAAGCTAGAAGAAAGAACAGAATTCAAGAAAGGAAAAACAAGCCTGCCTAAGGGGAAAATGAAGCCCTAGCAAGCATAAAATGCAAACCAAAGCATTAGCAGTAAATACTGATTCACTTGAAACCACAGAATTTTCAATGAACCAGATCTGCCAAATATAAAACAGACGTGTTCAGATATACATGAGGGACAGGGACAAATTCAGCAAAATGCTGTTTTTGAGTGACACTAAAACTTTAGGAAGTAGGTTGAAAGTAAAAGGATACAAAAAAATGCTCTCATTTGCGAGAGTGCTAACAAAAAACAAAAGAAAGGTCAGGTTTGCCCAGAGGAGCACACCTAAGACACTCCAACAGGAGCATGAAAGCACTGCACAAGAAAACTTCTAATTAACTGCTCTACACTTGCCTGAACTTGTTAGCCAAGTTCCAAACTATATAAATAGAAGGTGACAGAGTTTAAAAGGGAGATAGAACCTCCTCACAATGGGAAGTTTTTTTTAACAAGGTTCTTGGTGACTGATGCTTTGACTAACAAAGAATTAATAAGGAAATATATGACTTGAATAGCAAGTTGTTTCAGCAAATGGATGCATATAAAACTGTACATTTAAATCTCCAAATGACATATTTGTTAAGAAGGCAGAAAAGTATATACATGGCATCACTTACACAAGCAGAATCCCTCACAGTATAAAAATGAGCATGTCCACAGTAAAGATAAAAATCAGCAGGGAGATAGCTTCAGGAAATGCTTGTGATGGGCTTAGAGAATACAGGGCATTCAAATCTATTAGTATTCTTTTATAGTTAAAAATTATCCTTGCTGGTATTCACACCAAAAAACAAAAACCCACTTCTCATCTTAAAGGGAATGACAGCCATTCCTGGCCACTGAGCTACATTCTAATGCAAGTCATCAGTAGTGGCAAGGAATTATGAACATGTTGAAAGTCAGCATGATAACTGAGTACATAAAGGTGCTGGTTACCAAAATCGTGACCTGAGTTTGGTACCCAAGAACAAAAATTTGGAAAGGAGAAAACTGATTCCTGAAAATTCTCTGACTTCTATACATCTATCAGGGCATGTGCATGCCCATATACATACATACATACATACATACATACATACATACATACATACATACACACACACACACACCACACCACACACACATACACACACACACACACACACAGAGAGAGAGAGAGAGAGAGAGAGAGAGAGAGAGAGAGAGAGAGAGAGAGAGAGAGACTGGCACACTGTGGTACTTGGGGAGTGCGTAAGGCAGACCTCCTTGGCTAACATAACTTTGCTTTCTGGCTTTTAAAAACATTCTTATGTATCTGACTGATTCAGACATGCTGTGTAGCTGAGGATGGACAACCTCAGGTTTCTAATCCTCTTACCTCCCAAATTCTGGGATTACAGGTACATTCCACCAGGCCTCCCTAGGTAGGGATCATATTCAGGGCCTTGAGCATACTAGGCTAACACATTACCAACTGAGCCACACCCCTAACACAAGGGGCTACAGAGATACCACCTCAGGTGATGGCTGGGGAAGCCACCAGACCTAAGTTCCTGAGTTCCCTGGAGTGGTTTTACTACTGTTGCTTAATTTATTCTGTATTTTTTTCTTCAGACAGGGTCTTGTCATGTTGTTCCAAAAGATATGAGAATGACCTTCAGAAGTCTTATTTTTGATTTGAACAAGTTTATTAACAATGAACCAAAGTAAAAGAAGAGACAACAAGTATATAGACACCAAGCAAAGGAGCCCCATTTTGGATTAACCTTGAAAATATGAACATGAATAACAGCTAGATATAAGTGCCACATTTTATAATTCTACTTGGTGGTTATGTGAAGCTAGAAAGAAATAGAGAGAATGGGCTGGATTTCTACCTGAAGTTATGAAAATATTTTAAAATTGATTGTGGTAATGGTAGAAGGACTCTATAAATGTACAATATTAATGTGTTGTATCCAGTAAAGTTTTAACTTCAAAAACATGAATCATAAATATGTGTTACATCACAATAAATTTGTTAGCAAAAATGTATAAGGTGGGGAAATATTTGTTTTTTTCCATTCTTTTCACCTTCTCATTACAATAAAGGTGTAGAAATTCCTGTTTCTTAAAAATCACAAAAAAAAACCAAAGAGAATAATGAAGGGAAAGGAGAGAGGAGAAGGAAGAAGAGGAGAGGAGAAGAGGGGAGGGAAAAGAGTGGAAAAGGAATGAAGAAAAAGGGAAGGGAGGAAAAGGATATATCCTACTGTTGCCTCTAAAAAGGCCTGTATGTGAGCAGAAATATGAATTGGGTTTTGTCCAGCTTTCTGTAGGACTGAATAACCTGGACATATGATACATCAGATTAGAATGTCATGGATTGTTTTCCATTCACTCCTTATCTATAACTGCAATAACACTTGGCACCCCTGCCAATATGCTTGGCACATTGCTCTTCTTTAGGATAAAGAAAAATTCTTTTCATTAAAAATTATCAGTGGGCCAAAGGAAAGAGAGCCACCTGGCTTTGTCTTTCTTTTTGGCAAACATATATTAGCAAGAGGAGACTTCTTTAATCCTAGCACGACCTTCAAAAACAGCTAACTTATATTTGCAGCACAATAACAATGCAGTATTAATAGAAAAAAAATGAAAAAAAAACTAGCATACTTAAGATTCCCCACTACCTACACCCAAACACAAAGTTTAACAATGTGTATTTATCAGAAATACTTCAGGGCTCATTAGAAGGGTTAAGAAAAAAAGTTGTAGATATAGGATCAAACACAACTAAATAAGCATGTATGCAAGCGCCATAAGAAACCTATTGCTTTGTATGCTAGTTCAAAATTAAAATAAGGGCCAGTAAGATAATTCAGGGAGGTAAAAGTACTTGCCTCTAAGTCTGATGGCCTAAGTTTGATACCCAGGACCCATAGAGTAGAAGAATCAACCTACCACATTCAAACTGTCTTCTGACCTATACACATGGGCTCATGTGCATGCTGTCTCTCTCTCTGTCTTTCTATCTCTCTCTTTCTCACCCACACACACAGAATAAATAAATGTAATAAAATTTTAATTAAATTAGCAAAAAGAAAACAATTAAAAACTGAGAGAAATTAACAGCACACGGTTACTGACAGATTATACATCTCTTGATAGACATTTGCCTTAGCATAGCCCTCTCATTCATTCATGGTAAATTTTTAATTAAAGGGTAATTTATTTTTTATTTTTTAATTTATTTTTTATTATTATTTTATTTAATTTTATATAACAAATTCCAATTAAATGAAAATAAACATTTATACACAATATTTGTATATTTGGGAATTTGGGCGTCGTTCTTTCCCAACTACTTCCTGTAGGTAAGGGGCTCTGTCATGAAGGATACGAAGAAGATTCAGATATCCTGGCTGTAGTCTGTAGGGCTGTTTTCTCCAGCTGTTTTGAATGTAGGATCACCTTGTACTCTGTTTCAGGCAGTCTGGGGTGATCAAACCACATGAGTCTGGAAGGAATCCACATCTTTTCATTTTCTGTGGAAACAAAAATTGAAATCCTTTTCCCCAGTAACTTGTCCTTGAAATTAAATATTGGAGTCAAAGCTTTTTTTAATTTAATTTATTATTTTACATGTCGATCCCAGTTCCCTCTCCCTCCCTCCCTACCTCCCTCCCCCATCCCTCCCTCCCTCCTTCCCTCACTTTTACCCCCTCTGCCCTCTAACATGCACTCTAAACACCTTTCCCCCATCCCCCACCCCAATTCCATATGTAGGGGAATGCCATCCAGTTGGGGTCATGTAGATCTGACAGGTCCTGTGAAGTAGGGGCTAGGGCATCTCTCCTGTCTCTAGATTAAGGCAGTTATCCCTCCATGGGAGATATGTTTGCAAAGTCCTTTTGTGCACAAGGGATACATCCTGGCTCCACTGTCTGAGGTCTCTTAGACTGCTCAGTCCTTCTGGCTGAGACCCATATTCAGGAGGGGCTGAGTCAGTCCCATGCTGGCTTCCCAGCTATCAGTCTAGTGGCCATTAGCTCCTCCTTGTTCAGGTAAGCTGTCTCTATGTATTTCTGCCGCATGGTCTTGTCCTCTCCATCTGCATCTGGGTTCTAGTTAGACTCAGTGTTTATGTATGGGTGTTTGATCCTGTTTTCAACATGCATTAGTTGAGGGCTCCAAGGAGAAGTTAGTTGTTGATCTCACTCTCCGGGAAGGGCATTTATGATAGCCTTTCCACGGAAGCTCAGATTGTTAGTTGGGAGCAGTCTTGTAGTTCTCTAGAACTTTCTTTGTGTTCAATTTTATCTTCAAACCAATATTGGCTCCCTCTTTTATGTTCTCTCTCTGTGTCTCTGTCTCTTTCTCTCTCTTTCCTATCTTCTATTCCTAACCAGGCTCAATCTTCCTGGTCACACATGTTTTCCTTTCCTCCCCCTCATTTTCTCCTACTTCTCTCTCCATTCGCTGGCCCACCCCCCTTCATCTGAGCTCTGGGAGACTTGTACCTTCCCAGTTCTGTGAGGGACTTTATATGAATCTCTTAGAATACACCTTGTATACTAGTTCATCTGGTGATGTGAATTATAGGTTGGTGATCATTTGATCTAGGTCCAAAATCCATATATGAGTGAGTACATACTGTGTTCCTCTTTTTGTGACTGGGTTACCTCATTCAGGATGGTTTCTTCAAGTGCCATACACTTGCCTGCAACTTTCACGATACCTTTAATTTTTTGTGCAGAGTAGTATTCCATTGTGTAGATGTGCCACATCTTCATTAACCATTCTTCAATTGAGGGGCATCTAGGTTGCTTCCAGGTTCTTACTATTACAAATAGTGCTGCAATGAACATAGTTGAACAGATGTCTTTGTTGCATGGATGTGAATTCTTTGGGTATATGCCTAAGAGGGGGATTGCCTGGTCCTGTGGTAAACTAATTCCCATTTTCCTGAGGAAATGCCATACTGATCTCCAAAATGGCTGTATGAGTTTGCACTCCCACCAGCAGTGGAGGAGTGTTGCCCTTTCTCCACATCTGCTCCAACATGAGTCATCATTGGTGCTTCTAATTTTAGCCATTCTGGCAGGGGTAAGATGGTATCTCAAAGTTGTTTTGATTTGCATTTCCCTGATAGCTAAGGATGTGTCTTTCAGCCTTTTTGATTTTCTCTATACCCCATTTTTTAATAGGGTTATTTGGTGTTTTGTTGATTAGTTTCTTGAGTTCTTTGTGTATTTTGGAGATCAGCCCTTTGTCGGATATAGGGTTGGGGAAAATCTTTTCCCAGTCTGTGGGCTGCTGTTAGGTCTTGTTGCCTGTGTCCTTTGCCTTACAGAAGGTTCAAAGTTTGAAAAGGTCCCATTTATTGTTTCTTTCAGTGTCTGTGCCCCTGGAGTTATGTTCAAGAAGTCGTGTCCTATACCAATTTGTTCAAGGGTACCTCCTACTTTCTCTTCTAAGAGGTTCAATGTGGCTGGATTGATGTTGAGGTCTTTGATCCATTTGGACTTGAGTTTTGTGCATGGCAGTTTTCTACACACCCTCATCCAATTGTGCCAGCACCATTTGTTGAAGATGCTGTCTTTGCCCCATTGTATAATTTTAGCTGTTTTGTCGAAAATCTGGTGTTCATGGGTGCCTGGATTGATATCAGGATTTTCTATTCAATTCCATTGGTCTACCTGTCTATTTTTATGCAAATACCAGGCTGTTTTCAGAACTATAGCTCTATAGTAGAGCTTAAAGTCAGGAATGGTGATGCCTCCTGATGTTCTTTTATTGTATAGGGTTGTTTTGGATATCCTGGGTCTTGTGTTTTTTCATATAAAGTTGATTATTATCCATTCAAGGTCGGTGAAGAATTGTGGTGGGATTTTAATGGGGATTGCATTGAATCTGTAGATTGCTTTTGGTAAGATTGCCATTTTTACTATGTTAATCCTACCTAACCAAGAGCATGGGAGGTCTTTCCATTTTCTGGTATCTTCTTTAATTTCTTTCTTTGGGGTCACAAAGTTCTTATTATATAGGTCTTTGACTTGTTTGGTAAGCGTTACACCAAATACTTTATGTTGCTTGTGGCTATTGTAAAGGGTGATGTTTCTCTGTATTCTTTCTCTGTCTCTTTGTCGTCTGAAAAAAGTAGGGCTACTGAATTTTTTGAGTGTATCTTGAGACAGTTTGACTTCTTCCTTTCCAAATTGGATCCCCTTGATCTCCTTTTGTTGTCTTATAGTATTAGGTAGAACTTCTAGTACGATATTGAAGAGATATGGAGAGAGAGGGAAGCCTTGTCTTGTTCCTGATTTTAGAGGAATTGGCTTAAGTTTCTCTCCATTCTGTTTGATGTTGGCAGTCGGTTTGCTGTATATTGCTTTTATTATGTTTAGGTATGTTCCTGTTATCCCTGACCTCTCTAATACCTTTATCATGAAAGGGTGTTGAATTTTGTCTAAGGCTTGTTCCACATCTAGGGAGATAAACATATGGTTTTTTTTTTCCTGTTTTTTTATATGGTGGATCACATTGATAGATTTTCTTATGTTAAACCATCCCTGCATTCCAGGTATGAAGCCTACTTGGTCATGGTGGATGATTTCTCTAATGTATTCTTGAATTCGGTTTGCCAGTATTTGATTGAGTATTTTTGCATCGATGTTCATCAGGGATATTAGTCTGTAGTTTTCTTTCTTAGTTGTGTCTTTTTGAGGTTTGTGTACCAAAGTTATTGTGGCCTCATAAAAAGAGTTTTGCAATGAACCTTCTGTTTCTATCTTGTGGAACATTTTGAGGAGTAGTGGTATTATTTCTTCCTTGAATGTCTGATAGAATTCGGCGCTGAATCCATCTGGCCCTGACCTTTTTTTGTTTGGAATTCTTTCAATGACTGCTTCTATTTCATTGCGGGTTATAGGTCTATTTAAGTTGTTTCTCTGTTCTTGATTTAATTTTGGTAAGTGATAGTTATTCAGAAACTTGTCCATTTCCTTTGAATTTTCAATTTTTGTGGAATACAGATTTTCAAAGTATGACCTGAAAATTCTCTGGATTTCCTCTGTGTCTGTTGTTATGTTCCCCATTTCGTTTCTGATTTTGTTAATTTGCATGTTCTGTCTCTGCTTTTTCGTTAATTTGGATAAAGGTTTGTCTATCTTGTTGATTTTCTCAAAAAACCAACTCTTTGTTGCATTGATTTTTTGTATTGTTTTCCTGGTTTCTATTTTGTTGATTTCAGCCCTCAAGTTGATTATTTCCTGGCATCTACTCTTGCAGGGTGAGTTCGCTTCTCTGTGTTCTAAGGTTTTCAGTTGGGCTGTTAACTCTCTTATGTGACTATCCTCTGTTTTCTTCATATGGGCATTTAGTGCAATGAACTTCCCTCTTAGCACTGCTTTCAAGGTGTCCCACAAGTTTGGGTATGTTGTATCCTCATTCTCATTGAATATTAGAAAGTCTTTAATTTCTTTCTTTATTTCTTCTTTTACCTAGGAGTGGTGCAATTGCACATTTTTCAGTTTCGATGAGTTTGCAGGTTTTCTGCTATTTGTGTTGTTGTTGAATTCCAATTTTAAAGCATGGTGGTCCGATAAGATACAGGGGACTATTCCTATTCTCTTGTATCTGTTGAGGTTTGTTATGTCTCCTAGTATGTGGTCGATTTTAGAGAAGGTTCCATGTGGAGCAGAGAAGAAGGTATATTCTTTTGTCTTTGGATGGAATGTTCTATAGATGTCTGTTAGCCCCAGTTGAGACATAACTTCTGTTAATTCTTTTGTTTCTTTGTTGAGTTTCTGATTTGTGGTCCTGTCTAGTGTTGAGAGTGGTGTATTGAAATCTCCCACTATAAGTATGTGAGGTTTTATATGAGCTTTGAGTTTTAGTAGTGTTTCTTTTACGAATGTGGGTGGGTGACTTTGTATTAGGGGCATAGATGTTCAGAACTGAGACTTTGTTTTGACAGATTTCTCCTGCGATGAATATGAAATGACTGTCTTCATCTCTTTTGATTAATTTTGGTTTGAAGTCTGACTTGTTAGATATTAGGATAGCTAGGCCTGCTTGCTTCTTATTTCCATTTGATTGGAAAATCTTTTCCCAACCCTTTACCCTGAGTTAATGTCTATCTTTGAAGCTAAAATGTGTTTCTTTTATGCAGCAGAAGGATGGCTTCTGTCTTCATGTCCATTCTGTTAGCCTGTGTCTTTTTATAGGTGAGTTAAGACCATTAATGTTGAGGGTGAGTAAGGACCATTGATTGTTGATGCTTGTTTGATTTAGGTTTGTTGTTGGGAGTGGTATTGTGAATATATTTGTTCTGCTTCACCCTTAGTTTCGGGTGTAGTTGGATTATCTGTTGTCTACATTTTTGTGGGCGTAGTTACCTTCCTTGGGTTGGAGTTTTCCTTCCAATACTTTCTGTAGGGCTGGATTTGTAGATACATATTGGGAAAATCTGGTTTTGTCATTAAATATCTTGTTCTCTCCCTCTATATTTATTGAGAGTTTTGCTGGATATAGTAGCCTAGGCTGGCATCCGTGTTCTCTTAATACTTTTAGAACATCTATCCAGGACCTTCTGGCCTTGAGGGTTTCCATGGAGAAGTCAGGTGAAATTTAGATAGGTCTGCCTTCATATGTTACCTGTCCTTTTTCCTTTGCTGCTCTTAATATTCTTTCTTTATTCTGTATGCTAGGTGTTTTGATTATTATGTGTCAAGGGGTCTTTTTTCTTTGGTCCAGCCTATTTGGGGTTCGGTATGCTTCTTGTACTTTCATGGGGATGTCCTTCTTCAGATTTGGAAAGTTTTCCTCGATGATTTTGTTGAATATGTTTTCAGCACCTTTGAGCTGGGCTTCCTCACCTTCGTCTATGCCTATTATTCTTAGGTTTGGCCTTTTCATGGTGTCCCACATTTCCTGGATGTTTTGTGTTAAGGATTTGTTGGATTTATGATTTTCTTTGGTCGATGAATCTATTTCTTCTAGTTTATCTTCTGCGCCTGAGATTCTCTCTTCCATCTCTTGAATTCTATTGGTTATGCTTGTGTCCATAGTTGCCGACTTTTTGCCCAGCTTTTCAATTTCCAGCATTCCCTCCGTTTGTGTTGCCTTTATTTTCTCATTTTCAGTTTTCAAGTCTTGAACCGTTTCCTTCACCTGGCTAATTGTTTTTTCTTGGCTTTCTGTACTTTCCTTAAGGTATTTGTTCATTTCTTCCACTTTTTTGTTTGTTTTCTCCTCCATTTTTTAAGGGATTTTCTCACATCTTCTTTGAGGGCCTCTATTATTTTTATGATGGTAATTTTTAAGTAGTACCCTTCTGCTTCCTCTGCTTTGTTGTTGTGTTCCATTCTAGTTGGTGTAGATTCCCTAGATTCTGTTGGTGTCATGTTTGTCTTTCTGTTGTTAGGTGTTCTCTTATATTACCTTCTTCCCATAGCTTCTTCCAGTAGGTGTTGGTGGTGTCTCCCCCCTCTCTCTATGGTACTTCCCCGATGGGCTTATGTGGATCTGAGATTCAATATCTGTAGCTCTGTGTGGTCCAAGCTCTCTAGAAGGTTTCTCTGCAGACAGGGATCCAGGGATGGGGTCAAGGATGAGGATCCAGAAGAAGATGCCAGCAGGTACTCACAGTGGTCCTCTGGCCAATAGCTCTGGCCAATAGCTCTGGCCAATAGCTGGCGGAAGAGGGCAAGGGCTGAGCTGGAACTTGCGAAGGTTTTGCAGGATAGTGGGATCTCACTGGAAACTGGTGCTCTCCAGCTGAGACCTTGTTCTTTGGCAGAGGCCAGGATTTGGGGGTCAAGGATCTTGCCCACAGGAACTCTGAGTTGACCTGCAGAGATAGGCGGATCTCTGGGAGGGGCCTGGGACTCCAGCCGAGGACTGGAGGCGGGGTCAGAAACCAAGCTGGTGGAAATTACGGGTGGTCCTGTGTGGATAGTCAGTTCTCCTTTGTTCAGAGTTGCTCCGAGAAGTCTTGAAGTAGTGTGGACTGTTGGCTCCACCCTCTGTCCCAGTGCTCAACCAGAGCGGCAGGACCGTGGGTGGGGTAGGGCACAGGGTAGGGGGGTAGGCTGGCAGAGGGGATGGGTGGGGGTGTATCAGAGCTCCAAAGGTGCTCTCAATGGGGACTGGAGACCAATTAAAGGGTAATTTAAATTATCCTTCTTTTTAAAAAGCATTTGTTTATTCTTATTTTATAGTCATAGGTGTTTTGTGTCTATGTATGTGCTTACAGTATGCAGTGGTCAGAAAATAGGTGGTATTTTCTGGTGCTACAAATGACTGGGAGTGATCATGTGGGTGCTGGGTCTTCTGCTAGCACAATACTCTTAAATATCTATCCCTCCAATCCTAAATTTACCCTTCTTTGAAATTTCCCCTTCCCAACAAATTAGAGGTTGGTACTTATTCCATTGCAAAGTCAGTTGCTGATTAATGAATAGCTGAGAAATCTTTGCCCTGATAAAAATCAACTGGGTTTGAAAGACGAGCAGAGACTAAGAATTCAGTGGCAGAGTGCAGTTTAAAATACTCCCATTCATCAAAAAGGTTCACTTTTATAAAATACAGAATGTCAAAATTAAACAAAAGAGCATTGCTAATGGTGGAATTTGAATCAGGATAAATGAATTAGAAGAGATGGAAATTCAACCAGGCTGAAGAGGGCCTGGTTTGTCTGGAACTCCTAAGCAATCTGGCCCCTTTACATTTGCAACCCTAAGTCTGAGCAGACATTTGCCAGGCCTGTCTTCCTGGCCTATCAATTTTACTTGAAGATTTTGGGGAACATATGAGCTTTATGCAAATGTACCTGTACTTGGTGCACAATGCATATGTGCATATGGAAATTTAACTATAAAACAATAGGCCTCTGAAACATTCTTAGTGAGGCACTTTTGGACTTTATTTGAAAGTCATGAAACACTGCACACCTGTGATCAGGCAACTTGGAAAGTTGAAGCAACAGAATTGTAAGCTTGGGGCCTGCTTTGGTTACACAGTGTGACCTTTTCTCGAAAGAAATATAAAAAAGGTATGATGGGTGAGCTTTCTGCTTCTTAGTGTATAAATCCTAGTGTCAATCCCTCCCTTTGACAGTTGGCTGGCCTTACTTGTCTGTCTTCTAACAAGTAAATGATGCAGGAAGTGATGGGATATCACTTCTGGGATCTGGTTATAAATCAATATAACTTCCATCTGCCTGTTTGGGCCTTTCAAACTTCCAGTTTGTGAGCTGCTCCTAGCTGAGCCTTGAGATGATGAAGGCTCCAGAGACTCTATGACCATGGTTTTGTCATTCCTACAGGTCAATGACGCTGTAGGAATAAATTAGGTTGTTCTGAGCCTCCAAGGTTTTAGTAATTTGTTAAGCAGCAGTAGACAATTGACATACCATCAAACAATAGTAATGCCCACTGGTTATATGCAGAACACATTCTTAAGATCTATTGCTCTTTAAGGTGGGTCAATGCAAAGGAAGGAAGAAGTGGATGAAGAGAGGAAGGAAAGAGAGAAGGAGAGGACAAAGTGGTTAGGAGGTGAAGGATAAAGAGAGAGGGAGAAAGGAACGGGAAAAGGGGGAAGAAAAGGTGAAGGAGAGAAGGAGGGGAGGGAGAGGATAAAGGCAGGAAGGAAGGGAAAGAGAAGGAAGCATTACAGCTTTCTGAACAGTTGCAATTCCTCAGAAGAAGAAAAGGAGAGAGGAGTTCGGCTCAGTTCCTAATTCCTTCTGTCTCATTTTGGGGGTAATTAGCAGTTAATCATGAACTTGCATTTGCTCTCATTGACTTAAGATTGAAATATTCAGTACTCTCATTACTCAATAGTAAGCTTCACATTTCCTATTTTTCAGGAATACCCCATTGTAAACACCTAGTACTATATAAAACCATTTACATGGTGTCACAAAGTGTGCTTAGAATTTGGCACTTTTAAACAGCAACTTTCCATATCTCACCTTTTTTATAAAAGAGTATAAGAATGTGTATGTATAATAGTTGGGAAAGTTTCACCACTCTGTCATGATCAAGGAGAAAATTCAACTTTCTATGTTGAAAAAGATCAGAATTTTAAAGTAGTTTTCAAAATTTGTTTTCAAATATCAGGCACATCATTAAGAGATTAAGACAAAACTAATATCATCAAGTTATATATAATATTAGTGGATGTTATCCATAATCATAGGACAGTATTTTTTAATGTTGGCACTCAGATTTTGACAAGCAATATAATGATTTCTTCCATGTGTCTTAAGTTTTGATACCATGGCTGTTTGAATATCTGAATCTTAATTTCTCTTAATCTACTGTTAGGCCTTAAAGTTGTAAATGAGAGAAACTTTTTAACTTTTTCCTTGATAAGAATTATGAATAGATAAGGAATGCATGTGGTATACATTCATAATAGAATGTTATTCAGGGTTAAAAAGGAAGGCAACTATTGTTTACTGAACAATGAATTTGGAGGACATTATTTGAAGTGAAATAAGCTAAGCACAGAAATTTTAACTTAAAATAGTTAAATTATAGGCGTAGAGAGTTGAACACAGATTACTAGGGCCTGAATCTTGGGAATAGGCTGGGAATAGACTGAGAATGGTCAAAGGAAACAAAAGCTAGATATGATAGATACAGTTAATAATGATGAATTACATGTCATTACCACAAAATAAGTATTTTGAGGAGACAGAGGTGTGATTTTAGCTTAGTTTAATTGTTCTGCACTGTATGTAAAATCAAAATCCAGACTCTTCTATTAAAATATATCCAATAAAAAAGATTTTTTTTAAAGCCAAGGTCTTACTATGTAGCCTTGACTGGCCTTGAACTCATAGAGATCCTCTCTCCTGCCACTACCTCCTCAGTGTTTGGACTAAAGGTATGTGGCATCATGCCCAGCCTTAAAGAAGACTTTAAAAAGAAAGAAATGTGTGGTACAAAAATTATTGCAAGTTCTGGATTGCAGTAATGGACATGCTCTAACCACAGCAAGACTATTTTATTCTCTTTAATAGCATATAAAAATGAGGATTAAAAGTGAGGAGTGGAATGGAAAGACGACCCAGTGGATAAGATCCCTTGCTGTTCTTCCAGAGGACAGTTCCCAGCACACATGTCAGGCTGCTCACAACCACATGTAAGTGTAATGTCAGAGAACTGGACACTTCTTTCTGCTTTGGGCACCTGCCCTCACATGCAGACATACAAAGCTACACATAATTAAAAGAATAAAATAACAATGCTTAAAAATGAGAAAAATTAGCAATAGCATAAACATTCATACAGAGAGCTTAGATACAAGTGGCAGCAAGTGAGGAGACAGAGAATACTCTACAGGCTTGGTAGGCCTGGGGCAATTCACTCAGAACAGGAGTAATGAACCTGTATGTCCTTCCAGCTCTTACACTCTAACTGGAATACAGGAAAAAGTATTATAAGTGGCTGTCATGTCCCAACACAGTGCTGTGTGCCTCTCTGCTCTTACACAAACCTGTACAAATGTATCCCCTCTGGAGCTGAATGGTGACCTATCTCCCCATTTTACACAAGATCCATGCTCTTAATCAGCATTGCTGGTTCACCCACTCCATCATTTTGACTGGCATTCAACTTAAGGGAGTGACTTTTCCAACACTAAGAATTATATAAGCTGATTTTTTGTTTTTTTTTGTTTGTTTGTTTGTTTTGTTTTGTTTTGTTTTTTGTAGTGGAGACACTTTTAGAAAATTATGCATGTGTCTGCCAAGGACTTTGTAATTCTGTCATTCTGAACACATTGTTCAATCGGGAGACCTGAACTGATGCTGTGATTGGAACCACTTTGGGATCCTGGGATCTTTTGGGATGAAGTATAATTCATAGAACATTATATCATATAAGAACAGGAAGGAACAAAAATGACAGAACTTATGATGTATTAATCACTGAATATTATTTCTAAATTATTCAAGGTGATTCTCAGGAAAAATGTTTTCTACATTTTGACATCAAATCCATGTGGACTTGACAGGTAGGAAGCTTCCTCTTGCTTTATACTTTCCCTGCCTATTTTCTTTAGATTCATAAGTCAATAGTACGTTAGCTTGCTTCCTTACAAAAGACACAGCTACTTCAATAGATATCATCCATCAAATACCACCTAGATTGTACCTCAGGGAAACTGATTGTCCAGAGATTCCCTTAAACATCCCTACAGTGGTCAGCACACAGCTCTACCCTCCCCATTCCTTTAGTGAACTGAAATTGCTTTCTTTCTTGAATTCAACAGAGATTTGGCTTTTTCTAAGGCAGCCCTCGGGGACATTTTGAAAGCTTTCTCAAGATTGCATCATTTATTTGTCTGCTACAGAGCAATGCAAGCAAAAAAAAAAAAAAAAAGTGCTCTAAGTAACAGCTCGATATTACACATCAAGTCCCCTGCGCCCATGTTGAGGTCAGGACCTGGCTGTTTGCTTCTTGACCATGGAAAAAAATCACTCTTCCGCTTTGGTAGAACAATGTAAACTGAGGAGAAGCATAACTGGCCTTTTACGAGAGAGGAAAGAAAGAAGAGTGTAACTCCATAACCTGCCTCTCCAAGTTGGGAAGCAGGCTGTATCTCCTCTTACAAGATGACATAAGGAAATGTTCATTTACCCTATGTACAGTCTACGAAAAACAATCTTCACATGCTGCTAGTGTGAATTCAAAGAACACTTCCAAATGAATGCTGACAACTTTATGATTAAAGGAATTATGTATAAAGGAATGTTAGGGAGGTTGCAGCCAAAAAATCATCAAAATAAAATTTAGCACTTCAGTTAAGAGACATCTCATATGAAAGGTAGATTAAAGTTTGGATTTCATAGTCCTGTCTAGTATAAAACATAGCAATCAAACGTCAGTGATAATGTTATCTTGAAGATCTTGGGAAGCAAAATTGTCAAGTGCCAGGCACGGGAGAGAATGTCTGAGCTGGGGAGGTAGAAATAGGAGGCTTATTAGAGAGTTGCTGGCTAGTGAATCTAGCTGAATTGGTGAGCTCTAGGTTCAGTGAGAGACTGTGTCTCAAAAAAAAAAAAACATGGTGGAGTCATTGCAGAAATCACCTAGTCTTGGCATGCATACACAGGGCCATGTGCTCTTACACACAATTGTGCACACACACACATGAACATATACATCAACCATATAGAAGCGAACACAAAGAATTTACTACATATTATGCCACAAACAAGTATAAATGCGTATCTGTGAAAACCATTATATATTGATCACATGTCCGTATAACTGAGTTATATTTGGGTCATATATCATCATTCTACCTTCATTCTTCATCTGCTGTTTTTCCAAGGAAGCTCCATTTGATTGTTGGTTGTTTTTCACTCTTTTGCCTTTTTGACCTTTTAGGTCTTTTTGAGGGGCCCACCACCCAGCTCCCAAGTAAATCACATAGGGAGGCTTATTCTTAGTTATGAATACCTGGCCTTGGTTGTTTCTTGCCAGCTTTTCTTAACTTAAATTACTTCATCTACCTTTTCCCTCTGAGCTTTTTTCTTTCTCATTTTTCTATATCTTATTTTCCTTCTTACTCCATGGCTGTCTGGTTGGCTGGATGACTGGCCCCTGATATCCTCCTTTCCTTTTTCTCGTATTTTTTCTTGCTGCATTTCCCTCCTCCTTTCTCCTTCTGTTTATATTCTCTGCCTGCCAGCCCTGCCTATCCTTGTTCCTGCCTCATTATTGGCCATTCAGTTCTTTATTAGGACCACCAGGTATTTTAGACATAAACAGTAAAATAGCAAATGCAACATACACAAAATTCACACACTATAAAAATATATTCACTACAACATTTCCTTCCCCATTTATCTCCTTTCGCAAAAGAACACTCTCATACACTTCTTTAGCTCACATGCTGGATAATCTGATCTCTCATTATAGGAAGGAAAATTTTGGTTTCTTTGATTTTGATTTATGTTCTTATTGTATCTGCTCTAGTATAGTAACCCCTACTTGACCCCATCTTTTTGTATTTTAATTGCCTATTTGTTTCACAAAGGGCAGTTCTCTTATGAGAAGAGTTGAACACTTCGGTTCAACTATTTCAATACCTGTGCATTGTATGTATCAATAAATGTAAACCTTTAACTTGTTTTCTGTTCCCTGCCATGTAAAGTATGCCTATAAAATTGATCATGCCATCCAGAAAATTATTATTAGAAATTGACATAGGCCACAAGTAGAACCAATTGATTAGGATTGGAATGCTGGCTACTGAAGATACTCAACATTTTCTTGGCTTTGGCTGAGTGATTAGCAAGCTGCATTGTTCAGTAGAGCATTAAATTATCTCTTACATCTTAAGACATAACCTTGAGTTCATCAAGGTTTAGAGAGATAAAATAAATACCTAAAGATGTCAGGTGTCTTTTGACCTTGAATTTGAGTATTGCTTTTGACATGGAATAAACAACCCTAACCAACTTGAGTGCCTGAAATCAGCAAGGGAAGGAATTAGAGATACTTCTATTTATGGGCAACAATAGTAAATGACATAATCATGACACTTACGCGGTTAGAACTGCTGTATTCTGTAGTTCAATATAAACTTAAGTGTGAGCAAATTTTAGAAAATAAAACATGGAAAAAGACAAGACTGTTGCTTTTCCCCCACTGCAAGCCCCAAGAGCCCTGTGTAAAAAATGCATTGTCAGATCACTTAAGAATCTAAACTTTACTTTGGACAGACTAATTGTGTCACCTCTATTACTTACTATAACTTGTTTTGTCCCAAGTAAAAGCAAGACAGACACCACTGGAGTAAGGGACTAGTCAATGTCCCAATACCTTGGGCCCAGTTCCTAAAGATAAAACCCAAAAACACAGATAAAAGGACTATGGCTCAAAAAGATATGTGTCTTGGATTACCAGGCCATGAAGTCAATTAAGGTTTTACAAGGATTAGCAAAAGCCAAGCAGGGAAAAATAAGTAAGGCTATTAGCATTGTTGAAAGCCCTTGATTCTACCATTGAACGAATCAACATATTTGTATTAAAATATCTTTGATAGAGGACACCTAGCACCTCTACATAAGAATCTTAACAGCGACTGAAAAAATTGGGAAGGGAATTTTCCCTTAATGGAAATTGGCATGTAAAGACATAAGTATACAGCAAGTGCCCATGGACTCCTGGTTAGTAAGGATGGATTCAGAATTCAACCCAAATCAGATTGATGGTCAAACCCAGAATATTTCATATATAATACAGGCATCAATAAAATGAGAATGATAATAGTACTTGACACATAGAATTTTTATAAATGATCTGAATATCAATTGGCACACAATGAGGGCTAAATCACTAAACAACATGCAGAAAGATAAAATAAATAAATCAGACAACAGTGGATGGAAAGGTTTCTCACCTTGATAAGAAAATTCCATATAAATTGTGAATGACAGGTTGTTTGATCCCAGAAAATCCTGTGCCTAATGCCTTCTGTTACATAAAATTTGTAATTAGATGATGGTTACTGTCACTTAGCAGCTTAAAGGAAGTTAATCATGATTGCTATACACAATTAAAATAAAAAGCTACCCATAGCCTAAGTAGATTTCATGAAGTTTTTGTGAATACTACAAACTTATAATGTGTGTTTAGAAAAGCATTATTTGGGCATTATTTTGGGGCTCAAACTAAGAATTTTCAGCATGTACTTTATAAGCTATTAATTATTAAATGCACAACTTGAGTAATGCAATTTCTCACTTAATACATAGAACTATGCACATGAATTAAGCTTTCTCAGATCACAACAAGAATCTGCTTGAAAACATCAACTTGGCTTTACACAGTTTCAAGCTATAAAATAAATTATTCATAATTAGTTAATTACCATATCAATGCACCATCATTTCTACTTTTAAAATGATATTCAGATGACTGAATACATAGGAATTTAATAATTAATTTCATACACTGGTTTTGAAAATAACTAACAACCTTGATCAGTGAAAATTCACAAAATCTTCCAGATGAATGGTAAACCTGACACTGGAATACAGATCATCTTTCAGTGAAAAAAAACTAATGACCACCCTCAACTATTTAAGGGCTTTTTAGCATTGATTTCAATGAACTTATTTTACCTATGCTTTTCTAAAAGAGTGGGGATTACAACTGTATCATAAGTGTGGACCTTTGATTTTCAGTATATGCAGTTTTTTGGATTCACGCCTCAGCTCTTTTTCCCCCTGAATATATAGGTACTTACTTATCACAAGATCTCTGAGGCAGATAACAGTGTTTTATTTGTAATATTCCCTTCAAAGCATTTGTATTTATAGAGAAGTACCAGGGCATTGCAGCAATTTTTTCCCCAAGCCACTGTAAAACAGAATGATTGAACAGAATAAACCGAAGCATCTCTGTGTCTTCCAGCACCCCCAAGCAAGTCCTCATGACAACCCATCCTCTTAAGAAAATCAGGCACTAATTATTAGTGGGTAGGGAATATAACTCACTTTCCACTTTTAAAACAAAAACACATAGAAGTGTAACAACTTTGTATCTAATGAACATATAAAATTTGTTCTAGTACATCAAAAGAAAAATAAAGAAAATACATATATGCATTTCACTGAATTATTCTTTCTGTTTTATTTTCTTCCTTCCATGGTGAGGATTGAACACACAACCTTGCTAATAGTAAGCACATGTTTTACCATTAAGCCCCACACTCAAGTCCAATGCAAAATGCAAGCAATTAATTTATAAGCTGATTTTATCTCTTCATCGAGCATGACACACATCAGTTAAGCTTGTCTTGTAATTTACTAATTGACCCAAGAAACATGTTTAGCCAAAACTTATTATAAATTCAAATTATTTGTGTTTGAAGATGATTAGTATTTCCACATCAACACTGTATACTTTCTCACAGTGTTAACATAAAATTACTTCCATTTTTTTTTCAAAAAGAAGACATATGTGTTGTGATTCTAACCAAATAATGTCTACACATCAAAGGAAAAGGGTGTTTTTTTTAATCTTTCCAATTGTTTTTAAGTACTCAGAGAATTTACTGAAGAAAAGGAAGAAAACTAGAGCAAAGTTTGAACATTTTAAAAGACAACGTGTTCCCACTTTTGACAGACAAAGAGATAATAAAAAGGATCTGCATGCTGTAATCAATAGAAATAAAGAGGTTTGGAGTTTATGCTTTTTCTTTGCCTGCCTTTAAATACTAAACAGAGTTTGCCAAATACTCATTAAACTTGACATTTCAAGTTAAGCACAATAGCCTTCTACTTTCCTTATACAAGGTGATAAAGCAGGTAAAAGATGACATTGAAGTAAAGAATGTATTCCTTAATATAGGAATTCAAGTGCAGGCTTCTCTGCTGTTTTCCCAAATCAAATCCAATGCTACATCTTGAGTTAAATTATCATATATTACCTACTCCCCTCACAAACTGTACAATTTGCCAAACGTAAATCCAGAAAGATAATGTTCTTAGATGATGTTCTGACTGAGGCTTGAAACAGGGGTGTTTCTACTGTCTGTCAGGATGTTCCCCATCTGCTCATCTTTGAATACATATTGATGGGAGATGTCGTTCTGTAAATATGTTTCTCGTATTGGTTAATGAATAAAGCACTGTTGAGCAATAGGAAAGCAAGATAGGCGGGACTAGGAGACAAGGAGGAGAGAGGAAGTAGTAGGGAGGAGTCAGCATAGAGAGACAGGAGAGAGTAGAACCACTGGCCCCTGCTCTCTAGTAAGATAAGACCACATAGAACTACTAAGATTAATAGAAATGGATTAATATTTAAGACAGAGCCCGCCAATAAGCAATGATAATAACAAGCCAACAGAATTATATCTAATACAGAGTCTCTGTGTGTTATTTGAGGCTGGTGTGTTGGTGGGAAAAACCTACTCATAACAACAAATCAGTAAAAAGGGAATTTGTTCAGTCAGTTCATTATGCACGAATAACTGTGCTTTAATCCCAACTGAAGTCTACTCACTGTATCGGATGCTATTTCCAAATTAAGTCTTACTCTTTTATCTTATTGATTTTGTTTCTTGTACATCAGAATCCAATAAGTTCTTGCTAAATGGGAAAATATTTTGGGAATATTTTATGATGATGTTCAAGTACGTGCCAAATCATCACTGTATACAGAAAAAGATGTAAATAGGGGGCATCTTATCATTAGATAGTAGAAATATGTAATCAGAGTTGAGAATACAGACATAGAAGTGGACAAGATGTTCAAAAGAGAATCTTTCAGATACCCCTGTAATCTACTTTGACACTTCAGTGTTTGACCTTGAAGCAACTTCTGGCAAGTTGGATGGCATAATTTCCTAGACTATCAAACTGGATAAATCCATTAGCCCGGTGACCCTCACTTGGCATTTTCAAAGAAATTTATGACTGGTAGTGATAAGGTTGTGAACGCTAAAAGCTGCCTGGCTGATGAAAATCCTGTCTGGAAAAAAATGTGGGCAGATGTCCCCACATGCGGTCACACACCCACCCTCCTTTAAAAGACACATTAAAGCCTGACAGTGCCAGGAACATTGCAGACTTCATTTGATCTTTGAAATTATGTTTTCCAATAGAAATGTTTTCAACCCTACTATGTGTATGGAGTTTTGTTAGGTATATAGGGAATTAACTCAAATAAACAAACAAACAAATAAATAAATAAATAAATAAATAAATAAATAAATGAGACTTTCTTTTTGTCTCTTGTAATAGAAAGGTGATTATTGGGAAAATAGGTAAACCAAAGTAAGTTAATGCCAAATAGAGATAAGACACACTACTGCTAGAGTTGAAGGAAAGAAGTTATTGATTCTGATCAAGAGGATTAATTGTGGAGGTGATTGACTCATTTACACTAAATTAAGGTGGACCCTTAGTGAAACTGAAGAGGAATCTACATTCTTTCACTTGTTTAAACTCACAATGGAATATCTGCCCAGAGATTATCCATCCTACAATGGGAGAAATGTTATTAATAAGACAAAAGTGATTTCATCCATGTCACCAAGAATCATATAACTTAAATGCTATCAGCAAATAATATCTGTTCTCATTGGAATTACTCAATGTTACAAAGATCTAAAATATTTAAAACAAGCAAAGCAATGTCAGGACTCTTGGTGGTAGAAAAAAATAACATTTTGAACATTGCCTAAAGGAACAGGAAGACATAAATTTTCTATCATGAGAAAGGTGTACTGAAGAGTGAAATAAGAGTCCTTTGCTGGGCACAGTATAACTGAGCTTCACATTTCAACAACTACCAACTCTTTCATAATTACATAGTAGCCATATATATATTGAGCTTCTTGAAAGAAGAAACTAAATGATAATGTAAATCAAGACACCAATCACCGATCTCTTTGGTGTATAGTTATCAAATCATATCCTAAGTACCAGCAAATGTAGAATTCACTCTTAATTGTTGCCTCCTTCTTACACATTATACTAGACTTGCAAATTTCCATACTCCATCCTTATTAATATAAATAAAAATAGTAAAAATTATGGAAGAAGCTACATAAAATGTCTAACATCAGCCCATGTTAGCAATATGCCAAGTATTGAAATATAGAATGAGTAAGATGGACAAGACCTTGCTTCATACAATGATTAGATTACATAAGTAATATTTTAACAATAGTATTTCCGGTCATTATGACTCATCTCTCTAATCCTAGCACTTGAGAAGCTGAGGCAGGAGGATAAACATGAGTTTGAGATTGTCCTTGGCTACAGAAAGTGAGTTCTAGGACACCCTGACCTACAGATTTAGACTTTTTCTTAAAAAAAAAAACAGTAATAATTAATATATTCAGCTGATGGAGAATGTTATTTTTAAATTACATTTAATATGTAATATTATAGTTTACTTATATTTTCCCACACACACCAATTGCTCTCCCTTGCTCATCCTCCCCATTCTTTTTGCCCTACATACTTGCCATTCTGCTTTCATGTCATATATTTATTTATATACACACATACATACATATATATGTATATATTTAAGTATAGCAATATTTGTCTTTCCCCCTCATTACTCTAGTCTTTCTTTATGATCCTCATTAGGACTATTTTACAACATCTTCCATATCAGTTAAACCCTTAAAAAGAAGACTAGACTCAACACAGGAGAGAAAATATGTAATATTTGTCTCTGAGTCTGGCTTATTTCACAATGATTTCCTGTCCCATCCATTTTCTGCAAATGAAGTAATGTAGTTCTTTACATATTAACAAAACTTCCTATATATACATATTTTCTTTATCAAAGATAGATATAAATAAAATGTATATTCAAAATATCAGAGATCTTGAAATATTTTTAAAAAATTTTATATCTAGAGCTTTATGTTTATGAGTCAATCACATGCTGTGCAATATCCATGGAGTCCAGAAGAGGGCTTTGGTTCCCCTAGTACTGGAGTTGAAGATACTTGTGAGCTGCAGTGTGGATGCTGGGAATCAAACTCTGGTCTTCTGGTCAATCAGTCATGTTAACAGCTGAGTCACCTCTCCAGCCTAACTACCTATTTGACAACTGGCATTGAGTATATGGTTGTGAACAAAACAGACATATTCTTTTTTGTAAAAGAACAAACAAACAAAAAAAAACCTAATTTTTTTCCCTTAGTCACAGTAACTCCAGATCTTAGTCTCAGCAAGAATCTAGGCCCATTATATTTAATATTTTAATTACTTTTAAAATATGAAAAGTAAATATGAGCCAGGATCAATTGTGTTATCTATATGAACACAATATAAATTGTTAATATTTTTTAGTCAAGAAAGGGCCCATGATGACAAAAGTTGCTAGTGCTCATTGAAGCCACATTGTAGTTACCATCACTTACATTCTGGTTTAGTCTAAACATGTCCCCTAAAATCCATAGTTTAAAACTTAAATGTGAATATGGTAATGTTAAGACGTAGAGCATTTAAAAAGTGAGTTCATCATGAGGGAACAGGATGGTCGAGATGGGGGAGGGACAAAGAGTTAGAGCAAGGAAAGTGATACCTTGATAGAGGGAGCCCTTAGGGGGTTATGGAGAAACCTGGCACTTGGGAAATTCCCAGGAATCCATCAGGATGACCCCCTGCGAAGACCCTAATAATAGTGGAGAGGGTGCCGAAATGCCCTTCCCCTATATTCAGATTGAAGAACAAATAAATAGCATTTAATTGGTCATATAAGTGCATCTTACATAAAATAATTACACCACATGTAACACCCCATGAAAACTATGCCTGCATCTAGAACTTCGGGGCCTTAAAATCACTTTAAGAATATAGATCAGGGTTAGGGTTAGTAAACATGATCATGGAGACAGACACCTCAAGATCCTCTCTGGCCAACCCAAATTGACTTTCACTTACTTTTAAAAGGAAGTAGCTATTCCCTCTTCCCTCAGTAATCCCACATTAGTGAAAGTGTTTTGGTCTCCATCCTACTTCCCAGAAGTTGAATATAAAATATAAATAAAATCCATATTTTTAGTGTATTTCTTACATTTTAAAATAAATTGGTTTTAATTTTCCTGGATGCATAAAATATCACATCCCTCCTTTTTTATTTGCAAATCACACTGGTCTATGTTTGGAGCCCTCTTAATTCCTACTTGATAAGGCATTCACTATTAGCTGTTACTATAGTTTTCTTCCCTAACAGGAAGGAATTGTTGAGGTTACTGAATCACAGGAAAAGGGAGAAAGGAGGTTAAAACTTACTCTCTGATAACCATTCTCACTACTGTTGTGTCTACTACTCAGTGATGCTAGTGAATTCTAGATTTCTGTTAGGCACTACAATCAGTAGTTGCAGGAGATGGGTGACAGACATGCCTTTCAGTGCTGTTTTCTCTAATACCTCCAGGATTTTTACCTCAAGGAATGCACATAATGATTCTCCAGCATACACTCTCTTTGAAACAATCAAGCCCCAACTTCCCTGCTCATGATCCCTACTAAATCTTCCTCTCCAGCACTAATCATGCACCAGTTTGGCCACAGAAAGGGCCTCTTTCCTTTCAAGCAATTACAAACTTCCCAGAAAAGACCTGGAAATGTTTCTTTGAAAAGTGGCTTTGGAGTCTGTGCATGGTGGCTCACACATGGATTCCAATACCAGGGAGGTTTTAGCCAGGAGAGTCATGAATTTGAGAACAGACTGAGATGTGTTATAGGAATACACCTTGAAAACAAAGACTGACTTTGACTTGTACTTTTTTCTTCCAAATAATGAAAAGGTCAAATAAGTTGGTGTGTGTGGGGGGGGAGGGTGCAATTGATGAAAGCAGTAAAGGACAGAAAAGAGAAGGGAAAAGATAATTTTACTTGTATTCAATATTAGGGCTCATAAGGCAGTCCTTTGGTGGAAAATTGATATTCTCTATACCAGGTACTTGAACAGAGAGCAGAGGGAAGGATGAACAAGTACTCTACAACTGAACTACAGACTTTGACTAAAGCTGAATGTTTTTGAAGAGACATCATACCAATTTCTTTTTCCTCCCTCATCTTGGCAGTGACCCAAACGTACTTTGATTATTGTAAAACATAAAACACTGTGACCTGTTAAGAGATTTTCCAATCAATGAAAAGGGAGCAGCAAGTACCAATGTCTGGGTTTTATCAAACACAGGAGTAGCTACTTAAGATTTGCTTAGAGAGGATTTCCACTTAAGATGACAACAGCAGACTACTGCATTATTGGAAAACAATTACAAGGGCACGTGGAGAAAATCCTGGACTACTTCAGGAAGAGTATACTTTACAGTCCTTTACAATAAATGAAAAAGTTGTTTTATTATAGCTTCACAAACTTAGGTTTTCTGAAACTACTCAAAGTTTCACTCAACTGTATCATGAACTAAGGCATTTTCCCCAAGAATATTCTGACATTAATTTGTCAACAACTTCATTGGCATAGTTTTTCAGCTCCAAAATAGTCATGTTAGGATCAGTCTGCCATCTCAACTAGTTTGGGAAATTATGAGAAGTATTCTTCTACCTTCAAATGAAAAAAAAAAATGTCATGGCTTCAGGTTATACAATCAACTATTGTATCATGTTTATGTTAATTTGTCCATTACAAAGATGTGTAAAAGAAATTACCGAGCATCAGTCGCTACGAAATTATGTGAATAACCTGCCCTAACTTCTATAAAGTAATAAAAAATAATATTACCCCCCCACACACAAATACACACACCCCACTCAAATATCCAGTAGAAAAGTATGATTATAACAATTTTATTTTGTGTTCTGTTACAAGTGCGATCAACAATGGGAAATGAGTTAATTCTCAAAACATCAACTTTCTCAGGGTCCCTCTATAGCATTCAGGCTGGCTGCAAACTCCCAAGGCTGGAATCACAGCTTTGGCCAATGTCACTACACTCAAATATCAAAGCATGTTCTCAAGCGTGTCCACCTAGTGATAAGTGAGACCCTAAATCTTTTTTTTAAAATAAATTTCTTTGGTTTTACATCCCTGTCACAGTATACCCTCCCTCCTCTGCTGCAAGCTCCTCCTCCAACCATCTCCCCACCCCCTTTGGAATCCCTTGCAAATCGCTTCACTTCCATTTCTGTTTAGGAGCATGCAGGTCTCCCATGGGTATCAACAAAACATGGCATATCAAGTTGCATTAAGACTAAGCACCTCCACCCTTGAATTAAGGCTCAGCAAGGAGACCAGTAGGAGGAGCAGGGCCTCAAAAGCCTGTAAAACATCTCGTGCTCCCACTATTAGGAGTCCCACAAGTCCCACAAGAGGAACAAGCTGCATGACTGTAATATATATATATATATATATATATATATATATATATATATATATATATATATGCAGAGTACTTAGGTCAGTGCCATGGTTGTCAGTTCAGTCTCTGTGAGCGTCTATGAGTCCAGGTAAGTTGATTCTGTGAGTTTTCTTGTGGTGCTCTTGTCTCATCTAGCTCCTACAATCTTTTCTCCCCATCTTCTGCAGGATTCCCGAATTCTGCCTAATGTTGGGTGGGAGTAGTTGCTTCTCTTTCCATCAGTTGCTGGATGAATCCTCTAGTAAAATAATCTCCACTCCAGCTTGAGTTGTCCCTTTTGTTTTTGATCTTAGCCATTCTGACAGGTGTAAGATCAGAGTCATTTTGATTTACATTTCTCTGTTAGTTAAGGATGTTGAATATCTCCTTAAGTGTTTCTCTGCCATTTAAGAATCTTCTGTTGAGCAGTCTCTGTTTAGATCTGTACCCTACTCTTTAATTGATTTATAAGGTTTGTTGATATCTAGTTTCTTGAGTTCTTTGTATATTTTGGAAATCAGCCCTCTCTTGGATGTGAGATTCATGAAGATCTTTTCCCATTTGGTAGGCTGTTGTTTAGTTCTATTGATGGTGCCTTTTGTCTTACAGATATTTTTCGATTTTGTAAGGTCCCATATATTAACTGTTGATCTTGGTGCTATTGTAATTACACTGATTTTTTTGTCTCCTCACTTGTAGGGTGAGATGATAATAGATTCCTCTATGCACTATTTCCTAAAACTTTCTTATAGAAAGCCAAAATGTAATAACTATTATTCACAAAATATAAAACTATTCTTTCATGTATCCATATTCGTTTAGCTCAAAATTAGAAGAGCTATTCAAGCCATAAAAGTAAATTCAACAAAGTTGTTGATAGTATTATGAAATCATCAGCAATTTATAGGCCCTAGTTCAGTGCCTTATAGAAGCAATCCTGAAGGTGTCCTATGTGGGAAGGTGATAAAATGAGAGACAGTGCCTTACCCTCAGGAAGCACAGTGTTAGTGAAGAAGAGGCAGGTCTGTTGTGATGGCTAGTTTTATGTTAACATGACACAGTCTAAAATCAGAGGAGAGGAGGGAACTTAAATTGAAACAAAGCCACGAGACTGGGCTGTAGGCAAGCCTGTGATGATTTTCTTTATTAGTGATTGATAGATGAGTACCCAGAGCACTGTGGATGTTGCCATCCCCAGGCTGATGGACCTGGATTCTCTAAGAAAGCAAGCTGAGATATCTGGCAGGGTGGCACAATCCTTTAATTCCAGCGCTGGAAATGCAGAAACAGCCAGATATCTATGAGTTCTAAGACAGCCAGATCTACAGAGACCATTCCAGGACAGCCAGAGCTATGCAGAGAAGCCCTGTATAGAAAAAATAAAACAAACCAGAGGGAAGGAGGGATGGAGAAGGAAGCAGGGATGGAGAAGGAAGGAAGAAGGAAGAAGGAAGGAAGGAAGGAAGGAAAAAATGAAGACAGACTAAGCAAGTCAGGATGTGCAAGCTAAAGCAGCGTCCCTCCATAGTCTCGGCATCAACTCCTCTCTCCAGATTCCTGTCCTATTTGAATCCCTATCCTGACTTCCTTTGATGATGAACTGTGATGTGGAAGTGTAAGTCAAATAAATCCTTTCCTCCCTAATTTGTTTTGGTTATGGTGTTTTATTGCAGCAGTATAAACCCAAACCTGAAAATCCCAAACTGCAAAGTAGTTCAGTCAATGTCACCATAGGAAAGAGTACAAGAGACAAATGGCCAAACACATGTCTGATCACTGCTAATGTCCTCTGTCTACAATCAAGGGACACTGTCACTGCATCACCAAATGCCAATGTGAGTATAAGCATATTTTTTTGAGCCAAGGTCTACATAGCCCTGGTTGTTCTGGAAATCACTATGTAGTTAAGGCTTCCCTCTCATGGAGATCCACCTGCCTCTGCCTCAAAGGCCTGTACCACAGTGCCTAGCAGGTATATGCTTCTCATTTAGTCAGACATCTCCATATGCATTGTTAGTCAAAAAAGAAAATAGTGTATTTTGCATGCAGTTGTCCATATTTCATGATTTAAAACCAAAGCTTTACTAAAAGTAGATTCTATGTGTACTCATTCATTAAGGAATGAAACATAATAATTGCTGGCATTGTTATTTAGTGGTAAAATTCTTTAGTTTACAATCGTTTTGTATGTGTCTATGGTGGGGGGGTGGCAGTGAGTGTATGAAAGTCAGAGGGTAGCTTTCAGGAGTTGATTCTCTCCTTCTACCTTTATTTGGGTACTGGGTATCAAATTTAGGTCATCATCTGTTACCCTCTGAGTCATCCTTGAAAGCTGTAGTCACAAGTTTCTAATAAGATTGGCAATGGTTTTAGCTCTTAAGTACAATTTATTTTTCTCACTAATGATTAGCAAGCAGTGCTTGAAGCAAATAAATGCCTCTTTACATTTAGAATGCAGTATGGAATCTTTTCTATTGTTGTAGAAACATGCCAGAGTAGAATTACTCATTATTTAGCTAGACATGATGGTGTATGCCTGTAAAGCCAGCAGTCGGGAAGTTGAGTTGCAGGGTTGTGACGTAAAGGCCAGGGATCAGAGTGATAGCTGTCTCAAACAAAAATTGTGCTCCTTTTTATTCTTTATTTAATATTACTTGAAATATTTGAGTGAAGTAAATTTAGAATTTTATCAAAAAACACAGAGTGGCTTAAGGAAACTTTTTCTCCCTCTAAACATTTAACTGATAGAAGCTATTATTGAGCCTGAGTTCTTTCAGTTTTGTTTTTAATAAAGTATCAGGTTTTCCCAGGAAAATATCCCACAGGAGAGAAGGATTTATTTCTGAAGGATATGATTGTTTTTTAAAATACACTGCTGTAATTCTAGGACAGCTGTCTATCTGAAGGAAAAAAAAAAAAAAGGCAAGCAAGTGGATGCCATCTGTATAGGCCTGTTCCAAATGATAGGAACAAGTCAGATCTGAGGCTGAATGACAAATATTATGAATTTTGAACACATCTAAACCTGTCATTCTTTTCAGCTCTGATGCTCAAGAAATCATTGAAAACATTTGATAACCAGGTCATTGTGTACCTTGAGAGGTGGTTTGATTTCAGGGATTACAATTACCTGGGAAACACAGAACCATTTGCCTTGCAGAAGCTATTTAAATTCTGAGACCTCTTCATCACTGCCCTGAAACTTCAACTTACATCATCTCCTCACATGAGCTGCTTGTATTAGGCTTGAAACTGTGCTGAAAGTCACAGCACTACCATCACTGCAGGCTGATTTTACTGACAAGTCATGCAGACAGCATTAGTCTGATGGGCTGTGGCATATACACAATCTTTGGACAAAAGAGGTTAAATCCTAAGGGGAATAGTACTTGGGGAAGAAATTATTTAGCAACAGGAAGGAATCAGGCAGGCAAGCAGAATGTATGAACAGGTATTTAGTTCTTTAGGGACACAGTCAGCTATGTATCAAGGTCAAGGAAATGCATGAGATCAATTAGAGTAGGTATTTACAGGCACTTAATATTTGATGATGCTGATATTTAAAGAGAAAGGACAAGGAACTAACTCATCTTCTTGTGTGCCATTAATTTATAAATATTCTGCATTTTAAAATAAAGCTTTTATCATCTTTCATTTTGGAAATGTATTACTTGTTTGATTTGTTTTCAATAATTGAACTATATTAAAGCTTATCATTTAAAATTCTTCATCATTTAACCCCAAAGTAATTAAATCAGCAATAGGCATGCATTATGAATAGCTTTATCAATCAATGTCAGATCTCGAATGTTTGAAATTGTGCAGTAATATCCGAGATAATGGTTTTAGAAATAAAGAGAAGGCATCATGATTCTAAATGTGTATTATGACATTTATGAAATTCAAAGGAGAATAAAAATCTGAAATAAAGAAAAAGGAGAATGAGTTATTAAAGGAATGCATGTCAATTTCATGAAGTGGTTTGAGATTAGCACTCAGAATGAGCCAATTTTATGATTATCTTATAATCCCTAGTCTAATAGACCAGTCTCCACTTCAAAAAAATTTTGAGGTGACATATTTCTAATTTAACATTTCTTTTTATTTAATGTTTACCTATCTAGAAAATAATGTTTGTAATAATTGTGTTTCATGTCTTCTTTGCCTTTCTTGCTGGTAATGGCTTCAAAAGATTTTTTTTTGCCTTCAATGGCTTGCTTGTTTCTTTCAAACTTTTTGTTATCAAGATTTTAAATTGTTCCCTGGGATATGTAGGGATAATTATAACAGTACCCTCAATATCTGGATTCAATGGCAGTTAATTTTATTTCATGTTTTGAAAGAAGCAAAACAACAGTTAACTTACTAAAAGTTCACTGGTTATGACTCTATGAGAATAGAACTTTCTTCTGGATTCATTTTATTCTTCAATAGTAGTCCAGTGGCGCTACTCTAAGTTTTTAAATGCATGAATCATCTTCTAATTATTCAAATATGCTTGCAACAGAAAAGGTTTTCCATGTCAAATGTGTTTCAGCTCGCAATGCTTGCTCTAAAATTTCTCTAACTTTATATATATATATATATATATATATATATATATATATATATGGAGAGAGAGAGAGAGAGTTGCATGTTGTAAAGCCACCTTCAGTTATGTATTGTCATGTCATAAATTTAGGATGTATTTGATATATTCAGCCTCTGAGTTCCTTTGTTGATCTCTTTCCTAGTATACTGACACTGTTGCTGGTATTATTATTATTATTATTATTATTATTATTATTATCATTATTATTATTATTGCATCAAGCCCTCTTTCCTTCTTTCCTTCTGTTTATGTACTCAGTCAAATCATGCATCCAAAAACCACTTTTGTTAAGCGTTGTGGGAGACATAAAAGCAGTATAATATATAGTCTTTGCATTAAGAAAGGAGAAAAAAATGGGTGATGGTGGCACAGGACTTTAATCACAGCACTGTGGATCAAGAGACAGGCCAGCCTGGTCTACAGAGTGAATGAGTTCCAGGACAGCCAGAGTCATGCAGAGAAACCCTGTCTCAGAAAAAAAAATAATGAAAGGAAGAAAGAAAGGAAGGAGGGGAAGATGGAAGGAAGGAAGGAGGAAAATAATCAAGTACAAATGTGTATAATGCAGACAGTAATTTTAGAAAAAATTAAAATCTTTTCTTCTCTTTTTACACGTATACAATGAAATATGATCATGTTTATGCCCCCATTCACCACTTCAAATCTCCCTATGTCTCTCTAACACATCTTTTAAAAATTCTGTCTTTTTTGTTATTGTTGATAATGATCTATTAAGACCAGCTAGGATTATAGACATGTGCATCCACTGGAACATAGAAAACCTACCAGTAGTCACATATACAGAATGACACTCCCTCTCCCAGCAACTATCCACTGCCAATAGAGACTCAAGTTAAAGTGGGGTCTAGAGAGCACCTCCCCAGCTATGCCAGCATTTTGGCAGGACTGAACATGTACAAGTCTTATGCAGGTGAGTACATTTGCTAAGAGTTCAAGATTGCCATAGTAATGTCATGTCAAGAAGGCAGCACTGTTCCACATCACCCTGCTCTGATTTTGTAAGCTTTCTGTTTTTTTCTGTTGTTCTTTATATCCAGCTTTAATCTGTGGTGGTCAGATAGGAACCAGAGTGTTATTTTAGTATTTTAGTGTTATTTAGTATTATTTTATCTGTTGAGACTTGTTTTTGTACCTGAGTATGTGATCAATGTAGGAGAAAGTTCCATGAGGTGCTGAGAAGAAGGTATTTTTTTTATGTTTGGGTGAAATGTTATGTAAATATCTGTTGGGTCTATTTGGTTTATAATGTCTTGTAACTCCAGAATGTCTGTGTTTAGTTTTTGTCTGGGACACCTGTCTATTGGTGAGAGTGGTATATTGAAGTCACTTACTATCAGTGTGTGAGAGTTAGTTTGTGATTTAAGCTGTAGTAGAGTTTATTTTACAAATTTGGGTGCCCTCATGTTTGGTGCTAAGATATTTAGCATTGCAACATCCTCTTGGTGAATTATTCTTCTTATATATAAAATACATGTCCCTATCTCTTCAGATTAGTTTTGGTTTGAAGTTTGTTTTGTCTTATATTAAAGTGGTTACAGTGGCTTGTTTCTTGGGCCCATTTGCTTGGAATATCTTTTTCCATTTCCTTTACTCTGAGATGGTGTCTATCCTTGATATTAAGGTGTGTTTCTTGGGTGTAGGAGAAGAATGGATCCTGTTTTCTGACCTAATATCTTAGTTTGTGTCTTTTCATTGGTAAATTGAGACCACGGTTGTAGAAAGTTTTCCATGATTTATTGATTCTTGGGGTATGTGTGTGTTTTCTCCCTTTTCTTGATTTACTGGTCTGAAATATGTTTTCTTAAGTAAAGTTTGTCTCTTCAGGTTAAGGTTTTGCTTCTAGCACCGTCTGTAACGCAGGATTTGTAAATAAATAGTGCTTAAATTTTATTTTATACTGGAATGTCTTTCTTTCTCCATCTTAGGTGATTGAAAGTTTTGCTGGGTAGAGTAGTCTGTGCTGGCATCTGTGGTCTCTTAGAGTTATAGAGGATGCAGCCTATGGTTCTGTGATGTCACATGCTTAGGAGAACATCATGGCAGTAGGGATGTATTGCAAAATGTGTTCCTTTTTAACATAATATTTACATTATTTTTGAATTATATATTATGTGTTGTTTGAAATTTTCATACAAAGTATTTAGTCATATTAACACACCTCTCCTCCTGGTAACTCTTGCTAGATCCACTAAATACCCTGCCCCCAAACAGGATCTTCACCTATGGTCTCCAGGAAGCAGAGGAAGAAAGAAACTGAAGACTAAATATATCTTTCAAATGAATGAGCCAATGGCCTACTTCTAATTAAGCCATGTTCTAAATTTTTCACCAACTTGTAAAATAGTGCCACCAGCTCAAGACTGATTGTTAACACAGGAGACTGTGAAGCACATTACACATTAAAATAATGCCATATTAATTATGTGTATAATTATTAAAATTCCTAAGGGCTAGCTAGTGACTTAGTTTATCAGAAAAAGGCACCAAACCTAATAACCTGAGTATTATCCCTGGGGCACACATGGTATAAAGAGGAGTGACTCTCATAAGTTATGATTTAACTTCTACAGGTGCACCACACACCAATGCATGCATCTCTAAAGAAAATGTAATTTAAAACCTACAAAACGCCTACTAAAATATACTTTCCTTGACTCTAAGCTACTGGATGTCATTAACACATGATTAATATTACAGTCTTTTTTTAATTTTTTAATTTAATTTATTATTTTACATGTTGATCCCAGTTGCCTCTCCCAATATTACAGTCTTAATGTTATATCAGAGTAAATAATTCCAGAAAAAAATATCTAAAACTTTGAGCACAAGTGTTTATCCATGTGGAAGCACTTGGTGTTCCAATAAATACTAACATAGTTAACCCAGAACATATGTACCTACTAAGTGACTTCAAGCAACCAAAAAGTTAAAAAGTGTAACAGTTTGCTTTTACTCATTTAGAGTAAAATTAAACATTTCAGCTGGAGTCCAAAACAGAATTTGTCTAACATGCACACGGCTCTGAGTTTAGTACTAAGCACTGCAAAAGAATTGTTTCAATGAAGTAAAATAAAATCATCATACTGTAAAATGTAAGTCTAGAATTGTATGTAATCTGTTTCCAGAAGAAATTATATCATCTACTGAGAAATTTTCAAGCATGCTATTCATTATCATCAACACTGCTTTTAGTATTAACACTAGTTTTCTCTTTGCTTTTTATGTGCATGTTTTACTTATTGCTGTGTCAACAACAGGCCTGTTACTATGTTGACACATACTAGGAGTTCATTCAATATTTGTTTAATTTTGCTATATTAGGGCCTTTTCCCTTTATACATGTTTTAAACATTTGATTGTTGATTAGATTGAAAGAGGTACATAAGGAGAATAACAGCAATGTGAAAACATACTTTCAAAGTCATTGCATAAACAATGCTAAAATTAGATATGGCACTGTGAAAAAAAATGCCATTTGTCTTTTGGAAAAGTCAGGGCTCTGAACTTACAAGATTTTGACTGGCTCAACATGGATCAGAATAATTAAGAGAGGAGGACAGTGTGGGTAAGGAGAAGAAACGAGGGAGGGAAGGAAGTAGAGGAGAAAAAAGAAGAGAGGTGGAAGAACAGGCACCAAGACAACATGACATAGACTAAGAGGATCAAATATCAGTCTATCATTAATTACCAAGACAATGTGAGTAACAATGGTAAAATATTTTATATATTGTTCCAAATATTACAAAGCTAAATTTATGTGAGTTTGTTACCAACAGATACTATTTGCATACTTGTCTTGAAATATAAAGGCAGTGGAACTTGGTTATGAGTGTTAGCTTCAGAGTCTGGGAGATCAGTGTGAATATTCCAATCTGTGTCTTAGTAAGCATGAGACTTGCAGAGTTGGTATGCCATTAGAGGAAATACCAACAAATAGCAGCTACTAGTAAGTATAGACTTCTCTGTTTTTAAATTCTTGATGCTTATGATCAACTTATCCCTTAAAAGGAATTTTTTTCTCTAAAACTATTGTTCACGCCATAGACACTGTGAAACTACCAGTAAAACTACTAGCATATGTTAAAACTAAATGTAACTTGTTGAAAACTTTAATCTTTATAAAATTAAGCCTTCACATCTAGGGATACAACATATCCTTCCATTTATGTAGTTTACTTTCTGTATTTAAAAATTACTAGGATCACTCTTATGCTTTAAGAAAAACAATTTCTCCTATATCTACTACAGTAAAAATGACTTAATTTTATCAACCCTAAAAATTCTATACTCAAACATAATTTACAGTGTTCCCTATGGTAGCCCCAAAGAAAAAACTTAAATAATAATCAATAGAGACATGATTTTTAAAAAATGCCATCCATACTTCTAAATATATAGAATAATTCAATATAATTAGGGTAGATTTACCTATATGTTTTGACATGAAGCAAACAAATCACATGATGGCATATACATGATATGGTAAATATGCAAAACAATAGCACATAGTTCCATAATTGCAAGTATATGCAAATGCACCAAAATATTTGAAAGAAACATGTTAAATTAGTTCACTTTTCATTGTTCTAATGAAATACTTGAGACTGGATACTTTATAAAGTCATTTGACTACCTTTTAATTTGGCAGTGCTGCAACAACCATATAAAGAAGTAAGAAGTGACAACAGAGAATAATAGTTGAATTCCAGAATCAAACCATAATTAAATAGCTTTGATGTATACAGGCAGTTTAAATAAAAGACAAAAAATTATTTCATATATAGTACAGCAATTGTTTATGGAGTCGAGAGTTTTTATCTTGACTCTGCCACTACCTGCTTTATCATTCTGAACATGGGAGATAGAGAGATGGCTTGGCAGTTAAAAGCACTTGCTGCTCTTATAGAGGATCTGAGTTCAGTTCCCAGGGCCCACATGGTGTTCACAACTGCCTGTAACTGTCCAGGAAACCCACACACAATTTAAAAATAAAAATGTTGTATTCTGAATGTACCTGATATTTTATTATTCTTTGTTTCCTGATGGCCATAATGTGAATACCTTGTAAGATTTTAAGAAATTAAATATGTTGATACTTATAAGTTTGAAGCAGTTCATGGTAGAAAGTAATTGCACTTGATGTTTATTATTATCAATATTATTTTGTGTGTTCAATTAAACAAATATTGATTAACTAGCCACAATTTTTCAGGTACTTTAGCAGCCATTAGTGACACATAGGTGACTGTGAGTCAGTACCTATCATTGACAAAGTCCCCTCAGTGTGTAAGAAGTAAGTACATGTGTCCATGAGGTAAACACAGTGGGGTAAACACTGTGAAAGAAAAATCAACAGATGTGAGCAATCAGAGGAGGAAAACATAGACCAGCTATGGGGAGAGAAGTAAGGATAGAGAGTGGACATATTTGATATGGAATATTCTAATAACAACTTGGGCTCCATCCCATTTTCTTAAAAAGGGAAAGTCCTTACTCCTTGCCAAACCTAAAAGTGACACATCAAAGTTGATGTTTCTGCAACTCATTCTGACTACAACTCACACTTGGAAACCAAGTGTTACCATTATAAGACATGACAAAATTGTTCCACGAGACAAGTTGGGAAACAACTACAAGCCTCAAAGTGAGTTGAGTTTAGTCCTCAGGGTGCTAATCTTTTCCTAGCACAGTTTCCACATTCGGTGAATATTAAATGATAAGCTTCCAACAGTTTCACAACAAATATCTAAACTCCTGGCCAAGCATTTGAAAGAGTATGAAGTCAAGATAAACATGACTTAGCCATGTATATCTGTTTTTAAAATAAGGATGTGATAATAGCTTGTAGATGTGGGAACATATTAAGGAACTAGAACAAAATATTTCAATCATGGGTCAACATCATGCAAGATTCAAGACAGAGACATAGAAAATATGATATGTTATTTAAAAGACTAGAATGTATGATTGAAATATATTAAAAGAACAAGGAATGCTATGTTGTCTAGTTTTGGGGACAACTTGGTGCACACTAGAGACATTTTGGAAGACATATAGTCAGTTGAGACAACTTCTCCACCAGAATGGTCTGTAGGCAAGCCTGTGGTCCATTTTTGTTGTTGTTGTTGTTGATGATGATGATGATTGATGTGGGAATCCTATATTACTGGGAATTGTGTCACACTTGAGCAGGTGACCCAGGATGGTATAAGACATGAACCTGAGCATGCTATGAGAAGCAAGCCAGTAAGCAGCACTCCTCCAGGGCCTCTGCATCAGTTTCTGCCTCCAGAGTCCCATCTTGAATTCTTTCCCTGATATTCCTCGTTGATGACTTCAAGCTGCAGTTTAAAATAAAACCCCCTTCCCCTGAGTTTCTTTTGGTCATGGTGTGTTGTGGGATATTTGATCACACCATATGAAGATGTCTCTGTCTTACATAACCTGCCTAAGGTACCTTCCCATTGGTTTAATAAAGAGATGAATCTCCAATAGCTAGGCAAGAGAGGATAGGCAGTACTTCCAGGCAGAGATAGGAACTGAGGGAAGAATCAAAGAGGCAAGGATTCAGCAGACATATGCAGAGGAAGTCAGATGTAAGATACTGACAAGAAGTAACAAAGGTCATGGCAGAATATAGATTAGTATAAATGGATTAATTAAGTTAGCTTAAGCTAAGATAAAGGTTTTATAAGTAATAAGTATCCACGTCATTGTTTGGGAGCTGATAGTACAAAGAAAGTCCTACTACAATGGTATTTTACCACAGCAATAGAAACCCTAGTAAAGATAGAAACTTTCCAGATAAATTCAGTTAGTACTACACACCCCGAGACAAGAAAAAAAAATTCCTGCTAATAAGAGTTCATGGTCTACAGAGAAAACCAAAATCCACACAAAGAAAATGGAGTGTTATCAAGGCTTTGCTTATACAAAATGAACTTAGAGTATCAGCCTGAATAAGTGGTAATTTGTAGATTCTTACCAAGGATTACATATCCTCTATGGAAAAACTTAAACTAGATTGTCATTGCCTATATGATGAATCTGTTTTTCTTACTGTTCCAATGGAAATCCTGTGCTTCATCTGGAATGATGTAAGTAATATGCCTTTGATTTCCCATTTTTGATATTGTTCTAAGCAAATTCTTACCATGAGTAGCCACATTAATCATATCTCTATCATGAAACTGGTAGCTATAGCCAGCCAATGCCTACTCCCTCAAATACTGTCACGACTTATCAAGAGTCTACAGTCTGATAACCTTTGGCAATCTCTACATGCCACTGCCACTGTTTGTCGTAAATGAAAAACAAATAGCTGGGCAGAAACACAGAATCACCATGTATATTTAAAATTGTTTTCAGACTGTTAGGACTTGACTATATCTTAATTGAATTAGTGTACCTACCTAAGAGAAGCAAGTGTTGATCATGAAAAGGGATAACAAATTTCAAAATCCAGAGTTGACTTCATCTAAACAGCATTTCCTGGAGAGAGGAAGGCATATGCTCCTACTTAAGTATTTGTATTCCTTAAAGAAGAGCATCCTCTACATGAAATGTTTTCAGGAGCATCTTGCCAATAGAATTTGCATACTTCATATCACACTATGCCAGACCTTCCTAGCCACTGAATAAGACACTCTGGAGGAAGGAGTCCTACAATGTACATTATAATCCAAATGTATTGCAGCATAATTTCCACATTATAAAAATCATTCCTTTCAGCATATAGTTTCATGAGTTCACTCTAAGCATTGACTACATTTTTTATTCTTTTATTTAGAAACAATCTTATTTTCCATATCAATCCCAGCTCCCTTTTCCTCCTATCCTCCCATGTCCCCAACTGATCCCCAACAGTGCTTTCCACTCCCCAGGGAGGGTGAGACCTTCCATGGGGGAATCATCAAATGACTAAAAATTTTAACAGGCATTTTTGATATAAATGAAAAATTGTATAACTGTTAAACTGGAACAACAGATGAATATTCCAGATAGTGGAGACAATGAAGTTAAGATACAGGATCATGACAAAAAAGCATTTTAGTTCATTTGTGCTAGTACAACAAAATATTATAACCTGGATGACTTATTTATTATTTTTTTACATACCAACCAGTTTCCCCTCCCTCTTCTCCTCCAAGTCCCTCTCCCTCTGCTTCTCTGTCCCCCATCCATTTCTCTTGAAAAGGGCAGGCCTCCCATAGATAGCAACAAAATATGGCATATCAAGTATTAGTGTGACTAGGCACCTTCTCTCCTATTAAGACTGAACAAGGCAATACAGAATGAGGAAAATTCCCCCAAAGCAGAACAGAGTCACAGACAGCCCCTTCTCCCACTGTTAGGAATCCCACAAGAAGAGCTAGCTACACAACTGTAACTAACATAAATGCAGAGGGCCTAGCTCAGTCCCATGTAGGTTCCCTGGTTATTGTTTCAGTCTCTGGGCACCTGTGAGTCCTGGTTAGTTGATTTTGTGTGGTTTCTTGTGGTGTCCTTGACTGTTCTAGCTCCTACAATCCTTCCTGCCTCTCTTCAGTGGGATTCCCTGAGGTCCAATAAATATTTGGCTGTGGGTCTCTGAATATGTTTCCATCTATTGCTGGATGAAACCTCTCTGATGATAGTTGAGGTAGCAGAATATCATTAGGAGTCATTTCACTGACATTTTTTGTAGTTATGTTTAGTTCTATCCTAGATCTAAGGATTGTCTACCCTCTTCAGACAGTTTCAGGCATGGGCTCTCTCTGGAGGCATGAGTCTTAAGCTTTATAAGTCATTGGTTGACCACTCTCACAATTTCTGTGCCACTTTTTAACCCAGTACATCTTGTAGTCAAGACAAATTGTAGGGAAAAGGTTATATGACTGTGTTGATGTCCTAGTCTCTCCTTTGTAAGTCTTACCTGGTTACAGGAAATGGCCAGTTCAGGCTTCATATTTCCCATTGCAAGGAGTCAGCTACAGTCATCCTTGTAGATTCCTGGGAGTTTCCATTGCAGTCAGTTTATAACTTGTCTCTGTGATGCCCAACCCCATTCAGTGTGTCTCTCCCAGTACTTGTTCCCTCCATTCGACTCTCACCTAATCCCTCCTGTTCCTGTCCCATCCCAATCCATTCCATCCATCCTTATGTCTATTCTATTTCTGCTTCATGCATCCCTCCTTGCCTGAATGATTTATATATATTAGAAGTTTATTTCTCACAGTTATGAATACTGCAATGTAATATGAAGACATTGGTCAAATGATGAGAGATGTCATTCTGTAAATATGTTTCTCATACTGGTTAATGAATAAATCACTGTTGGCCAATAGGAAAGGAAGATAGGAGGGAGTAGGAGACAAGGAGGAAAGAGGAAGTAGTAGGGAGAAATCAAGATGGAGAGACTGGGGAGATGAGACGCCTGCCCCATTCCCCGGTAAGATAAGTCCATGTGGACATACATAGAAATGGGTTAATAATAAAGACAGAGCTAGCCGATAAAAAACAAGTAACTGGCCAACAACATTATATCAAATACAGAGTCTCAGTGTGTTAATTGGGGCTGGTGCGGCGGTGGGACAAGACCAGCGGTAGGCGGAAAAACCTTACTCCTTACAGTCAAAGACTCAGAAAGACAAATATTATATTATTTTCTCTCAATAAAACTTAAATTTTGAATTGTGTATGCATGAGTGTGTGTGTGTGTGTTTATATATATGAGAGGGAGTCAAAAAACTACAAAGGAAATCATGGAAGGGAGGAAGAAGCCTTCAGAGAGGTAGACTATAGGATAAAGGATCTCTATCGGGTCCCTCAGGGAAACCCACAGAGGATGGGGAGGAAGAATTGCAGGAGCCAGAAGGGTGGAAAACAGCAGGAGAACACGGCCCATTCAGTCAACTATGCAAAGCTCATAGGAGCTCACAGAAACTGAAGTGGCAACCACAGAGCTTGCATAGGTCTATGCTAGGTCCTCTGTATATATGTTATGGTTGTTAGCTTTGTGTTTTTTGTTGGACTCTTAACAATGTGAGTAGGGGTGTCTTTGACTCTTTTTCCTGCTCTTGGGACCAGTTTCCTTCTACTAGGTTGCCTTGTCCAGACTTGACATGAAGGTTTGTACTCAGTTTTATTGCATCTTGTTATGCTGTGCTCTGTTGGCATCCTTGGAAACCCTATTCTTTTCTAAAGGGACATGGAGGAATAGTGGATCTAGAGAGAGAAAATGGGAGGATGGAACTACAAGGGGTGGGAGCAGGAAATTGTGGGAAGTGTGTATTTTATGAGAGAGCAGAGTAAAAAATAATAATTTAAAAATAAAATAAAGTAGTTAATAAAAGTGGTGTCTTAAAGATGAAAATAAAATGAGCTGGTAAGAATGAATGAAGATGAATGGTAATGACAAATATGTATGAACATGTCATGATGAAATTATTTTTTTGTATTTTAAATTAAAAATTATTAAAAAGAAAATGACTAGAAATCTGACTCTAAAGAAATCTTCAGGGATCCACAAGGATGACACCAACTAAGAATCTAAGCAATAATAGAGAGGCTACTTTAAATGCCCTTCCCCTATAATGAGAACTTAAATGCCATCATAGAGCCTTCACCCAGTAGCTGATGAAAGCAGGAGCAGATACCCACAACTAAACACTGAGTAGAAACCCTGGAATCCAGTTGCAGAGAGGGAGGAGTGATTAACAGAAGGGTCAAGACCAGGCTGAAGAACCCACAGAATCAGCTGACCTGAGCAAGAGAGAGCTCATGGACCCAAGTCTGAGCTGGGGAACCTGCATAGGTTTGAACCAGGTCCCCTGAATGTGGGTATCAGTTAGGCGGCCTCAGCAGTCTGTGGGACCTCTGTCAGTGGAAACAGTGTTTATCCTTAGTGCATGAACTGGCTTGTTGATGCTCATTCCCTATTGAGGGATACTCTTTCAGCCTAGATACACAGGGGAGGGCCTAAGCTCTGCCCCAAATGATGTGACAGACTTTGGAGATCCTCCATGGGAGGTCTCACCCTCCCTGGGGAGTGGATGGGGGGTGGGATGGAGAGTAAGTGGGAAGAGTAGGTGGACTGAGGGAGGGGGGACTGGGATTGATATGTAAGATTGTTTTTAGTTTAGATAAAAATTAATTTTAAAAACAGAAAATGACAAAAACCCAAAAACAAACAAACAAACACACACACACACACACACACACACATACATACACACACACACACACACACACACACACAACACTGGTACAGATTTGGTCAACATCTGATAATGCTCAACCTTTTGGCTCATAAGTTGTGCCTTCATGTGTTTCTGGCTTCATATGGCAGAAGGGGAATTTTTCTGTCTCTCTTTTGACTATTTTAATTTGTTATAAGATAGGATCTTATGTATTACAAGCCAACCTCGAGCTCACTGTGTAGCCAAGGGTTACCTTAAACTTCTAATCCTTTGCCATTATGCCCACTTGATGTGATGCTGAGGGATGCACACAGGGTTTCACACATGTTAGTCATGCACTATGCCAGCTGAGCCCAAGCCTCCTCTCATCTCTTTTATGAGGACACTAATCCTATTCAGGAGAGTTCTGTTCTTATGATCAGCTCACTTCCTCCAAGCCCAATAATATTCCACTAGTGATTTTGTTTCAATTTTGTTGGCGGGAGGAAGACAAGTGAAGATAAATCAATCAAAGCCTAAGAAGAGTGAGGATAATTTTCAAAACAATCACTGATTATCTCTGTCATTGTGAATGCATTGCTGGTCAATTCTTTTTCTACCTTCACAGGATATAGAAAAGTCAAAATATGTTGGCACTTTTCAAGAAAGGAATTAGATGCTACATAAAGACAAACTTCTGGTTTAGACTGAGTTACCAAAGGAATTTATTCAACACAGGTTCTTCCAAAATAATATTAATACAAATTAGCTTCTACAATTAAGCTAAGGTTTTTTATTTTTTTATTTATGTGTATATATGTAACTTTGTACATGTTCATGCAGGCATTCAAAGAATCCAGAAAAATGTGTCAGGTCTCATGGAACTGAAATTATACACAGTGTATACTACTTAACATGGTGGTAGAAATCAAACCTGGGTCCTCTGCAAGGGCAATAACATACTCTTAACCACTGAGTTATTTCCCCAGCCATTTCCTAAACTCTTCTTTTAAAAAAATAATTTCAAATAACTTTATTATAATTACACACATAACATATCCAATATCACCTTTCTTCAGAGATCAAACTGCCCATCTTCTTAGTATTAGTTCAATGACTTGTCACATTGTTATAGGCCAAATCAGCTTTATTATTAATCAATGAAAGTAATACATATTCACAGCATACAGACTGATTAGCCTATAGCAGTTCTCCTTTGTGTCTAATAAAAAGGGACAGTTTTAACTTTAACATAGTAATACTAAATACAACAATACAGTTATCAAGTAAGAATTAGTCTATTTGTATTTGACAAAATAGAAAAATGTTTAACTACCTTATTTTGGTGGGTTTAAAGTTTTATATCTGATTTATCTTTCATCATAACTAAGAAAAACTATAACTATACTTATCTAGTCTTCAACTCCACCAAAATACCTGAGAAAGAAATATTACTTGAGCAAGCAGGAAGTGCAGACAAGCAACTTCCAAAACATGTGAGAAATGACAGAAACAGCTTGCTGCCTAGAAGATCATCCAAAATTTGCTCTGTAACTTCCTTGCATCATCAATCTTTGGCCTACAGGCCTAGCATATCTGACAGACTTTCCTATGATGCGTGGAACTTTGAAGGGCTGTCTTACCTTATCTTGACAAAGCTTACCAGTCACCTTTCTTGTGCCCTGCTGGTCTAGTTTGGTCAGTAACTGTCAGCAATTGAGGCAAAGCTAGACTTTTACATATAGAAAATAAACTCCATAAGGAGTTTCTTTGATGATCATCATCTTTTCTGGAGTATATTGGTATTGTAAGGAGCAGACATGTCTCACTGTCATGAAAAGTCTAAGTCATCGAAATACTTTAAATGTCATATTCTGTAGGTCTTTGAAATGTTTGAAAATACCTATCTATCTGAAATGTATCTATAAAACCTAAATAACATGAGTATGTTTGACTATTATAGATGACTAACTATATTTTTGTAAATCTGTATTTCTTAATTATACATTACATTTTAATTGAGCTGTATAAACAATATTTTAAACAAAAGTAGAAACATACATAATGTGTAACAAAATTAACCTTAATTTTATATTTATAAACTAAAATCCATATCAATGTAAAATATTTTGAGATTAACTGTTATTTTTTGGATTAAAGTAGATTCAATAATCCACCCATTTCCCCATTATTTCTATATTATATCCAACTCCTGAAGACAGAAATTGTGATGGTTGTCCAAGAAATGTCTTAGGTAATTTCTCAAGGTTGCTTTTATTTTCAAGCCTATGAAAGTACCAAGTGACTCATTTTTTTACCCACGTAGGCTTCATTGTTCTATTAAAATTACTTTAAAAATAAACATAATATTTGGTTTAAAATAATTGATGTTTTATATTTTATGACCAGAAAAACCACATTATCTAGAATAAAGATTTAAGAAAAGTGTTCAACTGTAATGGGTGACTAAAATTTAATCCAAATTTGATGACTGTAGCCTTGGGTCATATACATATCCATTAATACTTAAACAGTTAGAAGGAGGAGAATAGGTTATAAATATTGTAGAAGTAGCATATGAAGAATGTTAAATAAGTGAATTGCCAGTCTTCATTATAACAACAGAATTGTCATGTAAGCCACATACATGTATTCATTTAGTCAAGAGTACCAACTATATCCCAAGAATTGTCAGTGATATGATGAAACAAATAGACTTCTGCATTCCAATTGCTTATATGCTAAAGTGTAAGATACAGTAAATGAAATAGCACAACAGTGTAGCCAACAAGCTATAGTCCTACTTTATGAAAGTTATCATATGTATCTTGCCAAAGCTACTTAAGTGCCATTATTTACAGATTTTTATTGCTACTATATTTCTCCTTTGCTGCCTTTGCTAAAGGGGAAAATAATCATTTCTTTAGGATAATGGAAAATTAATTAGGTTAATGTGATGTTCTTAAATTCTCATAACCTAAGACAAAATGGGGCCTGGAAAGATAGTCAGCAGCTTTGAACACAAGCTCTTCCAACAGACCAAGTTTCACTTCTCAGCACCTACATTGTAGCTTATAACCATTTGTAACTTCAGTTCCAGGGGATCCAACGCCCTCTACTGGCCTCCTTGAATAACAGACACTTACATGCATACACATACATCCAGATGAAACACCATACACATAAAATACAATTTTTTGGAAAACTGAAAGTTTCATGCCTAAGAAATTCATCCCTACTTATTATGACATATACACAATGTATAATCAGTCCTCAACTATTTAAAAATCCATTTTACATTCTTAAAAGTCATTCAAGTCATAGCAAAATCATTGGCAGTTGAATATTTACAGATGTAAAATGAGTCATATTGTGAAAAAATTCTCTGCAGCTTCCTTAATTAAATCAATTGCATATTGATTCATGCATTGAAGCCAAAATGTTAAGTGTATTATAAGGTCATCCTTTCCGATGCTTAATGGCTTTATTAGCCATAAAAATCACCATTATGCAGAACCCTTGAAAGGCCAAATTAATTTGACAATTTTGCTGTTTTTGAAACCACATATTATATTGTTCTCAGCTTACACGGGTAGTATTTTGTTATACTGTATATAACATGGTGAACATACTACAGTACACATTTGCACAGATGGGTCTCTGTGCCTATGTATCAAAAAAGGCTTTCTGTCTAATCTAATGCCTGTAAACATGAGGCAACAAAAGCCAGATGCAATAATGCATCTTTGTATTGTTCTCACAAAAGGCCTAGCCTTTTCAAAGTTTCTTACCAAAATGATTCGACAACAGATTCCCCGCATTGTCTGTGTTTTAGAATCACAATGCTTCTACCCAGGTTTGTAACATTTCTTCTTGTTCTATGTCCCTGGTGTATTAACTTATATCCTGAGCTGTAATTATGACTAGGCTAAACAGAGAGATATTCCAACTAGAGGAAGTATCATGTGTAAACAAGGGCTGGTATGGTAGGTTAGAGGTACCACTAGTGGTTCAAAAAGACTGAGACATATTTGTACCAGAATAGTAAAACTTGAAGCTGAATAGAGCCACATGATGAAAGCCTTATGGCACCCACAGAGGTAGATTAATCAAAAGGGTCCTATAGCCAAACATACATGTCTGGTTACTTCCTGGGATTGTAGAAGACAATTTGGAACTGAGGGTATGGGGATAGTGAACTAAGAGGAGACATATTATAAACCACATGTAATGATCAACTAAATTAGGATGGTAGCTATGGGAATGGAAGTAAAAGAGTAGGAGATAACGATGTATTCAACCATATAAAACCAGATATGTAAGTGGGCACAAGAGGAAAAAAAAATAAAAAGCAAGCAAGCAATAAAAAAGAGGAGGGAAGGATGAAAGGAAGGAAGAAAGGTAAGAGGAAGGGAGAGGGACTGAAATCAAAGAGGGAAATCAAATAAGCAAAAAGAAAGAATAGATAAAAGGAAAACATGACAGAATGTGTAATCTAACTCTGGTGTTACTGAAAGAAGAAACTGTTTGTAGTTTAGAGTTTGATGCCAGTGTTGACTTCTTGAATGGTGCTCAGTGTATGGTGGTAGAGATATGAGCAGTCACTTGGGGATGGCATTCTGCAGCTAAAGATAAAAGCTGTGGCCAGGATAGATTTGACAGTTATCTGCATAGAAGTAATAGCTTTCAGGAATGAATAAAGAGACTAAAAATCTGCACAGGTTTTCAAATGAACATTGAAATTCCAGATAAGGACAGAGTTTCTAGCACTTTTCACTCATGTTACAAAGTCAAGGGGAAAGTCACTACCTTAGGCCTTCCTTTCTGAAAGGTTTCAATTAATTATTTTCATAGAATATTCTATAATAGCAGATTTTTATGATCCTTCTCCCAAGTGCTATATAAGTTCAATGGGTCAAATAACATCCCCATTACAATAAATCCCTAGTTTTCCTAGCACCTTGGTCACATACTCAGATTTTGGATCCCAGCCACATGTAAGGACTCTGCCCTACTCTAACTCATATCCCACTATGACATGTATTTTCAAGGTATAAGGACCAGGGCACTTGTTCAAGTGTTTGTTAGAGGCCACACTACCAACTAAAATAGGAAAACTGTTAACAATTCAGGATTGCTGACTCTGAATCTTTGCATAATATTTTATGAACTTTCCAGGATTCCATTTATTTTGCAAAGCAAAACAAAGGATGCTTGTAATATTGTATTTCAATATACAAATGTAGTTATGTAGCTGCTGAAATTATATTATTCACATGTATATGAGAAAAGGAACAATTTTAAACATCTTACAACTAATTATTTTCATTTCTTATCAAGATATCTTAGTCTAAATTTAAAATCAGCTTCCACATGAAAACCTCTGTTTTTGGCTCACTTACATAAATAAAAAATGCTCATTAGAAAAAATATTGAAAAAGTTTGAGTATTAAGGTCTTCAAATTTCTATTAAAGTGACACAGTATATTTTAAAACAGCCTTAAAGATTTCATGAGAAGCAGAAGGGAAACAAACTATAAAAGATATAATAATGTATGAAAATACTCTTATTTTACATAAAATATAAAAAATACTTAGATTCTTCATTCTGTAGAAGACACACATAAGAATTCAAGTGTAAAATCAAGTCTTATTGGGCTTTGTCATGGCCTGCAAAAATCACACTAAAGAAACTGAATGGCTCTTGGGCAAAAACAAAAGTAAGAGCTTATACTAGCATATCCCACAATGATGTGGACTTAATCAGGCATGAATACTTAGAAATAGGAGAATGACAAAGGCCTCAGTGAGGCACTCTAGCACTATTGTCCATATGACAGAGTGTCAATACCAGGCAGAGTGTTACTCTTTTCAAAAGTAAATACTTAGTCCACAAACAGACACATTGATACTTCAGGACCAGTAGTCATTACAGGTTAATTTCATCCAATTTGTACACTGCTTACTCCTTGAGCCTCTTTTCTATTTGGTAGGGATTCCAATGAAGTAGAGCTCAACACTTTGATCATAAACACATGTACTTTCTATCAATGGCAAGATCTGTATTTTTAATTGTAGATTAAAAATGAAATCACTTTTACAAGGTGACTCTCTAGATGTGCACAGATCATATTTCTAACACAACCCTGTTAGATACCCAGTAATAACCTTGAAAAATACCTTTTATTTATGCATGAAGAAGAGATATACATGTTCAATGTGTAATCAATATATGTTCTACATAAAAATCTTGAGTAATTGTTATCATAGTGTGTTTCATTGATTAAAAGATGTAGGTCTGTGATACAAGGATTATTGTAGATAATAATAACCTAGACCCAAAGAAACAAACAACACATGTTCTTTCTTATTTGTAGAACTTAATTTCAAACCTTCAGATTTGAATGAATAACATGAAATAATCATAGAAGCCTGTTTTAGTTAGGTTTTTTAAAATAAATTTTTATTTAAATTAAAAACAATCTTATTTTCCATACGAATCCCAGTTCCTTCTCCCTCACATCCTCCAATGCCCCCCACAAATCCACCATCTTATGTTCAATCCACTCCCAAGGAAGGGTTAGGTATCCCATGAGGACCCAGGCCCTCCCTGTGTATCTATGCTGAGAGAATATCACTCTACAGGGAATGGGCTCCCAATGCCCATTTATGCACTAGGATAAATACTGGTTCCATTGCTAGAGGCTGCACAGTCTTCCCCAGCCTCCCAACTGACACCTGTGTTCTGGGGTTCAGTTTGGTCTTATTCTGGTTCCCCAGCTGTCAGACTGAGGTCTATGAACTTCCACTTGTTCATGTCACCAGTTTCTGAGGTTTTCCCCAGCATGGTCTTGAAACCGTTGTTCATCACTCCTTCCTCTCTACAACTGGATTCCAGTAGTTTCAACTCAGTGCTTGACTGTGAATCTCTGCTTCTGCATCCATCAGCTACTGGATGAGTGCAAACTTGTATAGCCACTTTGGAAATCAGTATGGCAGTTTCTCAGGAAAATGGGAATCACTCTACCTTAAGATCCAGCAATTCTACTCACAGGCATATACCCAAAGGATGCATATTCATACCACAAGGATATCTGTTCAACTATGTTCATAGCAGCATTATTGTAATAAACAGAAACTGGAAACAACCTATATGATCCTCAACCAAAGAATGGATAATGAAAAGGTGGTACATTTACACAATGGTGCACTGCTCAGTGGGAAAAAATGAAACCATGAAATTCTGAGACAAATGCATACAACTAGAAGAAACCATCCTGAGTGAGGTAATCCACCAGTCACAAAAAGATAAACATGTTATGTACTCAGTCATAAGTAGATAGTAGACATAGAGCAAAGGACAATTGGCCTATAATCCACAATTCCAGAGAAACTGGGAAACAAAAAGGACCTTAAGAGAGACATTCATGGTCTCTTGGAGAAGGGGAAAAGGACAATATCTTCTGAGGTAACTGGAAGAACATGGAGACTGGGGAGGTAGGTAGGAGAAAGAGGAGGAGAGAAGGTGGGTGGGAATGAAAGCATTTGGGATCAGGAAGATTGAAGTTGGGGAAGAATAGAGAAGGAGAGCAAGAAAAGATATAACTTAAAAGAGGGAGTAATTATAGGTTTAAAGAGAAATTGGGCACTAGGGAAATGTCCAAGTATTCACAAGGATGACCCCAACTAACAATCTAAGCAATACTGGAGTGGCTATCTTAAATGCCCTTTCCTTATAATGAGATTGATGACTCCTTAGTTAGGGTTTTATTGCTATGAAAAGACATCATGACCACAGCAAATCTTATAAAGAAAAACACTTAATTGGGGCTAGCTTATAGTCCTTTATCATCATTACAGGAAGCAAGACATTGTGCAGGCACCCATGGTACTGGAAATGGATCTGAGAATATTACATCTGGATCAGCAGGCAGCAGGAAGTAAACTGAGACACACTTTATCCAACAATGCCATACCTACTCCAACAAGACCATACCTCCTAATAATGTCACTCTTTATAAGCCTATGGGTTCCAATTACTTTCAAACTACCACATTCCAATCCCTCACCTCCATATGCTTGTAACTAATATCATAATGTTAAATTCATTTAGTACAACATCAAATGTCCCCATAGTCTATAAAAGTCCAAAGTCTCTTCTGAGACTCATGACAATTTCTTTACTGTAATTCCCCTATAAAATCATCATCAAAAGGCAGATCACATACTTCCAACATACAACGGTGCAGGATACACATTACCATTCCAAATTGGGGTAAAGGGATGATAGTGAGGAACTACTACTGAACCAAAGCAAGACCAAAATGTTGCTGCACATATTCCAACTCTACATCTCCATATCTAAAGTCAAAATATTCTTTATATACCCAGCCCCATTCTGCTTTATTGATTGTAGCACACTTATTTCTCTTGGGCTCCCTTCTAGCAGCTTTCCTGTATCCAACATCATAGGGTCTCCAAAGCAACCCAGGCTTCACCTTCACAGCTTCATAAAATGGCCACTTTAAGTCTCCATGCAGGAATACCATTGACACATGACTGGCCTCAGTGGTTTTCATTAGTTGTAGAGGAAGATTTCATAACCCCTTTCTTCCATTCTTAAAGCCAGAACCATTTGGCTAAAGATACCCAGTTCTGTTGCTACCCTAGTTCAATTACATCTTCATCAGCTTTATGTTTTCCTTAGTTTCCTTCACTGCATAAGACTGACTGTTCTGGAACTTGCTATGTAGACCAGACTGGTCTCAAACTCAAAGATATGTCTGCCTCTGCCTTCTGAATGCTGAGGTTAAAGGCCTGCATCACTATACTGGGTCCTAAGCTTTACTTTAATTCCTTTTCACAATTTGGAATTTCAACTAGGTAGAAACTTGTCCTGGGGTCACCATTTGCTTTATTTCATTTAATTTTAGCCTTTTCTTTAATCAGTTTATTTCCTTTAACACAGGATTTAGCTTCATTACACTTCCTGGTGACTCTTTTCTCCTTGAACTCTACTTTTTGAATTTTTTCCTTGCAGCAATCTTTAAACTCTCTGGAAAGAAGATGGGGCCCCACTTCATCGATTCCACTGGATCCAATCTGATGCCTTTGAATTGACACACACCACCCTAGTTTGAGACTATATTGCTTTAAATAACTCCAGACTAGCTAGCTGAAATGTTTCACCTTCTTATTAAACTCTGGCCAGGGCTACAGATAAGAACTTCAGTCAAGCATCTCCTGCCACACAGAGACTAACTACAAAGGTTAGTCATTGCTTTAATTTCCTTTTACATTCGGGATCCCATAGAGCCATCATCTTCCCATTTCATCAGGAAGTAATCCTAGGAAAACAAATCCCCCTTTCCCTACAGTTGGCATTAAGGGATAATATTCCTAAATAAGGTTGTTTTTTTTTAATTATATAGTTTTGGGTATGGAAGGTGATGTTCAGTCTCGGGTATTTCTTTTAGATAAGTTTAAGGTTATGAATTGGAAAGATATGGTTAAGATCAGATATGGATAGACTAACATATCTTTTTGTGAACTATCTTAGTAATTATTAGCTATAGACAACTTACATTGTTATAGATTCTTGTATGTTGTAACTTATATAAAATTAAATTTGTGTTCCTTTCTTGGATAATTTGTATAATATATTTTGTCACATTGTATAAGGCCTTTCTGTTTACAATGTTTTATGCACAAATACCTTTATATTATATGTATGTATACTTTAACATATTTTTAAGATATTTTGTATATTGATACAATTTAGGACTTTTTTTTATCATGTTGCACTATACAGTTCTGCCTCTGGTCATGAAATTTCAATTCTACCTCTGATCTAGAGATTTACATATATGTATATGTATATAGTTATATTGCTGAAATCATGGTCCTTGCTAAATTATTTTGGGAAATTTCAGACATTTGTATATCTGTGTTACTGAGTATTACAGATTATCATCATCCATGTTTCTTATACCTATGAGATTAGTCAGACATAGATGCTTGATCTTCAAACACTTCATAAACCTGCAGAATATGACATTTAAATGGTTTAATATTAGTACTCCATTGACATGAGACACAATTGCTATCCTGGAGAGTATGTTGAGTACTGATATCACTCCTTCTAGAGTCCATTCTCTCCTCAGCTAATGGCCTCTTGGGCAAAGAACTGTCCCCACCTCGACCGCTGACTTTGGACATGCTGTCCTACTGTGCTTGCAGGAGACAAACATAGAAGACTGCTAAAACTTGCCTTTATGCCTCCCTGATTCTGTGTTGGTCAGTCAAGATATTCTAGACCTCAGCCAAAGCTGGTTGACCTTACGCTGCTGTGAGACTTTGGGTGACTGTCCAGGTAGCCTGTTGTTTCTGTCTTCCCTGCATCTTTTGGAATTTGCTCACCTGAACTTTATGCCTACCCTAGTATTGTTATCCTTCTTAGTTCTTTGATGAGTCTGAAGTTTAGACTGTCACAATTATTGTTTTCCCTTCCTATATAGAAATTTTAGATATGAGACTTAAACTTTCCAGCTTAGGACAACTCTATAGCAATCTCTCTTATGCCTTTACTCTAGGACTGGCTATGTAGTTCTTGCCATTTGCACTTCTTGCTTCATTGCAATAGGTCTTAAGTGCATATGTTCTTACATTTCCTTCTCCTAGAGCATACTCCATATTTATTGTCTTTGAATATAGTATTGTATCAAGCCTAAATCTTTTCTTTATACTAAAGTGTGAATTATAGTGAGATAGCCACCCAGCCCACAGCTTTTGCACTGACCACACCCATTTGGGCATGGTCACAGGTGCTGATGTAACAGAGAAGGCTAGCTCTGGGGGCCCAGACCCCAACTCACTCTCTCTTTGTTCCAGTTGCATGAGGGAGAGCACCCTGAGAGTTGATCCTTAGAGCAGGAACTTGCAGGTCTTTGGTTTCTCATGTAAGTAACTTATCCTCAGATCAAATATATAACCCATATTAGCCTCATCCCATGAATCATAATCTGTGCAACGATAATATCTCGCCTATTTTGGCAAAATTCATCAGTTACTTTCTTCTGTGTCCTTTAGAATGTCTTGCAGACTCTTTATTGAAGCAGGAATCCTGAAGGACTGGCCCATCTTGTTTTCTCATAAAAGAAATGTTTTTGGTAGCAGAGAGGCCTAGTATAGAGATGCACACTGATCAAAATGAAGAGAATAACTGACTACAGGGTACCACATTAGTCTGCTATTCTATTGCCAGAAGCAACTTGGGAAGGAAATGCTTTATTTCAGCTTATAGGTTATGATCTATCGTTGGAGGAAGTCAGGGCAGGAACTCCATACAAGAGCTTGAAGGCAGGAACTGAAACAGACAGGATAGAAGAACACTGCTTAGTGGTTTGTTCCCCTTGGTTTGCCCAACTACCGTTCCTATACCATCCAGCTAGAAATAGCATTGCTCACAGTAGGCTTAGCATTTCTACATAAATTAGGAACCAAAAAGACATCTTCCAGGTGTATCAAGTTGGCAACCCAAAGTAGCTATCATGGGTGCAAAGACTCAACTGTTACATTCAAAATGCAATCACTACAACTAAGGTTCAGGCAACACTGGAGAAGAGGGATCAGAAAGTAAGAGCCAGAGGACCAGGATGCCTGACATGATATATATATATATATATATATATATATATATATATATATATATATATTGCATAATGGCACCAGGCGATATGCCAATATGCCAACCTGAATGAAGGAAATTTCATATATATATATATATATATATATATATATATATATATATATATGCATATATATGTTGCAAGTATATTCTTAAAAGGAAGATTAACAGAAAAAAACAGGTTGTCTATTTATTGACATTTGCTTTTTTAACTTTTTATTTTTTTTAATTTTATTTTACTTTCCAACCACAGTTCTCCCTCCCACCCCTCTCTTCCAGCCCACCACCATCTACTCCTCCCATAGGGTAAGACCTCCCACAGGGAGTCAACAAAGACTGGCTCATTAAGTTGAGGCAGGAGCAAGACCCTTCCAGCCCCCCACTCCCCACGCCTGCAGTAAGGCTGAGCATGGTGTCCCTCCATAGGGAATGGGCTCCAACATTCTAGCTCATGCACCAAGGATAAATCTTGTGTCTACTGTCCAGGGACCCTCAGATAGACCAAACTACACAACTGTCTCACACATGCAAAAGGCCTAGTTCAAACCCATGGAAGCTCCATAGTTGTTGGTTCAGAGTTCATGAGTTTCCACAAACTTCATTCAGCTGTCTATAGATTTCTCCATCAGGATCTTGACCTCCATTGCTCATATATTCCCTCCTGCATCTCTGCACCTGGATTCCCAGAGCTCTGCCTGACTTAGTTTTAAAACACATACACAGACATACAGAGAGACAGACCACATATATACAGACATTCACACATTTATACACACAATTATAACACATGTACACAGGCACACACACAAAGACAAACATACAGATACACATGGACACATACAGAAACATTCACACACTGAGACACACAGCATACAGCAATATAGACATGAACACTATATTACACATAACTGTAAACTTCAGGGAAGTATATACCATATATATTTCTTTTACTACTCGTTCTCTGATGCATGGCTTTTAGAAAACCCTCATAAAGATACGTGTGTGTGTGTGTGTGTGTGTGTGTGTGTGTGTGTGTGTGCGTGTGTGTGTATGATGAACTATAAAATCAAATTAAATTTCTGTTTAATTGAATTTTCCAGGTCCCTTGGAGATTTCAGATAATTTCAAAAGCCTATCTCATATGGTAAAGACCTTCATATATATTAAAGAGGTTATCAGGTATAGTCTCTATAGATTTTATTTTATGATTTTTGATTAATCAATACAAAGTGATATCTGAAAATATTTCTTGATCTGAAACTTCAGATAAGTGATTTGTTACTAGTTCTTCAAGGTTGCAACACAATTCCACAAACTGAATATTTATAGAATGGTTTGGTGATGGAGAGATGACTCAGTCATTAAGAACACTGGCTGCTACTGCAGTGAGTGGACCTGAGCTCAGTTTCCAGCACCCCTGTGGTGGCTCACGACCTTTTGTAACTCCACTTCCAGTATATCTGATGCCCTTTTCTGGCTTCCAAGGGCACTACATGCACATCGTGCACATATACACATACAGGCAAAAAAAATACTCATACATATAAAATGAAAATAAACTATTTTTAGAAAAACTACCCAGAAGCTTTATGGTTCAGGATTCTATAAGCCAAAAACTCAAAACCACTATGTCAGTGGAGTAGTTTCCTCCCAAGAGTTGTTTGGGCAATAGGTCTTTTGCAGCTGTTTCTTCTTGTCTTGTAAATGATTGTCAGTTCCTCTATCTCATCCTGTTCTTTCCTCTCTGTATGTCTGTCTTTGTGTCCAAATATTTATTTCCATATTTCATAAGTCCTCCAGTAGCACTGTGTTGGCACTCATTCCAATGATCTCATCTTAACAAACCCCAGTTTCTGTGAACTTACTTCCAAATAAGGTGACATTCTGGGGTGCTTTAAGTCTCAATGAAAGAATTATTGGGGGCATAACTCAATCCGCAACATCTTTTAGGACTCTAGGCATAAACCATCCCCTTGATTATTTGCTCATGGTTGTAAACACAGAAAAGCATTTGACATTTACTAAATTAACATTATTTTGACTATCCTAAAATAGTCTTACTATTCAGCCCTCTAATGTGGCAAGGTGGCTGAGTCAATTTACTAGAGTGTTCAGTTGTCTAAAAAGTGGCTGTATCTTAAAGTTAGCTGACTTTGTTTTGTGCTTTTAAAAAACTTTGTGTGTTGAGAAGAGGGCAAGAAGGATAACCATAAATCTAGTATGAGGTTTTAGTGGATATACAAGGAGCAGTATTGTAGTATTGGAAGATAGGAAAATGAAATGTTTCCATTCTATGAAAAGGAATTGTGATTTTCAGGAAATACAGGGAACACATTTTTTTTTAAGTATGAAAACAAGTATTGCATTTGGGAGATTACACATTTCAGGGGACTAGACATGGGATGAGATTAAAGTCTTATTGGTGAATCTGTGTGCAACCAAAATGTGTCATGCAACAGTTGTTCTAATTGTTTCAAGCTTCTTCACCATGGATTTGGATAGGGATGGATTGATTCAAATATTGATCTTCAAAATGTATTTTCACTATGCTTGGTTTGGGGAATTAAAGGTAAATTGACCCAATAACTTTATGAAGGATTGATTTTTGTAACCATGTTTTGTTGATATTATAAACATCTTCATCTTTATTCTTACTTTGATATATAAATATCTTGAGTGTTTCTTAAAGTCACAATTTTGTCTGAAACATAAGTTTACTGTGTTACTGAAAAATGGGTTTTAGACCAACAATGAGAAAAATGTTCATCCTAATGCCTGCTCTGTCTTATAGCCTTGGGGAAGTCACACAAGAACTCTGGCTACATCTCAGCAATCAAATGATTAGCATAAGTAATTATATTCCAATTCCCATCCAATTAGGAGACTGTAATTCTCATACATGCAATCATTATATCTTCCTTACAATATTTTCACTTACATGGGAAATACAATATTCTACAAGATAATCTGTGCTCGATATTGGATGTAGGAATAGGGTCTACTAATCTAAAGGATCCCTCAAAATCCACTTTTCATCCTGATTAGTGAAACCTATATAAAATGTTATGTGCTTTTTAAATATTTTTGTCCTTTACTCCAAAATACTAAAGTCTCTGTGTTATATGAACATTACCACCGCACCAATAACAACTATGCAATTTTATTTTACATAAGTCTTGGCAGAACTACCTTGGTACATTTTTCTTGGCTAATTACCAGGTTCATTTGTACTGGCTATATACCAACTACTCTTTGTATTTTAAAACTTTACATGGGTCTTATATAATTGATTTTCCTACCTAAGTAATTACCCTTGATGATATTATAATTCTTTTAAATAATTAAATGGGCTATGACTAATATTAACACTAATAATAACAAAATTTTAACTTGATCCTGCAATTTTAACACTGGCAATCTCGCACTTAGAATGTAAATGAACTTAGCTCACATTCCAAGTCTTTCATTTTGTGACATTTATACTGAATAATAAACTGTTTAATATTATGAAACATTTATACATATAGCCCTTTAATGAAGATGAGTCATATATTGATTACTTTATGGGCAGAGTTTAATTTTTGAGATACAATATTTAAAACTGAAGCTTAGATTTGTATTCATTAATTCATGAAGAAATCCATTCTATTACTTTATATCTCACTCTATCTTATTCTGACAACCTAAATTAAATGCTTTCATTGTTAGCTAATATGATAGCTGATGATCTTCTAAAAACAGAATTTCACTTTCAATTATAATGGCTTTATTCCTTCTATTTGCACTCAGACGTGTTTGCCATGTTTAAAAATAATTTTTAATTTAGTGGGTTAGATTTATCACATATCTCCAAATTTAAATTACAAACTACATGAATCTAATATGCTTAATTTTTTTATTTCTTGGAATAGGGCTTGGTTATATAATTCTGACTAATCTGAAACTCACTAGGTAGACCTGGCTACCCTCAAACTTGTAGCAATCCTCCTGCATCTACTTCTACCTTTGTTTTATCTTTGTGCCACACTGAAATATTTCAGTATATAATAATATATAATGACTGTGATTCACAATGAAACCCTATCTCAAAGACAAAACTCAATCTCAAGATAGAAGGTGTGCAGCTTTTACAGTACAAAAAAGTTCCCTGTACCACATAAGATGTATTTATCTAAGTTTAAAAGCATTAGTCTATTATGGCCTACTATAGTTATGGGCTCTTCAGCCTTAAAGCTAACTCTGAAAATCTACAACTGAATAGAAGCACATATGGCACAGCCATTTCATTCCTAGATATATATGTAGAGAGATTCATAAAGGGCTATACTACCATATAGATATTTGGACACAATTTTTATTGCTGTTTTATTCACTGTATCAAAGAATTGGAATTTATTCAGTTTATAAAAATAAATGTGTGAATAATTTGGTATCTATATGTATGACTACTACCCACCTTTTAAAAAAAAAGGAAGTTTAGAAATTTTCAGGAAAATGGATAGACAGGAATATTAAGTGAGGTCACTCATTCAAAAGAAAAAATATTTTCTTGGAACCTAGGAATAACACATATAAACAATGTATGTATAGGTTCACTATGACACAAAGCAAAGAACACAAAATGGCTAAATATAAAGGGAAGAGGAGACACTAAATTCAGGTAATTGATACAATATATGGAAGACAATATGAAGCTATTTGTTTCATTAGCTTAAATGCATAAAATATATTCAATGCTGAGAAGGTAAAATTCAATATGAAACACCACAACTTCCATTCTCAATGAATAGAAGGTCAGTGAGCTGTATAGACTTTGGATCTAGTTAGTTTTTGTTGTGTAATTGATTGATTGGTTCATTGACTGATGAGATTTTTACTATAAGTACTTATAAGATTTAAAACAATTTTAAGTTAAAAAAAGAAAATCTACTGCTACACTACATCTCACCTTTATCTCTATATAGAATAAATTGAAACTTGTAAATCTGTTCCTTAACTTTAACCTGCCCAAATTCATGAACCCTTTCACTTCATTTCACCATCTTCAGGGTCACTCCTAGCTAACTTCCTACTTTGAGTCCCTAGGCAATTCATGAACTATGCCTTTGTTTTTAATCTACCATTCACAAGTGAGTGACCTAGTTTCCTGCTGTTTGCAGTTCTTTCATCTCTACTTTCCTCAAAGAGCATCCCTGTAATAATCAATATGAAACTACCTCTGATGCTGGAAACCAGAACAGGATGTCAAATCAAATGACTATCATTTCTCTTTCTACTCACTACAAATTCCTCCTTATTGATCAACATGAGCAAAAAAGATACAGGGGAATCAGAGCATCTCAACATACTTAGAATATATTTGCCACCAAATCTCAAAGCAATGGTCCATGGGAAGTGTACAGACTATATAATAGACTAATTAATCAGTTTGACTTTGTGCTGGCAGTTTTTTTTTAAAGAATAAAACAACTTCATTAAAAAGAATGAAGCTAATGATTAAACTAGCTCAAAGGATGACAAAAGGTTTCTGCTGTTCATTTGTCCAGGACCATGTATTCTCTTATTGGCCCAAATGATTACTAGTGGTCTTCAAATAAACTAGTTTTTCTATCAGATTTTGAAAACTTTGACTTAAGTCTTTGGGTTAGGAAAATTAAGTTACATAAGCATGAAAGACTGACAACAAAATACAAGGATTAGTCAAGTGAAATATTTGATTATACATTGGATTTTTAATATACTCTATTATATATACTCATTTTAATCAACTCATGTAAGAACTAGTACTTGCAATGTTACACTAAACATATAAGGTCTTCCATGCACAAAAATACTTTAAAAAAGTATATTCAATATTATTCGTCAGACTTTTCAGTAGCTATCACTATATTTTCTTATTTGATTTAATGCATATACAAAGTTACCATCTTCAATGGGTTCTCCCATGGTAATAACAAACAATTCAAAAGCTGTACAGCCATGCACAGTTCTGACTTTCCCACTGTTTGCAATTCTTCTTTTGTCTATACTTTTCTCGAGGAACATTCTTCAAACAACCAGACCATGCTGTGCAAAAATCCACATTTTAACTCTCAATCTCCTAGATTGAGAACAAAAATTAGTATCCCATGAGGTACCTTGTGAGCATCTTTTATTGCTTTCCTGCTTTCATGGATGTACAAAGGAAATAAACAACTCTAACAAGATAAGAGATTTACCCTACCTCTAAAACAATATACTGCACAGCATGAGAACAACCAATAGGTATAACATATCTTCCTAGAGATGAAAAGTGGTGTCTTCCCACCTATAAATCATAGGTCACACTATCCAATATCCTGTATTCCTTGAATGATGTATTTCACACGGTGTTGTCCATCATATAATCTATATACTAGTAGTTCTTTTACTTCCATCTAAAAATGGAGCTGGAAAGGACAATCTAAAGTTGATGTGAAGAAAAGCAGGCACATAATACATGGTGAGAGAACTAAGTTGTGTCTTTACATTAGTTTTCAAGCAGTTTAGAGTCTTCTGAAGGTTAACTGTCACATAATTACTCTGAGATAGGTTTCTGTTATATGAAAGACTAACCTAGAGACAACCCAGGACAAGGAGCAAGATGGACTCATGAGGAAATAACAAATATCCAAACAGCAACCCAAAAAAGTCAGTGTGGACAGATTAATAAGTAGTATCAGGAAGAGTCAGATGATAATACATAAGATCCTTATAATCAGGTAAGTGTTCCATTAGGAAAATACAAACTAAATATTGTGATCTACATTTAGTGCTGAAAACATGACAAATGGCTTCTATGAGATTTGTTGGCTTCACTTTGTTTTGTTTTGCTTTGGTTTGGTTTTCCTTTCTTTCATGTAATCAGAATCTATTTTTTCCACAGGGACTTGTATGAAAGACTCCATATTATCAGAGAAGCAGCCTCTCTTATTGTCTTCATTTGTCATCCCTAGAGTATGTGACCTTCATCTTGACACTTAAATCATGTCACCAGACTCCAACCATTGTATCTTTCCTCATAAAGTAAGAAACAGTGATATGGGTGAGAACAAAGAAAATCCCTTAAAAGAGTATTCCCATAAGTTCAGCCTAAATATCTGTTTCACCTGCTGTTATCTGTGGATGAGCCCATGACATACATTATTTTTATCTCGATTTCATCATTATACCTAAATATATATGTGTGTTCAGTTTGGAACAATGACAAGAAAATGCACTAGTTAGGAAAATTACTAGACATCCAACAGTCCAAAGCAACATTTATAATTAGCGAGAAACTCTGCATATTATGATTTAGTGGCTCCAATCATTTCCTCCTCTTTCTTCTTTGTTTTTTGTCCTTCATTTTCCATGTATCCCAGTCTGGCCTTGAACTCATGATCTTCCTGTCTCTTCCTTCTGAATCCTGGGATCACGGAAATGTGTTTTCTCCCCTGGGTCCCCGGGTTGTTATGCCCTTGCTGGTAATGAATTCCTATAGTAAGAAAACTTGATACTTGATGGATAGTCATAATTAAAAGAATACAGATGAATTTTGGATGTGATATTAAATGTTCTGTATCTCAACTTTAGTGGCATTCATGTATCACAACTCACCAGATTACATATTTTAAATGAGTACATTTTAGTGTATTAAATGTATGCCCTATATTAGTTTTCTAAATATTTTATTCAGATTTTCATCACTATGACAAAAATATCCAGAATAATCAACTTCAAAAAAGATAGGTTTATTTGGACTCACTTAAAGGTTTAAATCCACAATTCTGATGCCCTGCACTTTTGGGTCTCTGGAAACACACTACATTGTACCAGGATTCAATGGCAGAGGAAGTCTGTTTGCCTCACAGTGGTTGAGAAACAAGAAAGGACCAATCTCCCAATATTCCCTGTAATTGCACACACCTACATGGTTTAACTTTCTTCTACTTGGCCTTATCTCTTAATTATCATATCACTTCCTAATAGTACCACAAGCTAAAAACAAAATATTCAATACATGGACCTTTATAGGCATTCTGGATTCAAACTAAAACACTAACACATTATTACACATTTATGGGCTTAAAAAAATACCCATCAGCTCCCAGTTCTTTATGTTATAAGTCTGGCTATAACATTGGCTGTTATTGCTGCATAGGCTCTCCCCAGGTTAAAGTGAATGTGTCTGGCCAGCTGGACTATTATCTGGAGTTCAGAATCTACTTCCAGGTTCATATAGTTGTGAGATGATTCAGCTCCTTGTGACTATGAAACCGATGTCCCAATTACCTTGTCCATGATGAATACATATTTCCTGCTATATGGACATCTTCCTCATTATATCCAACAATGGAGAATTTTTGTTTCTTTGAATATCTGTCATTCATCAAATTTCTTCTGAGGGGGAAAACCTAACCTTCCCTTTGTTAATCATTCGATTAATCAGTTACTACAAATCTATTAGCCATAAAATATTATATAATCATTGACAGGGAGCCCATACTCAAAGTGAAGGTGTTAAAAAAGGATAAAGTTTGTTGGGAGTATGCTAGAATTCTTTTTACATCATCCCTCAGTAATGTTTATTATGAATGGAAATTAGCACATAGGAAGTGAAGGATGATTTAAGGTTGACATTTAGCAGTTTACACCATGCCCACATCCTAATGATTTTATCACCAACCCTCCAGAATTTCTTCACTTTTGAAATTTTCAATTGAGATCCCCTACTTACTCCCTGGATACTAGTCTCTATTCTTTGCAGTTCCCTTGTCCCTTTACTTCTGCTTTATATAATCTGTGATATTCCAGCTCCTTTACCTATTTGTGCTTTCATGTCTGTCATCATTCTTTTATCCTCTCTTCACTTCTCACTCATCATTTTTCCATCAAAATAACACCTATTGCATTGTCCAATCATTTATTTAAATAGTTACTCAACTAGTTTCTAAGCCACAGATTTGTATTGCTTTTAAGATAGTATTAGTAATATAGAAATATATAAATCAACATTTGCTGAAAAGAAAACAATTAATGATTGAGACAAACACAGTATATCAGTGGTTATCAAGCATTAAGTTGCTACCTGTTTAGGAACAAACAACCCTTTCACAGGGATCGGCTAAGACCACCAGAAAATAAAGACATTTAAATTATTATTCATAACATTAGAAAATTACAGTTTTTAAGTAGCAATGCTCCATTAAAGGGATGCAGCATTAGTAAAGTTGAGAACCACTGCTACATGCATAAAGCAATTTGGACTGAGAGATAGGAGTAGCTCAGTGGGCAGCAACAGATACAGAAGAGTTAATTCTAGTAGCAGAAATTAAAACTAAGCCTCCAAGGATATTTAGGAATTGAGTAAATTGGAGTTGCAATTGAAATTTCGGCCACCAGGAAGCTAACATATTTTGTGGTATTGGAATGGTGGGAGATTGTTGGGAGCCATATCAATAAAAAATAATAGAAATTCTGGAATGGAGACAAAGGCTGTGGTAGATTATATTGATTATTATCTACTTAATATGATCTAGAAATTCCAAGGGGACAAGAATCTGGATATATGTGTGAGGGATTTTCTAGGTTGGACTCGTTGAGTTGGGTAGACCCACCCTAAAAGTACGACGCACAATCCCATGGTCTGTACTCCTCAAACTGTGTAAAAAGTAGTAAGAGTGCTGAACCACTGGCATTCATCTTTGGATGCTCCCTAACTACAAATGCAATTTGACTATCTTGATCATAATCTGCATCATAAACTTATCTGCATGTCTTTCCAGTCATGATAGACTGTATTCACTATAATTGTGAGCCAGAATATTCTTTTCTCCCTTAAATTTCTTTTGTAATAAAATCAATATGAGTAGTGAATACACAGTTCTAATGAGAGAAAATGTCATGTGTGTGAGCAAAATGTAGGAAGAAATGACGAAAATCCATAAATCTATTGGTTTGATGATTTTTTTTTTAAATAAACAATGTAGGATTGACAAGACAGCTTAGAAGGTACAGGCCCTTACCATCAAGTCTGACAACCTAAGTTTGGTCCTCAGGGTCCACATGGTAAAAAGACAGAATCAACTCCCACAAGTTCTCCTCTAACCTCCACACATGGGCACACACACACAAACACACACACACACACACACACACACACACACACACACACACTTAAAAAATTAAAGCCCACAATATGCTAAAATGACATCATTGTCCAAAGCATTCATATTTCTTGGTTAATTCAGTGATGAAAAAAACCAAAGTGTTTAATTGTGTCTGTGATTGGAAACTATTCATTTAATTTTTTTCAGATACTTCTTTTAAGATACTTTTTTCCCAGACTTTGAAGCTTTGTCTTCTTTTACCTTCAAAATGCTGCTTGGCATCTGGCACAGAAAATATATTTAAAAGGAAGTTGCACACAATGCTGGAGAGAGAAAAGGAAATCTGGATTTGGACCACAGAAACATGGAAGGGAAGTTCAGATTTAATGTAGCACAGATCCAAGAAGATGCCTGTTTACTGAAGGGATGGAAAACAAAGAAAAGAAAAGAAAAAAGAAAGCATGGTTTAGAGAAATTTATCAAGCCAAGAGACGCAGGGTGGATTCATCATAATACATTTTTTCACCTTATCTTTAAATTAGTTGTGGGGTCAAATTAGCAATTATATAACAACCAAAATGATGTGAATATGTAAATAACATAACCATTTTTAAAAATATTATAAAAAGTTAGCATTTCCGCTGGAATTGTATCAACCCCAATACGTGTTTTTTGTTGTTTTTGTAAATGAAAGTCAGATTTTAAAAGTCAGTGATATGCCAAAATTAGGGCATGCAAAACATATTGCCATGTTTTATTCTTACTCATAAACATAATTCAACACATTGACTTTACTGAAGGAAAATGTAGACATTAGTAGGATTTTTTTTTTCGCAAGACTTTTACATCTCTTTTGAGAGAACAAATAAAATCCCTAGAGACAGAAAATTTCCCAAATGATTTAGTCATATTGCATAATATGGAAACAGGGCTTAGCAAAAAAACTTTAGATTGCTCCTAACAGGTGGAAGCACAGTAGTAAAGCCTGTGATTATGTAATTAAAATGTTGACTTTGGTGGGTTCTATAATCACTTAATTGTATTTCCTATGATTTTCTACCAAAAGGGGCACTTTCGTTTGTTTTTTTAATGCAGAATATTAAACCTAGAGCCTTGTTCATATTAGTCAAGTGCTATGCCACTTAACTATACCACAAGCACAAATTAATTGTTTCTGTTTCTTTTTTAAGGCATTAGAGTCACCTGGGTTCTGAATTTGTGTATTTAAGAAATGAATTCCATATGAATTTGTGTTATAAGCTGACAAGCAAGTTGTCTTTTCAGAACAAAATAGTGTTTGAATTTTAATATTCTAAACTTATGTATGTTTAAAATAACCTCACTAGAACTTCTTCCAAAACAGAAGTGAATGTTTCTCACCAGGACCACACTGGTTTCTAGAGTGTTCATCTCAGTAGGAACAGAAAAACAGGGCCTGGAGAAATGAACCAGCTGTTAAAGGCACTGGCTGCTCTTTTATTAAATAGGACCAAGGTTTGATTCCCAACATCTACATGGCAGCTTAGAATTCTCTTTAGCTCCAGTTCCAGAAGGACCCAGAGACCTGTTCTGACCTCCACAGGCAATGCATGCCTGGAGTGCACAATCCGTACTCACAGGCAAACACACATACACATAAAATAAAAAATGCATAATTAAAAAAATTAATGAAGCAACATGATTAGAAAGGTAAGCTGGTAGAAAGGTGGAGTCAATCTTCTTACTGATTTTTTACTCTTGTTAGAGTTGAAATAGTTGCTTCTGCATTGTTCTACTGGGATCACAGTCCAGTGGCCAGAAGTAAGTTCATGGGAGGTAAGAATAACCAGCAATCACTTTAAAATTTCTTGTGTCTGACAGCAATGGCTGATAATAGATCAGTTATTTAGGCAATCAAGAAGCTTTTCTGTTTTTGAATGTGCATGGAAACACACAAAATAACAAAAGGGAAAAAAATCTGATTTATGACCTAGAATTGATGCAAGACCCACTTATATTGCCAGTGAAAAATAAGAACTCTATATTATTAATTATATATATTAATAGATTTTCAAAATCAACATTTGAAATTTTTCCTGACTCTATCACTCAAATCCTAATAATTTGTGCTTAGCAAATGCTATACAAATAATGGCACTATATTGTTTCATGAACCTTACAAGGAGCATGTGTTTTAAGTGTCTCTCCACATCATAGTGATTTTTTTGGAATGTAAAAGTTTTTATTTCCTGTATTTATACTCAGAAGAGATTAATTAAAACACATTTATTAGAAAGAATTGAAAAACACAAGCACGCTTGCATTTTCATGGTTCTAAAACTCCAAATTCATCATTAAACATTTTTAAACCTTCAAAAACATCAAAGACATATGATGATGAACTCATTTCAAATGCTTCAAATTAAATTACAGTAGCATTTTTATTTAGTAATTTGCACAGGAGTATGTAGATGCTATTTTAGTTTAAGGAATGAATCTCCGTACATGATTTGTGCTTTTTATATATCCCTATGTTTTATTAAATATAATTAAACTGTGTTCAAATATGAATATAATATTAAGACTTAAAATGAGTGACATGTCTGTCCCACTTGCTGTATATTATTCTATTGGCATACAGAGCCTACTGCCTTTCTGGTCAGAATGATAGATAATGACTTTGTACAAGTTAATTTGAAATAGGATCCTTAATTTTCTCTCATTTAATTACAAAGCAGCATTATAAAATCTGTACCAAAAGAGATCACATAGTCGTCTGCTATGAGGAAGCTTTTATGTGAAAGCACATTGTGCAAGCTTGGTCAGTCGCCAGAAGTGGCAGCATTTTGCTGAGCAAGTCATGGCATTATTAGAGGATGCTGGCATAAACAGAAATGCAGATCAGTAAATGAAATGGAGTATAGAAAGAAACCAATAAAGATGGTGTGTTTAAAATGTTGAATGTGGCTTATTAGAATACACGTTTAATAGTTCAGTGTGAGTAAGGACCAGAGGAAATGACCTTTCATTTCAGCATAAAAGAAATGCAATTATAATTTACTCCAACTGTGCTCTTTTACAATAATACAGGATCATTTAGACTTGCAATGAAAGTGGTTTTATTGATATCCTGGCAATAATAATACATTGAATCTTTATAATACCAAAATGTGTGATGGATAGAGAACTTAAAGCAAAGTAGAGGGGATATATTTCTTTTATTGAAAAAAAAATTTTCATATAATATATCTTCATTGTAGTTTTCCATCCCTCTACTAGGTCTTTTCTACTTCACCTCCAATCCATATTCTTCCCATTTGTTTCTGCTATCCAAGCACTAACCAGGCCTGACACTGCTTAACTTCCAAGATCATTTTAGATATGGCTCATTCAGGTTATTATTCTGTAGACCCATTTTTCTTTCTCATTAGAAAGCAAATAGGCTCCTAAAGGATAATAATAAAATAAAATAAAACAGAAAAACGAACACACTGGAATACAACAAAGCAAACATGAGGAAAAAATCCCAAGAAAAAGTACAAGAAACAGATATAGATACAGAAGCCAACTCATTTGCACATTCAAGAATCCCATAAAACTCAACACTCGAAGCCATAATATATATGCAAACGACCTTCAGGGTAAAAGAAAATTAAAATAAAAATTTTAAAAGAAAAAATTAAAAGAAAGAAAACAAAGCGCTGACATGACATGTGACAAGGAACCTCCAAAGATGCTATTGAGTTCATTTTCATTTTTCCAGCTATTGCTGGACATGGGGCCTATCCTTAAGTAAAAGTGATTTGTTTCCTCAGCGATGCTTCTTTGGAGAAAACTAAAGTTTTATTTGCAAGTGGCCATTGGTTGGAGATTGCTTCTGGTCTAGTGATGGTGTATGTGTTTATTTCAGCTCTAGGACACCCAGTACTAGGACCTAGTACAGACTTGTGCAGGCCCCGTGTATGCTGCTTTCTGTGAGTTCATATGTGCATTGGTCCTGTTGTATTTAGAAGGCCTAGCTTCCTTGGTATCTTCCATCCACCCTCTGGCTCTTATACTCTTTCTGCCTCTCTTCCATGGATTCCCTGAGCCATGAGGAGAGGGATTTGGTGAAGACATCCCACTTTGGTGAAGAGTGTTTCAAGGTTAGAGAAGATTTTTTTTTATAAAGAACTATGTAGAAAATAAATTTCAAAAAATAAAAAGAGATTTGTCCTCCAAAGAACAATAGGAAACTTATATTAGAAAAGATATAATCTGGGCACATCATCATCATATTTATTATATCTATTGCAAAATTCACATTCTGTAACAGAAATAAAATAGCCTTTAAACAATTGTTCAATTTTTTAAAAAGTTCAATTGCATTTATATGGCAAAATTTATCTATTGAGGTATCTATAAACAAGTAGGTATAGCATGAGATAGACTTCATTCCCACATATCTGAACACATAATAGGACATAAAAGATTCCCATATTGTTGAATTTTCAGATTCCCCAATGCTGTATGCTTAAGAGGATGCCAATGAGTGTGTATAGCCCCCAAAAGGCTCTTGGAGTGTTTGCACTGTGTTATAGCTCTAACTACAGCCTCATGTGTCACATGTCTATATATGTTTAAAACAAACAAACAAAACAAAACAAAAACCCAGTTAGTGGAAAGGATACTAAAAACCCACCACTGCTGATACAATAAGCCAAACAGACAGAATTAACAAATCCAGGCTTACACTAAGCAAAAAATACCTGGGTGACCCAGGTGAACAGAAAACCAGGAACCACAAGGTGAAGCCAGGTTGTGGCTTTTAATGTCCTCTGGGGGTGGAGCCATCAATGGTGGACATTTTAGGGGTGGAGTCTGAACTGAGGAGACTCTAGAGGAGGGACCTGCTCTTGGCACCTTCAGGGTGAGGTTGGGAATGGGGCTACCAAACAAATATCAGGACAATGAACAAAAAGAAAGCGTGCTCTATAAATACATACATACATACACACATATATACATGCATACATACATAAATAAGGTAGAACATGTTTAAATTGCTTTCCATGGCCTGGACATGAAATTCATGTATTCACTCAGCTGTGCACAAAGCAGAGAGTCCTAGCTTCCTATGGGCTTATCTACCACAGTTTTCATGTGGAAGTCCAGTTCAACCTCAAACTTCTAATTCTTTGTTTCTCACACCAAAAACTCTCCCTTCTGAGAATTGTTTGTACTTTAACATCGGTAGAGAGTTGTTCTTTCAGAAGATAGACTTGATGGGGGAAATGACCTCTTGCAGCACTTAGGATTGTTTCGGCAACAATTTGGAATAAAAAGGAAGAATAATTACAGACCTCTTGTTTAAGTAACTCTAAATACAAGGATCAAAATTCCAACACTTCATTGACCTGGCAGAAGACCTGAAACAGTTTTGACTTTATGTCCACACCCATTAATTGGTTGTGATTTTAATGAGAAATTTATTTCTCCTATGTAGAGATAAATATATTGTAGTATAAAACCCTTTAATTTGTCTAGGTTTTGAAAAACTAAATCTGCCATGCACTATTTCCATTTTACTATTTCTGCCATCACATCTTTGTAAGGCATATGTTCAAAATTGCCTTCTGCCATGCAAAACAATCCAATAATTAATATGAGCACAGTATATAAACAACTTATAAATTATAAATGGTATTTACTCTACTCCAATCCAATTCTAGGACCTAAAAGTAGGACATGTTTCCAAGTAAACTATTATTTTCTTTTCTTGATCCCCATTAAGACATATAGAAATGATATGAAATGCATGATAGGAAGAAAAGCTACTAACCTTCTGAGGGAAGAAAGATTTATATGAAACAGGTAATAACGTGTTCAGTATGGAAGTCATCAGGCTTCACCTCAGGTTTAATTAATCACAAACTCTGCAGATAGGGCTCAGAAATCTGTAATTTATCAACTTTTTGGATGATTTTCATACGTGCTAGAATTTGAAGATTGTTGTCTAATATATTAATCGACATACATTTAGTGATTGTGTTATGTAAAAGATACATAAAACAGCACTTGGGAATAAACATAATTGCCATGATTCAGTGAAGTCCAATAGGATTAAAGTAGTAGTATTAACAGGAAGCATATAAAGAAAAACAAACAACACAAAGTCATCTCTGTCTTCCAACTATCCAATGTTAAGTACAAAGTTCAAGAACATATGTTGACATGTATAGATTCTCCTTCCTGAGAATAGTTTCAAGATCTGCAAATTGAGATTTTACTGGTTTCCATCTCTTTCTTTTCCAACAGGGACATTAACGTTCCTTTTGTCTAGACAACAATCAGTCTTAGGAAATGAGAAAGGCAAATTAAGGCAGCAGAAACCTAAAAGGTAAACTAAGGAATCATAATAAAAGCCAGTTGGCAATGTTGGAGAGATGGCTCAGTGGTTAAGTTATTTATTGTTCTTAGAGAGGATTCAGGTCCCAGCAACTACATGGAAGCTCACAACCACCAGAAATTCCATTCCCAGGGAATTCTACTACCCTAAGCCCTACATGTGCATGGTATCTGCATGTAATGAATGATATGGTGCAGACATATTTGCCTATAAAACGTCCACACACATAACATAAAAATAAATATAATAAACATTTTTTAAAAAGCTCATTGACATGCCATCATTTGGGGAACACTAAAAAGAAACAAATGACAACATATTTATCCTGCTTTCAGTCATTTTTATTGAAGTTAGAAAACATTTGACATTTATTTCTTCAAATATTTTTCCTCTACTTTTAGTCTTCTAAAACTCCTAGTGAAAATATGTTAGAATGCTTGATATGGTTACTTGAGGTTTCTCTGAGTATTTTTTTGTCACTCTGATGTCTTCAATGGTCATTGCTGTGTGTTCAAGTTCACTGTTACTTCCCTTTGCCATGTCTAACACTGTCAAACTCATATAAAGATACTTTTTATCACACATATATTTTCATCATATCATTTCCATTTGTTATGATCTTACATTTGCCATTTCTTTTTCACTGTGTTTATTGCTGGTTTGTTTAGGTCCATAGGCATATGTAATCTCCTTGTTTGCAAATTCTATCATCTTTCATTTAATCATCTGTTTCCTCTACACTTATAGGCCACATAGTTTTATGATTTTTAGCATGTGTACCAATTATTTTTGAAGATAGAAGATTTTGAAAATGTTATGTGTGGAGTGTTGGGATTTATAGAATTTAAAATGCCCAGGATTTTGGCCAGTAAAACAGCTCAGTAGGTAATGTACCTGTTGCTAAGGCTGACAACTTGAGTTCTATATCCAGAATTTACATTGTGGAAGAAAAAAATCTGACCTCTACACACATTCCTTTCATCCTTTGCCATAACTGTGGCAGTTTACCTCTAAAGCATGCACATTACTCTGAGAGATACAATCAAAACATTTGAAAGTCATAAAATGAAGTTCAAGGTCATATTCTTATAATCCACTACATGCATGTTTCACGGCGTCACCACAACATTGCATTGCATATATTACCACAGTATAGTTAACCAGTTTCTTATTAATGCATACAATGTAGTAAAAATACCTTGAGTCTGCTTATTCTGGGTCAAAGGGCATATAATAATTAAATTTAAAGGCTAATTCTAACTTAACTTCCAGAAATGTGTACTAGTTTGCACACATTGATAACTGGAACATGAGGACATCAGTTCTGGAATTAAAGTTTTTAATCAATATTTGTGAAACTAATAGGCTAAAATATTTGTTGCATACTCTACATTTGTAACACATTGGAGAAATTACCATATCAACAAGAACAATTTTATTCCTTTTCTCATGGCTTATCTGCTCATATCCTTTTCCCAATTTGTTCTAGTTGTTAATCTTTTGGTTATTGATACATAGTAATGCAAAGGAACAAAGGATTTTACATATCCATGGACAAAATGAAGAGCCTATTAGCTTAGTGGGGAATAAGAAAAATTATATGGCTGAGGATGAAGAGGAAGGTGGATAGCTAGTTATCCAAGATCTTATAAGTAACATTGGTGGTATAGTGGTAATCAGAGCTGCCGTCCAAGACCTTATTTTATTCTGAAATTAATAGAGGGCCAATGAAGGTTTTTAGGTGTGGAGCAGCATGATTTCATTTATATTCTGAGATTTTTTACCTTTTAGACAATTCTGAAAATGAATTAGAGAATGAAACAATGACAAACAGAAAGAAGAGGGAGGCAACTACTACTTCAGGAATGTCTGTCTAAAATGATAGTGGCTTAGATGATGATGGTAGCCATGGAAAGGAAATCACGTCAAAAGGCAATTTTTAGACACTTCAATCTGCTGTTCTGTCTTTCCATATCACATAAAATGCACTTTCATCTTTATCTATTTTCATCTCTTCCTATTTAGGGCAAAGAAATGAGACAGCCTTGATCTTTTTTGAGACAAACCTCTCAGGACATAGTAAAAATCAGCCACTCAAGAAACCTTTCTTAAATGATGTGACCCCCAGATAGGTCAACCAGATTCAAGGCAGATACCATTTCCAAGAGTAGGTATGCAACAGAAAATTTACTTGATGGGGAACGGATAAAAAGATAGATAATAGAGGAACTAGCAAGGGTTAATACACTGTATGGATTTCTCAAAGAATAAAAATATCATTTTAAAATATAATTATGCTACATAATGCATGCAGATTAAATTTGGCATCACATGGAAATTATCATAGTTAGTGTTTTTGTTTTCGTAGGTTCTGTGAGGTAAGTGACTGTGTCTTATCTGTGTAAACTAGAATCTAGTACAGGATATGGCATGTAAGTAGGTATCTAATTATTAGCAATTTTAGAATTAGGAAAATGGGTGTGAAACATTACCTATGGCATCTTTGGAGATACTAATTTATTTCATGTTGCATATAAACTTTTGTCTTAGAGAAAAACATCTCTATATTCTTGAAATAATCCTATATAACTATGATAATTTCCATGTGATGCCAAATTTAATCTACTAGTAGTTTATATAATTATTATTTATCTATACTTATGGGTTAATTTGGTATTCCTTGCTCACATTTTTGGACCAAGATTATGATAACTATAAAAATATATTAAGTAGGAACATAGTAAAAGTCCTTAATTTCAAGCAGCAGAATCTGATTGTGGTTAATAGGAACAAATAGTGAATTTATGGGGAAAACATTAGGTATTTCACAGACCTCAAAGAATGATCTTAAACCTAAGATCAGTGTGAACGGAAGGAGCTACCAGAGGACAGCATCCAGCAAGGGAGCCCTAGATGTACATTATGCCATGGGGCATAATTTAGCAATTGATACTGCTAAAAACCTAGTGTTGTAGTTCAATCTGCTGTCTGAAGAAAGAAATATGCCTGGCCCTGCCATTCTTAGAATCCAACTGCCATGTAAGAGACTTCAATAAGCTTAGGTCAAAAACATATATTCTAGGGCTAGTGGTGATCTTCCCCTTTAACTCACATCATGGGTGAATATCTTAACCATGCAAAGGAAGTTCAGGTGTTAGATATAGCCATAATATATACATATGAACCCTGTCCTATAAACAACCCCAAAACTAAATCCATTCAAAATTATTATAATCATTTCAATGACACTAATTAGACTAAATTATATGTGAATTCCTCTTAAATATTCAAAAGCCAATAGAATTTCTTGAGATAAATTCTTAGACATTCATCTTGATTTTACCTATGGTTAGTACTTATGATTATTAGTCTTCATTGCCAGTGTCATTGGATTTAGAACCACCATGGATACATATTTCTGACATATCTGGAGGTGCTATTTCCAGAAAGTTTAACTAAAGAGGAAAGGCCCAGTCTTAACATGGCAGCACTATTCCATGTGCTGGAGTCCTAGGCTTAACAAAAAGAAGAAGAAAAAAAAAAGAGCACCAATATCTCTCTCTCTCTCTCTCTCTCTCTCTCTCTCTCTCTCTGTGTGTGTGTGTGTGTGTGTGTGTGTCTGTTTTTCACTGTCTCTATCTCTGTATCTCTGTCTCTCTCATCTGTATCTCTTCATTTCTGTTTCTCTATTTCTCTCTCTGTTTCCCTCCTGACTATAATACAATATAAGCAGTTGCCTCATGCTCCTGCCAACATACCTTCCAACCAGGATGAACTTTATCCCCTTAAATTGTAAGTCAAAAGAAATCCTATTAAGTTGCTTCTTGTCAGGTAGTTGGCCACAACAGTGAGAAAAGTAACTTACACACTTCTTTTATCAAGTTGTTGATTATTTTTTCTTAACATTTGTTTTCTTGTGGTGATATTTTGTTTGTGCTCTAACAAATAAAGCTTGCCTGAAGATCAAAGGGTAGAGTTAACCACTAGCTAACTATAAAGGCCAGGCAATGGTGGCACACACCTTGGATTCCCAGCACTTGGGATATCATTCCTTTGATCCCAGTACTTGGGAGGCACACACCTTTATTCCTAGCACTAGGGAGGTAGAATTAGGAATATAAGGTGAGGAGAAACAGAATCACTGGCTCATTCAGTCTAAGGAATCCTAGAGACAGGAGGTCAACCTCTTTGATCTGAGGATTCTGTAGAGGAAAGAAGTTGCTTATTGGCTGGCTCCTTTACTCCTCTGATCTCAGCATTTACCCTGATATGTGATTCTGGTTTTTATTATTAAGAACAATTAGAATTTGCACTACATTTTCTAGATGTAGAAAAATAAAGTGGAAACACACAAATACATATATATATATATGTATATATATATATATATATATATATATATATATATTTATCAAGCATACATGCCTGTAATCTCAGTACTTGTTAAGTAGAAGCAAAAAGAACAAGGTCATCTTTATCTACATAACAAGTTCAAGGCAAGCCTGAGCTAAATGAGACCCCACACACACACACACACACAAATAACTTAAAAAAAACAATATTGTCTGTTACCATTTCTCTATGTAATAACTTTTAGTAACCATTTCCCTTTGCATTTATACAAATAATGTGTACATGATAGGCAGCTTTTGTTTTACAATATTAAAATTATCTAAAACATATTGCCAATATTTCATCTGAGGGCATAGCAAAGTCATCCTTGTATAATACCATTAGATAGAGAGATTTCACATAATTTAAAGGGCTTTCTAATGCTCTGTTGTATGAATTACCATAATACAGATGATCACAAATGTCTGGATGAATATTTTGATTTCTAACCTCTTGCTATTACATAGTATAGTACAAAGAATATGCTTTCATTTGTGTTTCCATAGTGCAGTCTGCTTAGATGTTAGGATACATTAAGCTTTTAGTATTCCATTTCTGTCCATTTCTTAGTCTCCTTTGAGTCATTTTTTTTCTTTTTTCTTTTATTTTACATATCGATCCCACTTCCCTCTCCCTCCCTGTCTACCTCTTTCCCTCTATCCTACCCTCCCATGCCCCCAGACCATTCTCCCCTCCCATTCCCCCCTCACTGCATATAGAGGGGTCATCTAAATCTGTCAAGTCATTTGGAGTAGGGACTAGGCCCTCCCTCCTGCCTTTAGGTTAAGGGAGTATACCTCCATGGGGAATATGTTCCCAAAGTCCTTTTGTGCACAAGGGATACATCCTGGTTCCACTGTCTGAGGTCCCTTAGACTGCCCAGGCCTTCTAACTAAGACCCATGTTCAGGGGGTCTGAGTCAGTCCCATGCTGGATTTCCAGCTGTCAGTCTGGGGGCCAATTAACTCCTCCTTGTTCAGGTCAGCTGTCTCTATGTGTTTCTGCAGCCTGGTCTTGTCCTCCCTCTTGGCATCTGGATTCCTGTTCGACTCAGTGTTTAGTTGTGTTTGCTTCTGTTTCCATCAGCTACTAGATGAGGGCTCTATGATGGTGGATAAGTTAGCGATGGATCTCATTATCGCATGCCTTAATTTTTGGCATCACCATCATGTGTTTAATGACCTTTGTTACTTTTAGTTCATAGAGTTCATGACTAAATTATCAATATGTCAATATGTTTCTAAATTAATATATGCTTATTTGTTCCATTAGCTTTTTTCTTACATACTAAATTTCATTTTGCATGTGACTGTCATACATATATTCATTTATCCATTTATTTTGGGCTGTGTTTAGTCTCTCCAAGAAGCAACACCTGTTTGGGTGGACCATCTCTTGACTTGGTATCCAAATTTTCTTCTTCCATAAGCCTATGCCTCAGTAGTTCAAGGGAAGTTTTGCTCTGCATAACAATAACAGTCTCCAAAAATATCCTATGGGCTTAAGTATAACACTACTCGATGTTATATGTGTTAGAATAAAATATGTCTAAAGTTATTTGGCCAAATAATTGGAGGCTAAAACAAAAATGATTGAAGCTATCATCAGGCTTGGTGCTTTACATACTCCTTTCCATTTATAGAGCATGGTAGTATACATCGACAGTCTCATCACTAGAGAGGCAAAATCAGTCAGATGATAAGTTAGAGGCTAACCTCAGCTTCATAAAAAGTTTGGTGCCTGAGGTACTCAATGTGACTGTGTTTTAAAAAAATAAAGGTAAATAACTCTTTTCTTACCCAGAGATGGAAGAACAGATATCTAAGAAAAGGTTGCTACTTCTGCATTTTAGCACATAAAGGTATTTCCTGGATCTCCTGTCTTAACCTGTCTTTTTACAGATTTCTTCACCTTAGATGGAAGATCTTAACTTCTACCCCAGTTAGCAATCTCCTAACTGAGATCACATGGCTTAACTCCTGTATTTTTAAGATTTAGTGCTGAACACAATTATCAATATCAATGATCAAGTGCAAGCCCTCCCATAAATAACACCTCCATGGGTCTGCTCTGTTGGCATCTGGATATATGTGGACATGTTTGAATTTAGCGTGATTATTACCACAACATAGGCTCTCATTCTAAGACTACCACTGCATTTCAGTAACCTTTATAACTAAAAAATAACAAGGAAGCATGAAATGAGAGGAAATATATAAAAGAGATTTGCAATGCCATGTATTATAATTTGTTGCTTAGTATTTGTATTATGTGTTTAAGAGAGGTCCTTGTCAATGGGGCATCAAACAGGGAAGATTAGAGAATAATAAGCCAGTACTGATTAATTGAGGAAGAAATCAAGTTGATAAATATACGCAAAGTAACTCAAAGACAGTGCACTCAATAGACTTTGCTAGACCCATTTGAATGTTAAGTACCCTTGACAAAGGAACACAAATGAAAGTTGGAAGATGATCGTGGACTGCCTAAAAAGATTCATACTTACCCTATATTATTTAGGTAGTAGAAACCAGAGTGATGCTATAAAGCACAGGGAGCTACAAAGACAGACTCCAGAAGTTAACTACTTGGTTTTAAATCTGAACTCAATCATTTGAGTGGTAGGAAAACTATGGCAAAATCATCTGTTTCCTTTTAATAAATTAGAGAGATATGTCCCTTATGGGACAGAAACTGGGAGACTTTCGATTTCCGATTAATTAGAATTCAATGACTATTACCTTTAACTGAACTGAAAAATGACTTTATATCTTCATTTTTAAGCAAAAGTTAGGGGATAGCCTAGATTATTCAAGTAGTATGAATAATATATGTATATACAACTACTTCATTTTCTTTTTTGTTGACAATATGTACACAGTGACATAGTCCCTTAGAACAAGTAGCAGTTGATATTAAAATGAAGAATGTCATATACTCAAAATGACTGCTACAAATAGAGATTATGCTCACAATTTCTGTGGAAAACATAATTAATAGTCATGTGAAGATAGATTTATTTACAAATACCAGAGTTTCCAGTGTACTTTGTTTTAAACTGCTGCCATAAATGGAAATAACATTCTTACCACTATAGAAAGCTACACTAATAATTATATGTAGATATAGTTAAAGTCCTCAATATTAGTAAGTATATCAAGCAATGTGTCCTAAAGTACTTCCTCATAAAAGAAAATTACTTTTATAATCATTTGAAAGCTTAATTACTAATCAAACATAGATACTGTTTTAGTTTCAAATATTAGAGTTTATTGTGTAATACTTGAAAATAATTGTACTCTAAAAACATTTATTTTCAACAATTCTTAAAAACCAAATGCTTAACATAAACCACAAAATGTTCACCATAACAATGCTTTCAAAATCTGTTTACTAGAACATGAATTTGGAACAATAATAAAAAAATGATTTGGATGCCAGCAATGATTATATTCTCTCCCAGAAAGACACAGGAGTGAGTCAGTAACATTCCCATTGGTCTGAAGGCAGGGATGTCTGCCAGAGTCCTGACTCATAAGCAGCCTGCTGGCCATATTTAGCTGAAGAGCCTGCAGTTGATTGTCTGTTCTCCAACAATAAACAGCCTATCATTACTGCCAATGAAAAGCACTATAGTATAGAGAAATGCTAAGACTGTAGCACAATTCAGGTTAACCAAGCTACAATATGCATAAATGAAAACTCTTTTTGTTTGTTCATTTCAGCTTCGTTTTTTTATTTTGAGACAGGATCTTATGTACCCAGGTTGGCCTCAAACTCACTATGTAGCCTAGGATGGCCTTGATTCTCCTGCCTCTGCTTTTCAAGGGCTGACGTTCCAGGCTATGCTCCACCATGTCCAACAAAACTCTTAATGTGATAGAATGGTTTCACAACACTTCCTCATGGAATTAAATTGTACAGGCATTCAATGGATGGTTGTCAGTGCAGTCAGCTCTATGATTTTGAAGCTCATTAGCCTGTTTCTGTATTATCCTTTTTTTTTTTAATCCAACTGCTTCCTTTGGCTGACAGCCTCTCTTGACCATTTCACTGTTCATTAGCACCTATAAATGATACCTGAAATCACAGGAGACCACACAACTCAATTATGTTTCTCATACCAGCTTCATCAAAGGACTGTTTCCAAGAGGTGGTTACAACTATCATGTAAAATCAGGTTTTTCAATTATTGGTAGATTTAATTTATCCTTGTTTCTTGTGTTCTTTGTGACCTTAGATAATCAGTACTTGGCTGAATATATAGATTTTTGCTCTGCCATATGGAGATAAAAAGGTGAGTTTTCAATAGAAAAATTAAAAAAGATAGCTTTCTCTTGTTTCTATTGGGAGTTTTCTCCCTGGTTTCTTTTTGTACAGCATTTGAATCTGGGAATATTTAGTAATTATCTGTTTAATTACCACTGTAATTGGAAAAAAACTTGAAAGTAATCTTAAGAACATGTGGGTGTTTAGCTACCTTTCTCAGATTTAAAGAATTGCTTGTGAGTGCTTTAAACACTTAATTTGGCCACTCATCGCTAATACTAACTTCAATCAAAGGTATAGTCATAGAGTGCTGGTAATAACATGTTATTAGATGTTTTTTCTATGATGCATGAACAAGGGTGTACCTCCAGGGAAAGTACAACTTGTGTAATTTTAAAGATCTTGAAATATTTCCATCTATTGTCACCTCTATTGCTGCAGATTTACACATTTGTATGGTAAAGCAATAAATATTTCTTTTAGAAATTCAGAGTAACCAAAATTGTCCATAATTCTACTAGTGATAAACAGTGACTATTTTGTGTTATACACCTAAAGAAACTTCCTGTTTATACTTAATGGTAACCCCTCCTCATCCTCCAAGTAGGGTCCACTTTATAAAACTGTCTAGTCTCCTTATATTTTTATTATATTTATTTATTTAATGTATATGTTTGTTTGTCTGTGTTTCTGTGTATATATGGTCATGTGCACACTGCAATGTGCATGTGGAAGTTCAATGGTAACTTAAGGAAGTCAGTTTTGTCCTTCCATCTTGTGAGTCACTGGGCTTTTCAGCAAATGTCTATCCCCTGAGCCATCCAATTGACCCATAACTTTACTTACTTTACTTTTTTTGGTCAAAATGTTAGGTACACAGGCTGGAGAGATGGCTCAGAGGTTAACAGCACTGTCTGCTCTTCCAAAATGTTAGGTACATTTTTCTGTGCTAATGAATTTACTTCAATAATATTCTTTGAATTGGCCACATGGCATGTAAGTTGTTATATACTCTAGATTTAAATATTTACATTTTTTTCTTGGCTTAGTTTTGTCATTATAGCAAAACCAGAAGATGTAGTCTAGTATGTAAATTGTATGCACTAATATAACCACAGAGAAATAGATAGAAGTAGAATTTTGTCTATAAAGATACAGATGTCTTTAAATATTGTTCTTGACTTGATTAAAACAATAGTGAGATTATACAAATTTTACAGTAAGTTTTTTATGGTTTGTTTTGCTTTTGTTTTTCAAGACAGGTTTCTCTGTGAAACCCTGTCTGTCTTGGAACTCTCTTTGTAGACAAGGCTGGGCTCTAACTCATATAGATCTGCCTGCCCCTGCCTCCCGAGTGCTGGGACTAACAGTGTATACCAACCTGCCTGGTGAGATTATATAAATTTTTAAGGAAATGAAAACAGCGATATCCTCCTTAGGCTCTAAAAGTCAGGAATAAGTATAGCTTTCTCCTCCAGGATCTCTATTCCTCATATCCTCATCCCAACTCAAATGTGTTATTTATTATATTTATCATCTACCGAGTCCAATTAGTGTTGCCCATATAAGCAACCACAGCTGCCCAAAATTCAGGAGCCTAACAGCCCTGCCGCTCAACTTACATCTCCCATTTCACTCCTACAATGTCCCATGAACCTTTGTGAAGGAAGTGTGGAAAGTACTAAACACACATTTTGTTGTCTACGCTTTCACCAGTTGTAAATCTCTGTGTTATCCACCATCCACTGAGCAAAGATTCTTCCTTGCTGGTGACTTGATGGAAGTTTACTTTCCACCCAGTCCTGCAGCCGTTCAGTGCCAATATAAACACACAGAGGCTTATGGTAATTATCGGGCTTATTACTAACAAACTCATACAATTTGAATTAACCCATGATTTTTATCTATCTTTAGCCATGTGGCTTGGTACCTTTTTTCACTAAGGCCTTCTCATCTTGCTTCCTCTGCATCTGGCTAGTGAGTCATCTCTGCGTTTCCTCTTCCCAGAATTCTCCTAATCTGGTAGCCCTGCCTATACTTCCTGCCTGGCTACTGGCCAATCAGCATTTTATTAAACCAATACTAGTGACAATCTTTACAGTGAACAAGAGCCTATGAAGGCACTAATACAAAACCCTAAGTATGTGAAAGCACTGTGTACATTTAGTACATTTAGAAAAATAACAATCATAGATTCCTTGAGTATATGACCCACTCCAGATGCAGGTTATTGCCCATGTTTACAGTACAGGTATGAGTGTCTTGCTTTCAAACCACCCTCAAGCTCAAGAATAGATGGAATAGGTACCTCCATAATAATGTTACTATTGCAGTAGTGGTATGTCCAGTATGTCCTTGTTGTACCTTGTGGGCTGCATAGCTGAATAAGTCTGTTAATGACTTTACTCCGCAGCATGCATAGCAACTGTCAGTGCTATGAAAGGTGTCCACCTGTGAGAGAACGTCTATCTCAGTCACAATTTGATTACTCAGTGTCTTACAATCCAAGTGTGTTGTATCTTCAGTGCTTGGTGCTTATTGCTATGGCAATAGTCTGTAATATTTGGGGGGCTCTAGACCTTTCTTAAGGTTCAGTTTTCTCTTCAAATCAATAATGGCTCCCTCTTTTATGTTCTCTCTCTCTCTCTCTCTCTCTCTCTCTCTCTCTCTCTCTCTCTCTCTCTCTCTCTCTGTCTGTCTTCTTTTCCTACCCTGACTCAATCTTCCTGGTCAGACGTGCTCTCCTCTCCTCCCCTTCTCTTTCTCCTAGTTCTCTCTCCATTCAATGCCACAACCACCCCCACTTCCAATGTGCTCTGGGGGACTTGTTCCTTCCCCCTTCTGTGAATCTCACAGTAATTTCAATTTGTAGTTTCCTGTTGGTTAACAATGTAGCATTCATCATAAAGGCCTGTTAGGAGCGATTTTCCTGCTGGTCTGGTCCCACCACCTTCTCAGATGCAAATAACACACAGAGACCCTGTATTAGATATAAAGCTGTTGGCCAGCTACTAGTTTCTTACCAGCTAGCTCTGTCTTAAATATTAACCCATTTCTATTAATCTGTGTATATATATACATATAATATACATTATATTAATTTAGGTATTTATAATACCTAAATAATATGTATATATACATGTATATATGTATATACATATTATATATATATACAATCTCATCTTACTGGAGAGAGGTCCGGACCTCTGTTCTCTCCAGTCTCTTCATCTTGACTGCTCCCTACTACTTCCTCGAATCCTCCTTCTCTCCTAGTCCCACCTATCTTGCTTTTCTATTGGCCAACAGTGCTTTATTCATTAACCAATAAAAGGAACATATTTACAGAATTAAACCTCCCATCAGGCCCCAGTTTTTTAAATTTGTCAAGACTCATTCATCTTATTATATGACATCTTCATCTTTCTATTTGCTCAGACCCAAAGCATAAGAATTGTCTTTCTTTTTCTTCTCTTGCACCCATACTCACTTCAAGAGGGTACCTGTATTTAATAATACTGCATTATATAATTGGATTTGAATATATAATTATATAAGTGGAGTCCAGTAAACTCTTTCTTCCATAAGTTGTCTGGGTTGTGGTATTTTATCACAACAACCATAAACTAACACACTCAGCAACACTCACACTTTTTTCATACAGTAATCATGCCCTAGTAAAGTAAACACATTTCACTGGATATACCTTATAGTATTTCCTCAATGTAACCAGTTCTCACAATTTCAAATGCTACCACCCAGGTCCAAAGAACCATCAAGCATCTATCTATTGAGCTATTGTAGTTATCTCTTAAGTACTTCGCTTATTGAGCATGTGTGCTTGTGTGTTTTATTCTTTAATTACAAACAAATAAATATCTGTTAATATATGTTAGATAGAGCTATCCATTACCTTAAAACTTTATGTCACCTCACTTTGAGTTAAAACCAAAACCTTCTTAATGAACACACAGACCCTAGAGAATATATCATTACCTCACCATTTAGTACTATTTTAGGATCCTTTTTCTTCCTTCCCTTCTCATTTCATATCAACTTATTCTAATTTCCTTTCTTTTACTTCTCCATTACTTCCTTTTCTTCTTTTTTGTGTGTAGATAAGTATGGTAGGTGTATATATGTATGTAAATGAGAGTTGATATGGGTAAGAATAAACATATGTGAACATGGGGAGGCGAAAGTTTGAAGCAGAGCCTCTCAATGAACCTGGAGCTGATTTAGTTAGTATGGTCAGCCACCTTGTTCCATTGATCTCCTGTCTCCATCTCCTGAGGCAAGGATTATAGGCAGCTCTCAATGCTCACTGACGTTTATGTTAGTGCTGGGGATCTGCACTCTGGCCCTCATATTCAGTATGTAACTGAGAATGACCTTGAATTTAACTCCTTGCTTCTCCATACCAAGTTTTGGGATTATGTATTTATGTAACCATACCTGGTTGGATATGATATATTGCTTGAGCTACATTTGTATAGGTCAGATATTCTGTCTACATGTGATTTTTTTTTATTTATTTTGCTCCTGGTATAGCTCTCCAACAATAGATTATCTACTATATGTAGTAATCATCTTGCAGTTTCCAACATAATCTTCTATGTATTATTGTAAGTTAGTCTCCTAGATCATGGCTTTTACAACTAATGCATTTATCTCTCTGCCTTCTGGGCCAATGACAGAAATTATGGCTACATCTTAAAATTTTTGTTGGCTATCTTCTACCACAAAGTTTCTCCTATTGTATTTGGTCTTCTCTCTTGTTTATGCCTTAGGCCTGGCAGGGACTGTTGGTGACACATACCCACATGCATTCCTTAGGCCCATATTTTAATTGAAACTCACATAGTCAGAAATGAAATGTTTGACAACACGGAATTAGATCTGGTGATTCAGCTGGCTATTTTCTTATAAACACATCCAATTCTAGCTTGAACCACTGTTACTTAGCTTTACTTTAGTCTATCACTAATCTTGAAAATGTCCAAATACTTGAGATATTCTGGGCTCCCTTGATTTTTCAATTCTGAGATTCTGGTTTACAGTGGAGCAATGTTTTGCGTTATCCCTTAGAGCTTCAGGCAAAATGGACTTTCTTAATCTACTGAACAGCCTGTCTGTTTAGATAAGAGAAATTTAATTGACTTACCTATTTAGGGGATTCTACTTAGAGATGAGTAATGGAAAATATAGCTCTGCTAAGAAATCTCCATTTTCTCTTCGTAACTCTGATTTTCTTATAGCATAGCCAGACTTACGGGGAATTTACATGGCTTAATTAGTGCTTAAAAAGCACCTTTGTAAATGAAAATTAGCTATACCATTTAAACTCTGAATGTTTGCCTTTTTATTCATGTTACCATTATAATATCATACTCTTTTCCATCATGTTACCAGATTGTAGGTGAGCACCCAAAATAAACAGTCTGTAAGAATAAGACTGTTGTATGACCCAATATGTAAATCAGTTCTGGGAAAGGAATGGCCTCGTCTTTTTTATTGGATGGCATCATAAGCAGTTTGGGGGAAGGGTACTTGGAGGGGGACTTGGAAACGAGAATATTTTATATCTGGTGTGGCACAAAAATTGCTATTCATGTTAGCAGTCATTGCAGATTAGATATGAAAGTTTGTTTCAAAAATGGAGTATAGGAATTGACTTAACAGGTCAGATTAATTTTCATGAAAGTCTTGATATCGTAAAATTTCCACTTCCTTTATTTAACTATTATCTTCTAACAAATAAGGCTTAACAGATTGCTTTAAGTATCTCTCTTCACAGGCAAATCTAAAAAAAAAATTCAAGTTATAAGATGGCTCAGTTGACAAAGACACCATTCACCGAGTCTGATGATCTGAGATCAATCTCCAGAGCATACATGGTGGATAGAAAGAAGCAACTTCTAAAAATTTTCCTCTAATCTCCACATTAATGCATACCCTCACACATACACACATGCATACCCACAAAATAAATAAAGTCTAAGAAATAGATATCTTCATTGGGCATGGTGATGCATTCTTTTAATCCAAGCACTAGGGAGGTAAAAGCAGGCAGATCTCTGTAAGGAGTACGGATTTTTCTCCTGCTGCTGCTGGTCTTGTCCCACTGCCGCACCAGCCCCAAATAATGCACAGAGACTCTGTATTTGATATTATGCTGTTGGCCAGTTACTTGTTTCTTATCGGCTACCTCTGTCTTAAGTATTAACCCATTTCTATGTATTTCCACGTGGTCTTACCAGCGAAAAGCGGATGGCGGTTCTGCCTTCTCCAGATTCTCCATGTTGACTCCTCCTTCCTACTTCCCCATTCCTCCTTGTCTCCTAGTCCCTCCTATCTTTCTTTCCTATTGGCTAACAGTGCTTTATTCATTAACCAGTATGAGAAACATATATACATAATGACATCTCCCATCAGATCTCTTTGAGTTCAAGGCCACCTCAGTCTACATAGTGCTGAATACAATTTGTCAGCTGAAACATGCAGGTTATGGAAATGAAGATGAGAGAGAATGAATAATGCCATTGTTTCTAATTGTGAGCAAGTTTAAACTTATTAACTGTATAATTAGTATATAGATTCAATACCAAAGGAAGCCTTGTTAGTTTATTGGGTCTGCCTGAACTGAATAAGGACCTATGATTTTTACCAATGTAAAGACTATTATTTAATGGTCTTCTCACCTTACTATATATGTATTATATAGTTATAACTATAGATGTATTATAATACTACTGCCAAATTTGTGTATTTTTTTCTTTAGTAATTCTGCAACATAGACTCCAAGAATTGAAATGAAGAAACTGGCATATTCAGTAACAAATGAAGGCACACTAAATTCTCATGTAGGTTTCTTAATTATTGCTACATTTTAAAAACTGAGTTGAGAGGCTGAAGAGATGGCTCTATAGTTAAGAGCATGTACTGCTCTTGATCTTGCATAAAACCTAAGTTAGGCTTTTTTATTGCTGTGGAAAGACACCACGACCACGACAACTCTTATAAAGAAACCATTTAGTTGAGGTGGCTTGCTTACACTTTCAGAGGTTCAGTCCATTATCATCATGGCAGGAAATATCTGTAAGATGCCTTGGGTAAACCAATGAAAGCACAGAGCTGGAATATAGGGTAAATGTTTTTAAATAAGAGAATATTTATGGTCGTCAATGGATAAATAGAATAGCTAAACTTTAGAGGATAGAAAAATTGTCTTTATGAAAAGCATACCATCCACACATAATTTTTTGTCTTCCTTATAAAGGAAGAACATGTGTGTCTTAGTTATGGTTTCTACTGCTGTGAAGAGACACCTTGACCACTGAAACTCTTATAAAGGAAAACATTTAATTGGGGCTGTCTTACATTTTAAGAGGTTTAGTCCATGATGATCATGTCAGGAAACAAGGCAGCATTCAGGAAGACATGGTACTGGAGAGGTAGTTCAGAGTTCTATATCTTGATCTGCAGGCAGCAGGATGCCTAGTACAACACTGGTCATAAATTGAGCATATGATACTTCAAATCCTAATTCCACAATGACACATTGGAAGGATTCAGTCTGGCCTGCCCAATCATCTGACAGAACGCGCTCAGGCAGTACACTGGTCAGCCTAAGATTCCATTGTTGCATAGTGTGCACTTAGGTACAAAGAACCCTTTATAAGAAAGGCCCCTGCCCACTTATACTCTATTTCCACTCTCCTCTCTTTCCTGTTCTTTTTCCCCTGGGGCAGACAGGACTTCTTGTCTCCCTCTTCTCTTCTGTCCTATCTCTATCTCTGTGTCTCTCTACCTCTTTTCTCTTTCCTTCCCCCTTCGCTTCACTTTCTAATAAAACTCACTAAGCTCTTTCTACCTGGCATGTTTATCCCTCTGCCTTGGTCAACCTTTCCTGATGTAGAAACCTCCAAGGTTCCCGTAGTGCTTTGTCATAACACACATTTTCCACAATAAGGTCACACCTACTCCTACAAGGCCACACCTCCTAATAATGTCACTCTCTATAGGCCAAGCATTCAAACAAATGAGTCTGTGGGGGCCATACCTATTCAAAACACCACAATGTGTGACTTTAGCTAAAGTTTATAAAGTATTCAAGTGGTAGAAATCTAATAATAAGAATAAATGACCAATTTTGGTGTTGTATTAAAGGTTAATAAGGAGTTTCAAGAGTCCCATGTATGAGTCATAGTGTCTTCATTTTGTCAATGTAATAAGAACCTGAAGAGGAATGGATATTAGAGTTGGTCAGAATGTAAGGAGAATTATCAAACACTCCTGGGAAACTGAGCAAATGTTATCACTGAAAAACAGATGAAAAATGACAAGCACAATTGAATACTTCTCTGTATAAGTCAATACACATAGGAAAATATTGAATTGTTGTGTGCCCTGTAAGATTCAAAATTAGTACCTCCTAATTGGGAAAAGGCCTCTAAGTGCCCACTACAGACAACAAGATTGTCTATTCAATGATTTTCTTTGCTCAGATACTTAGAAATGTATGAAATGTGTTGTGAAACAAATAAAAAAGTATTTATGATACACAACATACATACACAAGAACTGTGACAAGAACAACAACAACAACAATAACGACACACACATACACACACACACAAAATGAATGGTCATCTGCACTTTCTTAAAATAAATACATGTCCTTCAACTTTATTTCCACATTATGAGTATACTTAGCATTCAATTATATCTGTGTGGCAAAAATATAAAATAAGAAAAAGAAACAGAAGAAAAATAATAAATATAAAAAATAAATAAAAAGATACAATGATGGAAGAAAATGTTAAACCTCTCATAAAAAAGAAAAACAATCAGAACAGTGGCTGTTTAGTATAACCTTAAGTAGATAAAGAAAAGAATGTCTAATCATAATGCAAGATAAAGATATTAGGGAAGGGCAAGGGGCGCAGCTTCCCACACCTAAATCCCAGTCCTACCTAATTACTAAAACAATCCCTACCTCAAGAGATTAACTAACTGTCCAATTGTGATTCTCAATACTCAAAAACTGAAAGCTTTTAAAATGCAAATTTCTCACATTGGATGCTCTTATAGCTCTTGTAGAACTTGTCAGGCTAAGTCAGGTTGCTTAAAAGTGTCACTGGTAAGTATTGACACTGAAACATTACAAATACATTCCTCCAAAAGTATATAAATTACAAGCACACCTAAGTTACTTTGCACCGAATGAATCTGTTCACCCTATCATCCACCTCAAGAAATAAAACTGACATTAAAAAAAAAAAACTTGCTTATTTATTCATTTTCCCACTCATTTACATCCTCATGTACAAGGCCAATCACTGTTATCAGACATGAGTTTTGTATCTTGGAAATGTATATAAATGTAATGTCACATATGTGTGAGCTCTCCCTCAATATTATGTTGGTTGATCCAGGTTGTTACCTTTTTTTTACTAGTGTGTTTGCTTCCCTGGCAGTGAAGTATCCATTCTTCCTAAAACTAACATTTTGCTTTTATTTTCTGTTGCTACAAAAATCCTGCTAAACATTTCTAAGTGAATATATGTATACATTTGTCAGGTTTGGAATATCTTGATCATAATTAAGCATATAATCTCATTTAATCAAAATGGGCAAGTAGTTTTCCAAAGTGATCCTAGCAATTTAGAGTTCCACCAGCAATATATGAAAATCCCATCTGTTTCACAACATACCCAACAATTTTTAAAGCATATATATATATATATATATATATATATATATATATATATATATATTAGTCTCTCTGGTGAATATAATCATTTTCTGCAAAAACATGCTTGCAGATGTTCTTGTTTATGGAACACAATGGTGAGGGTCTTTGATTATCCAGATTAAATAAAATTATACTAATAAAGTAGAGACGATTTGATGTACCTATTGGGGTTGGATTTGAATATTCCACAGAGGTTGATGTTTACGAATACTTGGCCCCTAGCTGGCAGCACTATAGGGAGGTATTTAGAAAATGTAGAGGGTAGTGGAAAACTTAAGAGGTAAATCCTGGTTAGAGGAAGGAGGTTGCTAGAGGCATGTAGTTCATTCTATACCCATAATAATCCTATATCTGTCTGTCTATCTGTCTGTCTGTCTGTCTATCTATCTATCATCTCCCTCTCTCCTCTACTTTCTTCTCTCTCCCCATTCTTCCCTGTCCTCCTTCTCACATTTCTTTCATCCCTCTCTCTTTCCCCCTCTCCCTCCCCCTTCACTTCCTCTCTTTCAGTTTTCCTCTTTTCTAGCTATAGTGATGTAAGCAGCTTCCTAGCCAAGGCCTTTGACCACTGTGGTTATTCTTTGATAAAGACCTAAAATAAATCAAGACAGCCAGCTGGTCATAGAGTAAAATCTCTGCAACAAACCTCTTTTCCTTTAAATTCTTTTTCTCAAGAATTTTGCCATTGTGACAGAAGCTGACTAACACAATACCACTGTTATCCATTGTATTTCTCAGGTTCAATGTCATAACTAAAAGTTTTAAATTAAAGCAAGCTTCAAAACATTATGTTTTAGATCAATATTACACCAACTCTAAAGATTATAAGGAGAGGCAGAAGACTCAGAACAGCCAATACCATATTGGTAGAGAAGAACAAAATCTGAAGGCTGACATCATTTAACTCTAATGGTTCAGTAACTGAGACAATAATAATCTATTTGTTAAAAAAAAAAAAGTGTACACAAACATCCACAATTGAACTTCAGCAAATAGAAAAGGCAATAAAATACACTCTTATCTATGGTTGTCTTTTGAGTAAATGACAGCCTTTCAACAGCTAGGCACCCATGAACAAACAGATAAATTTCCACAAAGCTCTAATATCCTTCACAAGAACTACTTCCAAATAGACCACAGGCCTTATTTTGAAATGCAAAGATATAAAACTTCTAGAAGGTTGCACAGGAGAAAAGTGTAAATGATATTGAAGTAATGTCTCTTTGGATATGATATCAAAGGTATGATGTATTAAAGAACTAATTAGATACATCATATTCAAAATAAGAACTCCTACTATGTGTTTTGCTGCATGTTTGTAATCTGAGTAGTCATAAGTCTAGTAAATAATAGTGTTGAGTTTGTGGTCTATATAGCCACAACTAACCAAAAGGCAGCAAGAGAACATGCAAATTAACAAAATCAGAAATGAAAAGGGGAACATAACAACGGACACTGAAGAAATCAAGAGAATGTTCAGATCATACTTTGAAAACCTATATTCCAAAAAATTGGAAAACTTAAAGGAAATGGATGAATTTCTGCATAGAAACCACTTACAAAAATTAAATCAAGAACAGATAAGGAGTTTAAATAGACCTATAACCCTAATGAAATAAAAGAAGTCATGAAAAGTCTCCCCCCCCAAAAAAAAAAGCACAGGGCATGAGGGTTTCTGTGCAGAATTCTACCAGAAATTCAATGATGAGCTAATACCAATACTCCTCAAAGTGTTCCACACAATAGAAGCAGAAGGGACATTGCCAAACCCTTTTTATGAGGCCACAATTGCCTTAGTAACCAAGCCACACAAAAACACAACTAAGAAAAAGAACCACAGACCATTATCCCTCATGAACTTTGATGCAAAAATACTCAATAAAATACTGGCAAATTGAATCCATGAACATATCAGAGAAATCATCCACCAGGACCAAATTGGCTTCATCCAAGGTATGCAAAGATGGTTCCACATACAAAAATCCATCAATGTAATCCACCATATTAAAAAAAAAACTGAAAAAGAAAAACTATATGATTATCTCACTGGTGTTGTAAAAGCCATTGACAAAATTCAACACCCCTTCATAATAAAGGTCTTAGAGAGATCAGAGATAACAGGAACATACCTAAACATATTAAAAGCAATATACAGCAAACTAACAGCCAACATCAAAGGAAATGGAGAGAAACCCAACATGAGTCCTCTAAAATCAGGAACAAGAGAATGCTGTCCACTCTATCCATAACTATTGAATATTGTAATTGGGTTCTAGCTAGAGAAATAAGATAACGAAAGGAGACCAAGGGGATACAAATTAGAAAGGAAGAAGTACATTTGTCACTATTTGCAGATGATATGACAGTTTACATAAGTGACCAGAAAAACTACCAGGGAACTTTAACATCTGATAAACACCTTCAGCAAAGTGTCAGGATACAGGATTAACTAAAAAAAATCAGTAGCCCTAATATATACAGCTAATAAGGGGCTGAGAAAGAAATCAGAGAAATATCAACCTTTAGAGTAGCCAAAAATAACACAAAATATCTTTAGGTAATGCTAACCAAACAAGTGAAAGACATATACCATAACTTTGAATCTTTAAAAAAATTAAAGAAGATACAAGAAAATGGAAAGATCTCCCATTCTCTTGAATAGGTAGGTTCAACAAAGCAAAAACAATAATCTTGCCATAAGCAATCTACAGATTCGATGCAATCCCCATCAAAATACTGGAACAATTCTTCATTGACCTTAAAGGAACAATACTCAACATTGTATACAAAAACAACAGACTCAGGATAGCCATAACAACCCTATATAATAAAGGAACTTTTGGGGGCATCACCATCCTTGATTTCAAACTCTATTATATTGCTGTAGTCCTGAAAACAGCTTGATATTGGCACAAAAATAGACAGGTAGACCAATGGAATTGAATTGAAAATCCTGATATCAACCCATATGCCTATGAACACCTGATTTTTGACCAAAAAACCCCTAAATTTATAAAGTGGGAAAAAAAAGCATCTTCAACAAATGGTGCTGGCATAACTGGATGTTGGTGTGTAGAAGACTACAGATAGCTGCAGATAGATCCATATCTATCACCCTGCAAAAAGCTTAAGTCCAAATGCATCAAAGACCTCAACATAAAACCAGCCACACTGAACTTCTTAGAAGAGAAAGTGAAAAGTACCCTTGAACAAATTGGTACAAGAGACTGCTTCCTGAACATAACACCAATAGCACAGACAGATGAACAACTAATAAATGGGACCTCCTGGAACTGACAAACTTCTGTAAGACAAATGACACTGTCAACAAGATGAAAAGGCAGCCCAAAGACTGGGAAAAGTATTCACCAACCCCACATCTAACAGAGGGCTGATTTCCAAAATGGTCAAAGAACTCAAGAAGCTAGTTACCAAAACACCAAATAATTCAATTAAAATGTGGGGTACAGAACTAAATAGAAAATTGTCAATAGAGGAATTCAAAAAGTGTACAACATCCTTAGCCTTCAGGGAAATGCAAATCAGAACAACTTTGATATATCTTCTTACTCCTGTCAGAATGTCTAAAATCAAAAACACCAAAGACAGTTTATCCTGGAGAGGATGTGGAGAAAGAGGAACACTCCTCCACTCCTGGTGGGAGTACCAACTTGTATATACACTTTGGAAATCAGTATGGTTTTTCCTCAGAATAATAGGAATCACAAGATCCAGCAATTCTACTCTTAGGCATATACCCAAAGGAAGTGTATTCATGCAACAAGGAAATCTGTTCAATCATGTTCATAGCATTGTTTCTAGTTGCCAGAACATACAAGCACCCTAGATCCCCCTAATTAAAGAATGGATAAAGAAAATATGGTATATCTACCCAATGGAATACTACTCTATGGGGAAAAATGGAATCTTTAAATTTGCAGAAAAATGGATGGAACTAGAAGAAACCATACTGAGTGAGGTAACCAAGCCACAAGAAGACAAACATGGTTTGGACTTACTCATATATTGAGTCAGAGTAGTAATAGAAGACAGAAGAGAGAGAGAGAGAGAGAGAGAGAGCGAGAGAGAGACAGACTGACAGACAGACAGACAGACAGAGATAACAGACATAAAAGAGGGAGCCATTAATGATTTGAAGAGAAAACTGAACATAAAGAAAGGTCTAGAGACCTACAAGACTGATGCCAACTAACAATTTCAGCAACCTTGGAAAGGCTACCATAAATACCCTTCCCGGATAGTGAGATAAACAACTAAAGTATCCACCATCATGGAGCCCTCACCTAGTTCCTGTTGGAAACAGAAACAAAACCCATACCTAAACACTGAGTTGAACTAGTATCCAGATGCAGAGAGAGAGGACAAGACCAGGTTGCAGAAACACATAGAGACAGCTGACCTGAACAAGGAGGAGCTAAAGGTCCCCCAGACTAATAAATGGGAATCCAGCATGGGACTGACTCAGGCCCCCCTGAATATAGGTTTCAGCTAGAAGGTCTGAGCAGTCTAAGGGACCTCAGACTGTGGAGCCAGGATGTATCCCTGGTGCATAAAATAACCTTGCGGACACATCCTCCATGGAGGGATAACTGCCTTAACCTAGAGACAGGAGAGAAGTCCTAGTCCATACCTCAAATGACTTGATAAATTTACATGACACCACCTGGATGGCATTGCCATATATGTGGAATTGGTGTGGGGGATGGGAGGGGAGGGTGGTCAGAGTGCATGTGACGGGGCAGAGAGGTTAAGAGGGAGGGAGGGAGGGAGAGGGAACTGGGATTGACATGTTAAATAAAAAAATAATAAAAAAATAAAAATTAAATTAAATTAAATGAATACAAGACACAAAGAAAATAGTCTTAGGTATTGAAGATACAATAGAAGAAATGGATGCATAAGTCAAAGATAATGCTAAATCTAAACAAATTAATAAATACTGACACAAAACATCCTGGAAATCTGGAACCCTATGAAGAGACCAAAGCAAAGAATAATCAGAAAGAAAGGAGAAGAATTCTAATTCAAAGGCCCAAAATATTTTCTACAAAATCATAGAAGAAAATTTTACTAACCTAAAGAAGGAGATGCCTATAAAGGTACAAGAAGCATACAGAACAACGAATAGAGTAGACCAGAAAAAAGTCTCCTCACCATAAGATAATCAAAATACTAAACACACAGAGCAAAGAATGAATATTAAAAGCTACAAGGGAAAAATACCAAGTATCATGTAATGCAGACCTATTAGAATTACACCTGACTTCTCAATGGAGACTCTAAAGGCTAGAAGGGCCTAGTCACAATTGCTGCAGACTTTACAAGATCACAGATGACAGCCCACACTACTATATACAATAAAACTTTCAATCACCATTGATGGAGAAATTGAGATGGTCCAAAATAGAGCCAAATTTCAACTATATGATCTACAAATCAAGACCTACAAAAGGTGCTAGAAAGAAAACTTCAACCTAAAGATTTTCACTACATCCATGAAAACAAAAGAAATAAATCACAGCCCAGCAAAACAAAAAGAAGGGAAGTACACAGAGAAACCCACAAAAACCAACACCAACAAGATAATAAGGAATCAACAATCAATAGTCACTGACAGTTCTTAAGATCAATGGTCTAAATCCTCCACTAAAAAGACAGAAACAAATGGAATAGTTGCAAAAACAGGATCCATCCTTCTGCTGCATACAGAAACATACTTCAATATCAAGGATAGGTATTACCTCATGGTAAAAGCTTAAGAAAGATATTCCAAGAAGCAAGCAAGTGTAGCCATTTTTAAAAACAACAAAACAGACTTCAAGTAAAACTAACCAAAAGAAATAGGGAAGGAAATATTGACCCTTACAACAATTGGATGAGGGTGTGTAAAAGACTGCAGATAGACCCATGTCTGTCGCCATGCACAAAACACATGCCCAAGTGGATCAAAGACTCAACATCAATCCAGCCACATTGAACCTCTTAGAAGAGAAAGTGGGAGGTACCCTTGAACAAATTGCTTTTAGAGACCGCTTCCTGAACATAATTCAGGGGCATGAACACTGAGAATAACGATTAATAAATGGGACTTCTTCAAACTCAGAAGCTTCTGTAAGGCAAGGACACAGTGGACAAGACCAAACTGTAGCCCACAGACTGGGAAAAGATTTTCACCAATTCTATATCCGACAAAGGGCTGATATCCAAAATATACAAAGAACTCAAGAAACTAGTCAACAAAACACCAAATAACCCTATTAAAAATGGGGTACAGAACTGAAGAAAGAATTCTCAATGGAGGAAATCAAAAAGGCTGAAAGACACTTAAGAAAGAGCTCCACATCCTTAGCTATCAGGGAAATTCGAATCAAAACAACTTTGAGATACCATCTTACTCCTACTAGAATGGCTAAAATTAGAAACACCAATGAGAACTTATGCTGAAGAGGATGCAGAGAAAAGGGAACACTCCTCCACTGCTGGTGGGAGTGCAAACTAGTACAGCCATTTTGGAGATCAGTATGGCGGTTCCTCAGGAAAATGGGAATTAGTTTACCACAGGACACGGCAATCCCCCTCTTAGGCTTATACCCAAATGATCCACATCAACGCAACAAAACATTTGTTCAACTATGTTCATAGCAGCATTATTTGTAATAGCAAGAACCTGGAAGCAACCTAAATGCCCCTCAATTGAAGAATGGATAATGAAGATGTGGCACATCTACACAATGGAATACTACTCTGCAGAAAAAGATAATGGTATCTTGAAATTAGCAGGTTAGTGGATGGCACTTGAAGAAACCATCTTGAATGAGGTAACCCAGTCACAAAAAGGGGAACATGGTATGTACTCACTCACATATGGATTTTAGACCTAGCGCAAAGGATCACCAGCCTATAATTTACACCACCAGAGGAACTAGGATACAAGGTGTATTCTAAGAGATTCATATAAAGTACCTCACAGAACCTGGAAGGGACAATTTCCCCAGAGCACAGGGGAAGTGGGGGGGGGCAGTGAATGGAGAGAGAACTAGGAGAAAGAGAGGGGGAGGAAAATGCGTGTGACTAGGAAGATTGAGTCAGGGTAGGAATAGAAGACAGGAGGCAGACAGGGAGAGAGAGAGAGAGAGAGAGAAACAAACACACACACACAGATAGAGGGGCAGAGAGAGGGAGAGAGAACATAAAACAAGGAGCCAATATTGGTTTGAAGAGAAAATTGAACCCAAAGAAAGGTCTAGAGTCCTACAAAGCCTGACACGAACTAACAATTTGAGCATCCATCAAAAGGCTACCATAAATGCCCTTCCTGGGTAGTGAGATCAACAACTAACTTATCCATGGAGCCCTCATCTAATACCTGTTGGAAACAGAAGCAAACACCCATACCTAAACACTGAGTAGAGCTAGAACCCAGATGCAGATGGAGAGGACAAGACAAGGTTGCAGAAACACATAGAGACAGCTGACCTGAACAAGGTGGAACAAACTGTCCCCAAGACTGATAGCTGGGAATTCAGCATGGGACTGACTCAGGCCCTCATGAATATGGATCTCAGCCAGGACTGAGCAGTCTAAGGGACCTCAGACAGTGGATCCAGGATGTATCCCTGGTGCACAAAAGGACCTTGAGGATACATCCCCCATGGAGGGATACTCCTTTAACCTAGAGACAGGAGAGAAGTCCTAGTCACTACTTCAATTGACCTGTCAGATCTACATGACCCCACCTGGATGGCATTGCCCTACATATGGAATTAGTGTGGGGGGATGGGAGGGGAGGGTTGTCAGGGTGCATGTGAGAGGGCAGAGAGGGTAAAAGTGAGGCAGGGAGGGAGGGAGAGAGAACTGGGATCGACATGTAAAATAATAAATTTTAAAAATGACCTTTTCAATATATTTAGCACAGCCACAATTATATGAGTAATGCTTGCTATACTATTGACTCTTTTTTCTAGAAGTTCTTGAGCATGTATTTATCACCTATTCAATGTGTATACTGTTTAAAATATTTAAATGGTATGAAACAAAATATATTGGCATTTCTACTGTATATATCTCACAGGGCTATAAATAAAATATAGTATCAATTAAAAAGGCAAAAAAAAATATTGACCCTTACACAGTGAAACTGGGTTTCTTTATGTCTCCTTTTTTCCAATGAACATGTTGGTCATTCAGACAATAGCTAACAGGGAAATACTGGAGCTAATACATATTATAGACCAAATGGACAAAAAAAATATTTTAGAACATTTCATCCAAACACAAAAGGACATAACTTTTTCTCTGTACTGCATGGAACTGTTTCCAAAATTGGTCACATATGTGGAAACAAAGAAAGTCTAAACATATTCCAAAAATTAAAATAGTACCTGGCAGCCTATCAGACCACAACAGATAAAAACTATATATCAACAACTACTGAAACAAGAGCATACAAACTCATGGAACCCAAAGAACTCACTACTGGATGAAAAATTGTTTAAAACAGAAATAAAGCATTTAAAGAATTTCTATAATTCAATAAAAAATGAATATACAGCATACCCAAAATTATAGGACTCAATGAAAGCAATGCCAAGAGGAAAAATTCATAGCACTCTGTGCTTACATTTAAAAAAATGGAGAATATATAAGAAGATAGAAAGATCTTCCATGCTTATGCATGGATCAGTAGAATTAATATAATAAAAATGGCCATCTTACCAAAAGCAATCTACAAATGCAATCCTCATCAAAATTCCAAGACAATTTTTCATATATCTTGACAGGACAATTATCAACTTCATATGTAAAAACAAAACACTCAAGAGTAACTAAAATAATCCAGAACAAGGAAAGAACTGGTGGAGGGCTCACCATTACTATTTCAAATTGTACTATGGAGATGTATTAATGAAAACCCCATGGAATTGGCATAAAAACACACATGTTAATAAATGAAATTTAATTGAAGACCCATATATAAATCCACACACCTGTGAACCCTTGATTTCAAAGAAGCCAGAAATACACACTGGAAAGAAGAGTATCTCCAATAAATTATTCTGATAAGACTGGATGTAGAAGAATGCAAATAGATTCATATATTTAACCTGCAAAAACCTCAAGTCTAAGTGGATGAAAGACCTCAACATAAAACCAGACACATTGAAGGTGAAGAGGGGAAAGTCCTAGAACACATTGGAACAGAATACAACTTTCTGAACATATCTGCAACAGCACAGGCACTAGAATCAACAATTAATAAATGAGACCCCAAGAAACTGAAAAGCTTCAGTAAGCAAAGGACTCCTTGAGTCAGACAAAACAGAAACCTACATAATGGGAAATTATTTTTATCTATTGTACATCCAATGGAGGACTAATATTCAAAATATAATTTAAAAACCTGAAGAAATTACATATCAAGAAATCAAATCATCCAATTTAAAAGGAGGAACAGATATAAACAGAATTCTCAATAAAGAATAGGACTCTCAAATAGCTGAAAAACACTTAAATGTTCAACATCCTTAGCCATAAGTTAAATGCAAATCAAAACTTCTTTAAGATTCCATCTTATACCTGTCAGAAAGGCTAATATCAAAAACACAAGTGTCAGCTCATGCTAGCAAGGAAGTGTAACAAAGGGAACACTCTTCCATTGCTGGTAGGAGTGCAAACTTGTATAGCTACTATAGAAATCAATATAGTGCATCCTCATAAAAATGGAAATCATCTACCTCAAGAACCAGCTATAGCACTGTTGGGCATACACCCAAAGGATTCTTCATTCTGCCATAAGGACACTTGCTAAATCATGTTCATTGTTACTCTTTTCATAATAGCCAGAAATTGTAAACTATCTAGATGACCTCAACTAAAGAATGAATTAAGAAAATGTGGTACATTTACACAACAGACTACTACTGAGCTGTTAAAAAATGACATCATAAAATTTGTAGGCAAACTCATGAAAAAAAAATCATCCTGAGTGAGGTAGTTCAAACCCAGAAAGACAAATATGGTATGTATTCACTCATAAGTGGATATTAGCCACTAAGTAAATGATAACTAAGCTATAATCTGTAGACTCCAAGAGGTTAGGTAAAGAGGAGGACCATAGGGATCTCCCTGGGAAGGGGAAATAGAACAGATTTTATAGGTGGACTGGGAACAGCAAGAGAGCAGGAGGAACCAGATACAGGGATGTGGTAGAGGGAGAGAATTCAGGGAGAGACTACTGGAATTGGGGTACACTGATGGGATGGTATAGAGACATAGTATGGTGAAAATTCCATGTAATTTATGAGCATGATCCTAATGAGGACTTCTAGTAATGGCAGATACAGAGTCTCAACTGGCCATCTCATGTAGCCAGGTAAGGCTTCCAGTGGATTCACCAGGTTGTATTCAATTGAGTTGTCCAAAAGGTCCCCATGGAAATAACCAAATAACCCAACCTGTTGCTAAGACAAAGGGTTGCTCTCCACATACTGAGAGTGGGGCCCCATTGCGTAGGACAATGTCCATACAACTGATTTAACATGGAGAAGTTGAGTTCGTGCCTACATGGACCCTTCATCCCTACTTTGTAGTCTCTTTGGTGTGGGAAGGTATTTTGCAGGCTAATAAAACAGAAATGTGGGCACCACATTTAGTTTACAAACTGTCCTGACTGTAAAATATGCTAGGGCAATGGTGGCATAGAACTTGGAGGAGTAGCCAACCAATGTCTGATTAAGACCCATTCCATGAGAAGGAACCTATACCTGAAAAGGCTTAGGTAACCAACAACCAAAGGCTTGATTGATAACTCAGAGATCTACAGTAAAACCAAACACTACCGGTCAAAAAAAAAAAAAAAAGATTCCTAATAACATCTTGCTATACTCAAAGATCAGTTCCTTATCTTGTCATCATCAGCAGATGGCAGCCAGACATTATTTGGAGAGAGTGTCTAAATTGAAGATCTCCTTTGGGTTCTTCTACTCAGAGCTGGGAAACGCTGTGGAAGAGAAGGAGGAAAGATTGTAGAAGGCAAAGGGATGAAGGAGAACATAACCCACTAATCAACTAAGGAGGGCTCATATGGACTCACAGAGACTGAAGCAGCAAACATGGGGACTACATGGATCTACATCATATTCTCTGAATGTGTATTATTGTTTCCAGTTCAGTGTTTCTATGGGATACCTTACTATGCAAAATAATGGGTCTCTAATTCTTGTTCCCTCTTTAGGGTTCTTTTCCTTCTGTATTTTGTTTGGTTTAGTTTGTTTTAGAATTTGTGTTTTTCATCTCTGATGTGTTAGTTGGTTGTTATCTCTTAGAAGCCTGTACTTTTCTAATGACAGAAAGGGAGTGGATCAGAAAGGAGAGGTGGTATGGAGCAACTCAGAAGAGTAGAGGGAGGGAAAAACTGTAATCAGGATATATTCTTTAAGAAAATTCTCTCTCTCTCTCTCTCTCTCTCTCTCTCTCTCTCTCTCTCTCTCTCTCTCTTCTGTCTTCCATTCCTCCCCTGACTCAATCTTCCTAGACCTACCTGCTTTCCTCTCCTCCCTTTCTCTTTCTCCTTGTTCTTTCCCACTCACTGCCCCCCACACCCCATGTGCTCTAGAGAAATTTTCCCTTCCCTCTTCTGTGAGGGACCTTATATGAATCACTTAGAATCCACTTTGTATCCTAGTTCCTCTGGCGGTGTGAATTATAGGCTGTTGATCCTTTCCTCTAGTTCTAAAATCCATATGTGAGCGAGTACATACCATGATCCTCTCTTTGTGACTGGTTACCTCATTCAGGATGGTTTCTTCAAGTTCCATACACTTGCCTGCAAATTTCAAGATTCCATTGTTTTTCTCTGCAGAGTAGTATAACATTGTGTAGTTGTGCGACATTTTCTTTATCCATCTTCAATTAAGGGGCATCTAGGTTGCTTCCTGGTTCTTGCTATTACAAATAATGCTGCTATGAACATAGTTGCACACATGACTTTGTTGCATGGATGTGGATCATTTGGGTATATGCCTGAGAAGGGGATTGCCGGGTCCTGTGGTAGACTGATTCCCATTTTGCTAAGGAACCATCAGACTTATCTCCAAAATGGCTGTACAAGTTTGCACTCCCACCAAAAGTGGAGGAGTGTTCCCCTTTCTCCACATCCTCTCCACATAAGCAGTCATTGGTGTTTCTAATCTTAACCATTCTAGCAGGAGTATGATGGTATCTCAAAGTTGTTTTGATTTGCATTTTACTGATGGCTAAAGATGTTGAGTACTTAAGTGTCTTTCAATCTTTTTGATTTCCTCTATTGAGAATTCTCTCTTCAGTTCTGTACACCATTTTTAATAGGGTAATTTGGTGTTTTGTTGACTAGATTGTTGAGTTCTTTGTATATTTTGGAGATCATCCCTTTGTCAGATGTAGGATAGGTGAAAATCTTTTCTCAGACTCTTGGCTGCCGGTTGGTCTTGTCCACTGTGTCCTTTCACTTAATGAAGCTTCTAAGTTTGAGGAGGTCCCATTTATTAATTGTCGATCTCAGAGTCTGTACTACTGGAGCAATTTCAGGAAGTGGTATCCTGTACCAATTTGTTCAAGGATACCTCCCACTTTCTCTTCTAAGAGGTTCAGTGTGGCTACATTTCTTTTGAGGTCTTCGATCCATTTGGACTTAAGATTTGTGCCTGGCAATAGATGTGGGTCTATTTGCATTCTTCTATGCACCATCATCTAATTGTACCAGCATCAACTGTTGAATATGCTTTCCTCCCCACATTGTATACTTTTAGCTGTTTTGTCGAAAATCAGGTGTTCGTAGGTGTGTGAGTAAATATTAGGATTTTCAATTCGATTTCATTGGTCTACTTGTCTATTTTGTGCCAGTACCAGGCTGTTATCAGGACTATAGCTCTGTATTAGAGCTCAAAGTCAGGGATGGTAATGCCTCCTGAAGTTCTTTCATTGTAAATTGTTGTTTTGGCTATCCTGGGTCATTTCTCTTTCCATATAAAGTTGATGATTATCCTTTCAATGTCCGTGAAATATTGTGCTGGGATTTTAATGGGGATTGCATTGAATCTGTAGATTGCTATGGGCAAGATTGCCATTTTTACTATGGTTATCCTACCTACCCAAGAGCATTCGAGATCTTTCCATTTTCTGATATCTCCTTTAATTTATTTTTTTAAAGACACAAAGTTCTTATTATATAGGTATTCACTTGTTTGGTAAGCATTATCTCAAGATACTTATGTTGTTTGTGGCTAATGTAAAGGGTAATGTTTCCCTGATTTCTTTCTCAGCCCCTTTGATGTCTGAATAAAGTAGGGCTACTGATTTTTTTGAGTTTATCCTGTATCCTGCTAGTTTTCTAAATGGGTTTATCATCTGTAGGAGTTCCCTGGTAGAGTTTATTGGGTCGCTTATGTAAACTATCATATCATTTGAAAACAGAGAAAGTTTGACTTTTTTCTTTCATATTAGTTTCCCCTTGATCTACTTTTGTTGTTGTATTTCTTTAGCTAGATCTTCAAGTACAATATTGAAGAGATATGGAGAGAGAGGGCAGCCTTGTCTTGTTTCTGATTTTAGAGGAATTGCCTTAAGCTTCTCTCCATTCAGTTTGATGTTGGCTATTGGTGTACTGTATATTGCTCTTATATTTAGGTATGGTCCTATTGTCCCCGATCTCTCCAAGACCTTTATCACAAAAAGGTGTTGAATTTTGTCAAAGGCTTTTTCAGCATTTCTGGAGATGATCATGTGCTTTTTCTTTTTCAGTTTGTTTATATGGTGGATCATGTTGATAGATTTTCATATGTTAAACCATCCCTGCAACTCAGGGATGAAGCTTACTTGGTTATGTTGGATGGTTTCACTGATGTAGTCTTGGATTCTGTTTGCCAGTATTTCATTGAGTATTTTTGCATTGGTCTGTAGTTTTCTATCTTAATTGTGTCTTTGTTAGGCTTGGGTACCAAGGTGATTGTGTCCTTGTAAAAAGAGGTTGGTAATAAACCTTCTGTTTCTATTGTGTGGAACTATTTGAAGAGTATCAGTATTAGCTCTTCCTTGAATTTCTGGTAGAATTCTGTACTGAAGCCATCTGGCCCTGTGCTTTTTTTTGGTTGGAAGGCTTTCTATGACTGCCTCTGTTTCATTGAGGGTTATGGGTCTATTTAAGTTGTTAATCTGTTCTTGATTTAATTTAGGTAATTGATAGTTATCCAGAAATTTGTCCATTTCCTTAGAATTTTCAAATTCTGTGGAATACAGGTTTTCAAAGTATGACATGAAAATTGTCTGGATTTCTTCAGTGTCTGTTGTTATATCCCCATTTTTGTTTCTGATTTTGTTGATTTGCATGTTCTCTCTCTGCCTTTTTTGTTAATTTGGATAAAGGTTTGTCTATCTTGTTGATTTTAGTGAAAAAAAAAAATAACCCAACTCTTTGTTGCACTGATTTTTTTGTATACTTTTCCTGGTTTCTATTATATTGATTTCAGCCCTCAAATTGATTATTTCCTGGCGTCTACTCCTTTGGGGTGAGTTTGCTTCTTTATGTTCTAAGGCTTTCAATTGTGCTGTTAATTTTCTAATGTAACTATCCTGTTATCTTCATATGGGCATTTAGTGCAATGAACTACCCTTATAACACTGCTTTCAAGGTGTCACATAAGTTTGGGTATGCTGTGTCCTCATTCTAGTTGAATTTTTGGAAGCCCTTAATTTCTTTCCTTATTTTTTCCTTGATCCAGGTAGGGTGCAGTTGTGCATTGTTCAGTTTTCATGAGTTTGTAGGACTTCTGCAATTTGTGTTGTTGTTGAATTCCAATTTTAAAACATGGTATGATAAAATACAGGAGATTATTCCAATTATTTTGTATCTGTTGAGGTTTGTTATGTTGCCTAGTATGTGGTTGATTTTAGAGAAGGTTCCATGTGGAGCAGAGAAGAAGTTATGTTCTTTTGTGTTTGGATGGAATGTTCTATAGATGTCTGTTAAACCCAATTGAGACATAACTTCTGTTACTTCTTTTGTTTCTTTGTTAAGTTTCCAACTGGTGGTCCTGTGTAGTGGTGAGAGTGGCGTGTTGAAGTCCCCACTTTAGGTGTGTGACATTTTATATGAGCTTTGAGTTTTAGTAGCATTACTTTTACGAATGTGGATGCCTTTGTATTTGGGGCATTGTTCTGATGGTTTTCTGAGACTTTGTTCTGATGGTTTTTTCCTGCGATAAATACGAAATCTTCATCTCTTTTGATTAATTTTGGTTTGAAATCTAAATTGTTAGATATTAGGATAACAATACCTGCTTGCTTCTTGGATCCATTTGATTTTAAGGTCATTTCCAAGCCCTTTATCCTGAGGTAATATCTATCTTTGAAGCTTAGATGTGTTTCTTGTATGCAGCAGAAGGATGGATTCTGTCTTCGTATCTATTCTGTTAGCCTGTATCTTTTTATAGGAGAGTTAAGTCCATTAATGTTGAGAGAGAGTAAAACCATTGTTTGTTAATGCTTGCTTGTTTTGGATTTGTTGTTGACAGTGGTATTGTGAACATATTTGTCCTCCTTTACACTTGGGTTCTGGTGTATGTCTTTGTGAGTGTTGTTACCTTCCTTGAGTTGGAGTTTTCCTTCTATAACTTTCTGTAGGGCTGGATTTGTGTATACATATTGTGAAAATATGGCTTTGTCATTAAATATCTTGTTTTCTCTGTGTATAGTGATTGAGAGTTTTGCTGGTATGGTAATGTGGGCTGGAATCTGTGGACTCTTAGTACTTGTAGTACATCTATCCAAGACCTTCTGGCCTTGAGAGTTTACATGGAAAAGTCAGGTGTAATTTTGATAGGTCTGCCTTTATATGTTACCTGGCCTTTTTCCTTTGCTGTTCTTAATATTCTTTCTTTATTCTGTATGTTAGGTGTTTTGATTATTAGGTATTGAGGGGTCTTTTTTCTTTGGGTTAATCTATTTGGTGGTCAGTATTCTTCTTATACTTTCATGGGCATGTCCTTATTCAGACTGGGAAAGTTGTCCTCAATGATTTGGTTAAATATATTTTCTGCACCTTTGAGCTAGGCTTCTTTGCCTTCTTCTATGCCTATTATTATTAGGTTGTCCTCTTCACGGAGTCCCACATTTCCTGGATGTTTTGTGTTCAGGATTCATTGGTTTTAAGATTTTCTTAGGTTGATGAATCTATTTCCTCTAGTTTATCTTCAGTGCCTGAGTTCCATCTCTTGTATCCTATTGGTTATGCTTGCGTCTGTAGTTCCTGATGGTTTTCCAAGTCTTTCTATTTCCAGCATTCCTTTAGTTTGTGTTTATTTTTATTGTCTCCTTTTCTGTTTTCAAGTCTTGAACCATTTCCTTAACCTGTTTAATTGTTTTTGCTTGGCTTTCTGTACTTTCTTTAAGAAATTTGTTCATTTTTTCCAATTTTATGTTTGTTTTTTTCTTCCACTTTTTAAGGGATTTTCTCACATCATCTTTGAGGGCCTCCACCATGTGTTTTCTTTTATTGCCACCTTCCCATCGCTTCTTCCAGTAGGTGTAGGTGAGGGTCTCTCTGTCTCTCTCTCTCTCTCTTTATGTTACTCCTCAGGTGGGCTTGGTGCATCAGAGGTTCGATGTCTGTAGCTCTGGATGGTTCAAGCTCTCTAGAATGTCTACAGCAGATGATCTGAGATGGGGGTCAAGAATCTATCCACAGGGACTGAGAGTGGCCCGGTGGTGGCGGCATGGATAGGTGGATCTCTGGGAGGGGCCCAGAACTCCAGTAGAGGACTGAAGGTGCAGGTCAGAGACTAGGCAAGTGTTGATTCCGGGTGGTCCCATGTCGATAGGCAGGTCTAGTGTACTCAGAACAGCTCCAGGAAGTTCTCCAAAGGTGGATGGATTATTCTGCATGTACTACTCTTATGAAGTCCCTGGCACCAGTGGCAGGCAACTCTTAGTGACCTGTAACTCCAACCCACCTATAAGTCTAACCTCTAGCCTACAAGGCACTGCACACACACACACACACACACACACACTCAAAATGATTTAAAAAGGAGTATCAGAAAACCAGAAATTAAAGGTCTGGTTTAGTGGCACATACCTGTAATCCCAACATTTGAGTCATAGAGAGCCATCAGGATCATGAGCTCAAAGGTCAGAATGGACTATTTAAATGAGACTCTGTATTTTTTTTTTCTTTTTTAAGATAAATAGATAGGAATTGGCAAGATTTTAAAAGCATTCATGTTTTAATTAAGATCTAGTAATCAGGCTAACAAAATTCTTCAGTGTGTAAATGTGTTTGCTCATTCAGGCTAACAAAATTGTTCAGTATGTAAAGGTGCTCGCTGATAAATGTGATAACTTGAGTTAGACACCTGGAACGCACATGATGACAGGAAAACTGACTCTTGAATATTGTCCTATGACTTCTACAAGACTGCCATGCCCTGCATGCACCTACACATATACACTAATTATTGTTATTATTATTATTATTATTATTATTATTATTATTATTATTATATGGAAGATCCACCATCTTTCAAAAAACATTTATTGTTTTTATTATCTAATGATGACAGTAAAAATCAATACATTTCTGAAGATGTATTTATCTCTTCCTACATGGAGCATGCCTACTCTGCTGAAAGACACATTGTTTTAGTGACTGTTCTATTGCTGTAAAGAGGTAACAAGACCAAAGCAATTTATAGAAGAAAACATTTAGTGGAAGGTGTGCTTAGTTTCAGAGGGTTAGTCCATTATTATCATGGTGAGAAGTAAACAGTAATGGTGCTGGAGCAGCAGAATAGAACTTATATTTATATCATGATTCACTTCTTAGGCATCAGGCAGAGAGAGAGAGAGAGAGAGAGAGAGAGAGAGAGAGAGAGAGAGAGAGAGAGAGAGAGAGACTGGTCCTCTCATGGGCTTTTGAACCCTCAAAGCCCCGATGACATACCTTCTGCAACATGACATATCTCCTTCCCAAACAGTTTAACAGATAGGGAGTAAGCATTCAAATAAATGGCAGTCATTCTTACTCAAACCACCACACAAATATTACTTATAGGTCCATTTTCATCCTACTGTTCTGTACTCTGTTATGATATACCTTTCCTTTACTCCTGATGTGTGTGTGTGTGTGTGTGTGTGTGTGTAGTTGGATGGTTTGTTGATTAGATTTGTTATTTGTTTTTATATTCTTTTTCATCTGTTTCTTTGTTTTGATACTCACCTCACTATGTAACCCTGGCTGGCCTGTAACTGCTACATAGACAAAGCTGGCATGAACTCATAGAGATTCATCTACCTCTGCCTGTGGCTCCTGGATGCTAGGATTATATTCGCAGACCAATGGTCCTGGTTGACTGGTTTTTAATATAGGACACACCTTGTATCTATGCCTTAAATCTATCTGGCTTCAAATTCACAGTAAACTTCAGACCTCAGTATTACAAGTATCTTGATACCAGGTGTAAGCTCATGTGCTCAGTTCTCCTTTATGTTTTTAATGTAACAAATATCTGCACGACTTACTGACTGACACATAGGTGTTCAAAAATGTGGAATGAATCAGTCAATTGTTGTTGAAAAAAGAACAATTTGGAATAAACACTTCTTACCATAAAAAATCAATCTGGTTGGGTATTCATATCTTTAATCTCAATTTTTAAAAGAGTGAGGTAGGAGGTTCTGGAATTCAAAGTTATCTTGGGTAATAAAATCCTATAGAAAAAAACTGAATATATTTTACTTCTTGAACTTGTCAAGATAAATTCTTTATCTCCTAAGTTTCTTTAAACAACTTTGTTTCTTTTTTTTTTTTACATTTTTTAACTTTATTGATTTTTCAACACAGGTTTTCAATACTGGCTGTCCTGGAACTCTATCTGTACATCAGGCTGCCCAGAATATTGAAAAAGATTTTAAGACACGAAAGGTGTTTGTTATATGGCTTCTTGCTGAGATCCGGAGAACTGAGTATAATTTTTACCAAGTTGCCAGAGGCACTTCATAAAATCATGAGAAAAATGCAGGAACCATATCCCCTGACAGACACTTGGGTGATAGCTCCATTGCATTGTGAGTTTTATTCCTGAAATTAGTCTCAATTTTTTGAGAAATGAATAATAATAAACCAGGTAGTCTTCATGGTAACTTGAATATTCAGAGAGAAAATGGCTGGAAAGAATGACTCTATGAGCACTATAGTGAGCCAGCACAGCTTCAACACTGGGCAAGTGAAAACAGAGCTGTATTGTTCAGTGTTCTCTACTTGAGCAGGAATGGAAGAAAACAGCCCTCTGTTTTTGTTGAAAGTGGATTTGCAAACTACTTCCTGCTGGTAAGGGGCACTGTCATGGGGGATTCGAAGAAGATTCAGAAATCCTGGCTGCAGTGTGTAAGGCTGCTTTGTCCAGCTGTTTTGAAAGTAGGATCACCTCATACTCTGTTTCAGGCGGTCTGGCATGATCAAACCACATTAGTCTGGAAGGAATCCACAACTTTTCATTTTCTGTGGAAACAAAAATAGAAATCCTTTTCCCCAGTAACTTGTCCTTCAACTTTAATTTTGGAGTCAAAGCATTTTTTTTTTTTTGATTTATTATTTCACATGTCGATCCCAGTAGTTTTTAAAGAACAATGCCCAAATTCCCAAATAATGTGTATAAATGTTTGTTTTCATTTAAATGGACTTTGTTATATAAAATAAACTAAAAAAAATAAAAAGGTAAAAAAAAATGAAGGCAAGAGTGAAATTACAAAGTAAAAAAAAATAACAGAAAAAAAAAAAAAAAAAGAAAGAAAGTGGATTTATTGGGCTGTCTAGGAAGTGGAGGGCCACATACTCTACCAATATCTGCCTAACATTGGAAATTTGAAGAATTCTGTAGTTGCTTGGTTTATGAGTCTAGATGTCTCACCTGGTCTTCAGCATAAAGGAGTATTTCAAAGAAATGCTGACTAAAGCTATTAAAGGAATAAACTCAGTAGGATCCATATAGCATCAATTTTTTGGAGCCTGTAAAATATTTCTGAAAGTATGCTGGTATTTTGTTGGTCTCTTAAAAAAATGAAGCTCCATTTTATTCATCACATGTTTATTGTGACAGTTAGCTATTACTGACTTATTTGATTATTTAAATTGTTTAAACGATGGACAATGACATCATCGATTACAATTAGAGTGCAGAAGATTCCAGGGTGTCCTCCTAGAAGTACAAAGACTTCACCAAGGCAGGCATCGTGGTCTGGGTGTTTGACTCCCTGCTCTTCCTCCACATCTTCACATCAGTTGTGATAATCATTCATCAAAAGGTGTGTTTTCCATTGTTAACTTCCTTCAGGATGGTGATAATCCATTTGTTAGAGTAGACTTAGGGATTTTGAGGCAGCATGCTGCAGCTTCTGTGCTCATCCATGCTCCCCTCACAATTCCCCACAGCAGCACTCACAGAACAGCAATCAATCCTCTGGTGCCTGTTCATGCTGCAGCTTCTGTTCTCCTCCATTCCCCACAGCAGCACTCAGAGAGCAGCAGTCAATCCTCTGGTGCCTGTTCTCAACTACTTTTGAAGGAGGAAATCTCAGCTTCCATCCTGCCTCTCCCTTTGTGCACTGTGACGCCACCAGTATCCAAGTGGGCCATGAACTCAATCTTTGCACAAATTCTTCTTCATTTTTTAGTTCCCACAATAATCAGAGATCTTGGGTGTTCACTCAATTTCTGGTCTATTTTCCTTCTCACTGACCAGTAAAGGGCCAGACTGGAAGGAAGTGTAGGATTTTCTTTCCAGCACTCAGGGTAAATGGCTGGGAAAAGATCTTCCAATCAACTGGACCCAAGAAGCAAGCAGGTCTGGGTATTTTAATATCTAACAAGTTACACTTCAAACATGTTGTGGCTTCTGTGCTCATCCATGGTCCACTCACAATGTACTACAGTACCACTCCCAGAACAGAAATCAATACACTGGCAGTTGTTCCACTTAAAATGAAGCCCGAAGCTACAGTAAAAGCCTACAGTGTGGTTATAGGAAGTGTCCTGCAATGCCTGTGACTGGCAGGTTGGCCTGGTTTAGCTGACTGGCTGGTTAAGCTTGAACAACAAGAGCACTTCCCCAAGGGTTAGAGTGTGCTTAAAGACACATCACAGGGTTCCTTGGCTCTGGCTTCTACTCAAGACTCAGACGTTGTAGACACAGCATAGACAGATGAACTCCAGCAGGTTCCTGGTCCCAGGAAGCTGTTCCTGTGCTGCACAACTTTGTTTCTTACAAGGGAAAATTGAATAAAAAAGAAATAAACAGGTAGGACACGATTGCTCCCAGGTAAAGTAGTCTATTTTAGATAAAAAGGAGAGCATAGCAGGGATATCTAGGATAGTCTAGAATGAACATGACCCTGAGATAGGACTCTATGTCCTTTAAAAATGAGAAGGAAACAGAGGCCATTTATATGACTTTATCTTTTTTATTATTTTCTTTTGTGTTGTGCAACTCTTAAGGCATGATTGTTTCTTCCTATAGCTTTCTACTTCCATGCCAAGTTGTAATGATGTAAATCTTCATTATTATGGCTAGTACCTTACCACCTGGTCTAGACCCAAATCACTATAATGTCTTCATAGGCATACAACCGTCTTATTCTCAGCTTTCTTGTTGGTGAGCATTGATTCTGTACTGATATATATCTTGCTTTGGAATAAAAATAGCTTAGGATTTTACAAAATACCCTAGAAAGTGAAAAGAAGATGGAATAATCAAGAAAAGATCATGTATTTGAAAGAAAACCATCTGTGATGAGATGTACAAAAAATGATAAAAGAAAATTTAATTTTGTCCTTATGGATGTAAGACAAATGTAATCGGAGAACACACACACACACACACACACACACACACACACACACACACACACACACACACACACAAAATACTTTTGGACTGCTTTATAGTCTAACCCATATGCCCCACCCTCCACTATTGAGCACTGCATCAGAAAAATGTGAATTAAACAGATGGCTAAAAGCATATTTGATACCTGGTTCTCAGGGCCTTGAAATGGTAATTTAGCAAATCCTACTTTCGTGCCTGAAATTATTCCAAAGAGTGTTTGACAAACTCAGTTATGGGAAAAGCCTCCACAAAACTAAAATTTAGAAGTAATCCCTTATTCTTTAGTTTTTCTTTTCAAATGTCAATAAATAAAAGCTGAAGTAATCCAACAAACAGCTTCATAATCCATACTTCTAGCTCATAAGAACCTCATTATTCCACAAGTATTTGTCGTTCTTCCATTACACAAGGACCATTAGAGGCAGTCTTCCAGTGTTTGATAATAGAAACAGCATCTATACAGCAAAAACTTTTCTAAGACATTTTAAGTAATCCCTTCAGACTGACTTGACACAGAGAAAAGTAGCAATAAGCCAAATCTTGCTTAAATAAAAGCAAGGTTACCATTCTATAGTTATGTTATCCAATTCATGTACCATGTTTATACAACCAAGTGTAAATGTCCAAATTCAAGCACTCATTTGGTGGGCATCACTGTTACTAGACTGTGGACCTCGATTTTTGCACATCAGGTACATGGCTGAGAGAAAAGTGCCAGCTTGATGTATACTTGGTCCAACTAGAGAGAACATCTATATGGAGAGAATGTAGGTGATAGTGATTCTCATTGTACTTGTCTGGGTTTCAGCTCTCTGTGTTGGGTTGAAAGAACATACACTAGGGAAAAACTTAATGGAAGTATCAAGTAAAACATGAAATCATATCATTAATTTTCAAAGATTGTAGCTTGCCCCATCCTGCCACTGTTATCACAATAGACGCATAAAAGGTGTACAGTATGCAAAGATATGTCAGATCTTTAAAATAGCATCTGTTAACTTTCTATTCTACCAGATTTCTATCCTTCTTATGTTTGCCATTTATCATTTTCTGCTTACCTAACTTGGAACTTGGCTGAAATAAATTAACATATAATAAATGTTACTATGGGTTTGGTGGTATAGAAGTTTTAGTAACATTTTACGTATTTTTACCTATCAATGGTCTCAGAGATATTAAAGGACAGCCTAGACATATTTTTGTGCAAAAATAAAATAAGATTATCTTACTCTCAATAGACTTGAGTTTTTTTTTTTTATATTTACATCAACTTTAAGAACTGTGGTGATCTTATTGTTACTTCAGAAAAACAGTTTGGGAATGAAAGAAAAGTGAATAAATTGTCTTTGGTTGTCAGAAATATCTATTATGGTTTTGCTATTGTATTAGTTGCTTTTTGTGACTGTGATAAACACCATGATCAAAGGAAACTTGTGGAAAAAAAGAAGTTATTTTGGCTTTTGATTACAAAGTGAGAGTCTATAATGTCTGGTAGTCATGGCAACAGTCAGGCAGACCAGAAAACTGAAGGATGACATCTTCAACCTCAAACTCAAAGCAGAGAGAGCAACTGGAATTGGAGAGATGCTATAAATTCTCAACAACTTTCCCAAGTTGTATATGTCCTCCTACAAGATTCCACCTCCTAAGCATTCCATTACCTCCCCAAATAGTACCACCAACTGGGGAACAAGCATTCAGATACCTGTGCCTACAGGACAGTTATCATTTAGACCACCACAAGATGTGATATTCTTACTTCTTTGCTATGTCAAAAGCATTAGATGATTTCTAAGTTTGATATTTTTTATAAATGTTTGAGTTCTAGTGATTTTAGGAAGTATGCCCAAGTTCTAAAAGTTATATCTTATCCCCAGTCTGTTCTTTGCTCTCTGTTTCCTGTGTGACATGATGTGAACACGCTCTTCAGCTGTTGACACATGTATTTCTTAAGTAGATGGGTCAAGCAAAATTCATTTCTCCCATAAGTTCTCTTTGGTATGTGGGTCATAGCTACCCAAATGTAAATAATGCACTTATCTTAATGAACTGTATGGTCACCAAAGACAAAAATCTGTGTGTCATCCTTCAGATGTCCTTCTGTTTAAACTTCAGCATTTAATCTGTGTTGATCCTAACTCTTTGATAGGTTTGATTCTTTTCTAGAGACCTGTAATTAATAACTCCATTCTTTTTTATCAATTTAAATTTCTACTGCATTTGATTTCATCTTTATGACCTAAATTATTCTAGGTGTCCTATGTAGTCTGCCTACAATTAACCTCTTCCCTTTCAACCTATTGTAAATATTCTTATAAAATATTCTTTCTAAGATAAGACAATAAGGCTATTTTAAAAGACTCATAAAGTCCAATATTGTTAGCTTGCAATATAATGAACTTACCCTCCCAGTTCATCTCTTCCTAATTTCTTCATGCCCCCATCTAATTTGGTCTACTTAATATGTCTTGACATTACCCCTGTTCTTATACCACTGTTTCCTGTACTGGGGTGTATCTCTTGAACACAGTATAAGCGAATTTCAATATATAACTTATTGTTTATCATTGTATTTCATGATGTTTAATAGTAGACCAAATATGAACATTTATTATACTAACTTATAGACTCTGGTCCAACTATTTCAACAATGCCTGTCTCCAAGGGAAGGTCAAAGAATACAGTAATTGTTCAGTCCACAAGGCTGGATATCTCAGCTAGTCTTCAGTATAGGCTGGAATCTTGAGGAAGTAAGCTCTAATGCCAGTGAAAGAATGAACTTCCCAGTAAGAGCAAGGACAAGCAGGCAAAGAAAATGTGGCCCATATTAAAGATGGATCTTCCCACCTCAAAAGGTGTGGATTAAAAGTGAGTGTTCCTACTTCAAATGGTATAATTAAGGGGAAAAAATATCACAGGTGTACCCAGCTCCTTGGGTTTTAAGTAATTCTGGATGTGATCAAGTTGACAACCAAGAATAACCATCACATCTGATTTGATATTTTGTTTATTGGTATTTTTTGAGAGAGGATCTCACTGTATAGCCTTCACTAACTTTGAACTCAAAAAGATCTACCTGCCTTTCCTGGGATAAAAGGCATATACCACCACACCAAGCAAGAAGACAAGTTTAAAATTTTTGTTAATTATATTTTTTTTTTATTTTATACATGCACATACACACTGAGATCAGAGAACAGCTTGCTAAGGGAGTGTTGTAGACTATTACTGTAACTATGTAAATGTGTGTTTCATTTGTTTAATTATGTAAAAAAAGTGTTGCTGTTTTACCTTGTCTATCGAAGGTACCTGATTGGTCTAATAAAAAGCTAAACAACCAACAGCTAGACAGTAGAGGGATAGGCAGTGCTGGTGGGCAGATAGAATAAACAGGCAGAGGAATCTAGGCTGGGGAGATGGAGAACTGGAGGGCAGAGGAAAAGAGAGGGAGAAACCTGGGGCCAGACAGACAGGCATCCATCAGCTAAACAAAGAAATAGGACATACAGAATGAAAGGTAAAAGGTCCAGAGACAAAATGTAGATGGAAAAACATGTTAATGTAATTTAAGTTATAAGAGCTATTAGGACAAACATAAGCTGAGGTAATAACTAATGACTGCTCCATCTCCATGTCATGATTTGGGAGGTTGTTGGTGGCCCAATAGAAAACCATCTACAGAAGAGTTATTCTCTCCTTTCATCTTGTGTTCCTAGGGTTTTATCACAGGCCAATCCAGCTCTCTATCCCTAAACACAGTTTTTTTTATTTAATTTTATATAACAAAGTCAAATTAAATGAAAACAAACATTTATACACAATATTTGGGAATTTGGGTGTCGTTCTTTCCAAACTACTTCCTGCTGGTAAGGGGCGCTGTCTTGGGGGATTCGAAGAAGATTCAGATATCCTAGCTGTAGTCTGTAGGGCTGTTTTGTCCAGCTGTTTGGAATGTAGGATCAGCTTGTACTCTGCCTAAACACAGTTTTATCAGACCATGTGATCTGCAAATATTTATAAAATGCTATGCCCAGAAGGGGAGGGAAGGGACAGACAGAATGGACTAGTCAATGATGGAAGAAGTTATAAGGTCACAGTGCCCAGACTTGAAAATATAAAAAAATAGGATCATGGGGAGGGGCAGGAACAGATTCTTTTCCTATGACTGAGAAAGGTCATATGGGTAGGTCAGATAGAAGACAATTTTCCCCAAGATATTATCCAAGGTTACTTTGCTTTGTTTACTCCCAGCCATCAGCATCCTAACCTCAACCTTCAATACTATCAAGCCAAATTTACATACAGGTTGGCCCACTATGACAACTACTGTCCTAGGAACAAAGTCCAAAACTCAAGTCCTATGTCTACAAATCATGCCCACATCTTAGTGGTCCTGAGTTGCTCCCAAGTTCCAGAAACCCACCTACTTCTAGTTTCCATTTCGCCCAAGGAACAGATACTAAATGTAACCCATGGAAAATGCTACTTAGTTGAAGACAGGATAGAGGCTGAAGACTAATATGGGTAGCAGCAGGGCAGAGAGTAAATGGGGCCCTCAGTCAGAGAAGGAACAGTTTACACCCCATAGACGTATCTCAGATTGTAGAGTGTAGATTCTAGAAGAAGTCCTAATAGAGATCCCAGATATGCCTACAGATGTAACAGAAGCAATAGGTGTGTCATACCAACACATATTTACACTTTACTTGAAAATAATCTGTTTATTTTTTGAAACAGGATTTTTCTATGTAATTTAGTCTAGCCTTGAACTCATGGTCTTCCAGCTTCAGGATCCTGAGATACAGTTGTGCCTCCCATCATTCTGGCTTTCTTGAAAATATTTTTTTTATGTACCACAAGTCTAGGTTTAAAGTCCTAATCTGCTTTCCTGACTACTGCTTGAAAATAGAAGGCACTTGATTCATTGGATTAACAGAATGAATGAATGCCTTGATTTCTTTGGGCATTTTATACACTGTACCTGAATCATCTGTTTAGCTGGTTACCTTCTTCATAAAACTGTAAGCTTTCTAAGGCCAAAGGAAGTCTGTGTTTTATTCCTCTTAGTATGGCAGAGTATCTGAAAAATAACATTTAGTAAACATTTGTTGAAAGACTGTGTGGCAGAGAACATTTTGAGAAAGGACATTATTTATCACCAAGTAAATATATTGACTGATAGAAAAATTCATTTTTGTATGTTTGGGAATGGGAATAATAACCTGGTTAAATAGAGATATCATATTAATCTTAATATTTAATTTGGAACCCCCAACAGTTAATTGATCCCAAGAAGTGATATCATTGAACCACCTATAAGTTTAACTGCAATCTCAATTATGGAGCCATAATCTCAGATATTAGTGTTTCTATCTCTGTTGTAGGTATCATTCTGACCTTCTTTCTGCCTTATTATAGTCAAATTTAGCTTCAGACTTTACCTGGAACTCATGTATAAAATGTTTCTTTATCCATGGTTAGGATAACCCTAGTTTCAAGCATCTTCATGTTTTGTTCCTTTGCCATCTCCTTGAAGCCCCTCTTTATACCAATCAATGGTCTGATTGTACTTGGCTATGTAATTGGGATATATTTAATTGCCTGTTGTTGGGATCATCACAAACTTCCAACCTCCTTGCCTGATAACAACCTGTACATTTCACTAGGACATCTACCCCATCCTTTTGTCACCTGTCCTGTCAATGAAAACAAATCCTAGTTTTGACATATGTAGGTGGAGCTTAGTTCACTTCACGAGCATTTTGTCAGCTAATAATAAGAGCCCAAGATGGAAATACACTTTTGGTAGTAATTCTGAAATATATTCCAATGAATGAAAAATTTTAAATTATGAAACACAATTTGAACTGATTTTCATAATTATTTTTGGTCCTTTTTATCTATATGTATATGTATGTGTGTATGAATATGTGTGTGTGTGCCTGTGTAGCCAGAGGTCAACATCAGATGTATTTCTCTATCACTCTCTATTTCTGAGACTGGGTTTCACAATGAATTGATTGGTTAGACTGGCTTGTCATCAAGTCACTGGAATCCTCTTTTCTCTGCCTCCCGCTCCAGGATTCCAGGCTTATAGCACAAGGTCTAGCATTTTATCATGGGTACTAGGGATCTGAACTCAGATCATGCTTGTACAGCAAGCAATTTACCCAATTAACTTTCCCTCCTGTGTTTTCTTATTTTTAAGAACCTTAGGAAGCTAGGAAGTGTCATTTTCTTTCTCAGCAAAATGGTGGCTCCTATCAGCTTTTTTATTTCTGATTTACAATTGCAGAGATAGGAAAATGAAAGTTGCTTCCCCTCCCCCATAGCCTCACACCCCTACCCAAAGGATAGTCAGAATTGCCTTGTTTTCACTAGTGACAGTTGTTAGCAAGATTGAAGTCTCAATAAAAAGACAAAAATCTAAAACTCTAAACTACACACTTTTTATAAAATAGTACTCCTTGTAATGCCAAATCCTTACATATGACAACTTCAGCTCTAGCCCTAGTGGCCTACACAAAGGACAGAGTCTCTTTGTTCCTAATGCTTCCACACAATTCACTTGAAATAATGTGTACTAAAGTAAGTGCTCACCCATTCATTTTCACGTAAATGTGGTAGTAAACATTCAAATGTCTATTATTGGCGGCCTAAAGACACTAAAGGAAGGGATGAGTCTTTCTCTCAACTCTTTTAAATGTGCTATACCAGTTTTCTTGGTTTCCTATACATTTTGCTAATTGTGACTCATTTATAATCAATTGCAAATAGAGCAGCCTTCACGTTATAAAATATAAATAGTAATATATAATATAAACTGGAATAGATGAGCCAAATTTTCACCTTCTCTCATTCCATGTTGCTGTTCGTTGGCAATGACGCATTACTGGGATGGTGTGTTGCAATTCTTACATTTCTATCCCACTGCTATTTATATTAAATATTTGGGGGAAACCTGCTACATGTACAATCTTGTACTAGACAGAGGAATATGGGGAAGGCTTTGGCTAAGTGCCTGCCCACGTGAAGCTGATTTGGATCATAAATAAATATCCTCTATAAGCTCCCGTGTTTAAAAACAAAACAAAGAAACAAACAAAACAATATTGGTTCCAGCTGATGATGCTGGTGGAAAGAGTTGGGAACTTCTGAAGGTTGGGCCTAGTTAGATAAAATAGGCATTTGCTGGCTCTGCTTTCCTAGCGACCTTGATATAAACAGTTTTGGTCTACCACATGCTTCCTGCCATGATGTTCTGCTTTGCTGCAGTCCCAAAGTAGCAGGGCCAGGAGCAGGAGACCATAGACAGAAACTCCTGAACTTGTGAGGCAAAGTTAGATTTTGTCATTTTAAGTTGTTTATTTCTATATGAACTATGTTACCACAGTGACAGAAAGCAGACTAACACATTTACCATCTGGCTAATTGGAAAAGGAGAGTATACTTTTAGTAATAATTAACAGTAAAAGGCTTAAATAGCAATAGAAAATTCACTGTTCGTGTGAAATCTCAAACTCTGTTTTACCACCAGCAGCAGTTGTGACCTCTGGTTCCTCAGTTAATGAAAAAGCAAACCAGCCCTCCCTTGAGCTGCTTTTCATAGGTGAAGGACACTTAGCATAAAAATACTGAGATGGTTTCACAAACTACATACCATGACAATACAAACATATCCCTCATTTTTGAAATAGCACTGAAAAAAATATTTCTGCTTCACTTTTATAAAGTCTAAATGCCTTTTCAAATAGTTCCTGCATTGTACACCTTGTTTTTGACTTTCAAATACATTCCTAACATAATTTACCAATGAATCATAATTCAAGAATTCTGATACTGCTACAGAGGAAACTACTTAAGGCTTGACAGGAATCAACAAAAAGTTTGAGACGTGAAAAGGCAGTCTTATATGGCAGATACTTTCTATTTTTCACCCCCATTTAACTAAAAAGAGAATGTGTTTTCAACTGTATTTTCCAAACTACAAAAAAAAAAAAAAAGCATATCTGCCTGTTGGTGGCATGACCTAAAACCAGATTTAATTAATTACCACTCATCTCCAGCTGTAATCTGGCCTCATTTGCATATGCTGTAAGTACAACTCAGTACAGAACAGCAGCTGAGACTCAAACCATGACATTTTTGATTCACTGATTCTGAGCCAAAGTGACTCAATAGTTAATAAGATCTATGCCCTTAGTCCACAGCATTTCAAACCTCTTCAGTTGTGACAAAAAAAAAAAAGCCACCTTTGATTTTCTACTCCACCATATACACCCATGATTTGCAGAGAAAGGTACAGACTCTTGGGAACTGTTCTCAGACACTCTGATACCATGCACATGGGACAAAGGCCAGAACATATGCATTTACAAATAACCCTCTTTGCTCATATGCACTAGCCTACAATTTAGCCAGGAAAGGAGCAACTTTCCTAAGCATGTGATGTTTTGCTATTTCAAAGTTCTTACTAGCCTTTTCCTTAGTTGGAAAAATCCTTTCTCTTTCCAATTATAAATTTTTATTTGTCCTTTAGGCTTCCACATCATCCTCCAACTGAATGTATGTTTTTTTTTTTCCTTCAAGGGACTGAAAAGCATTTTGACTTTTAATGGTGCTTATCACATTCTTACTCCCCATCTATTTCCTGATGCTTTTACCATAGCAATCACTTTACAATTGTGTGAAATGAATTGAGTTCTCTTCCTTCAACTATTTTGGAAATTCCCTGTGCATAACCTGTTTGTCTATATAACAAGAGAAGCTTTCATCCCAGTATGTGTTGGTCTCTTTTTCTGTCTGTATAGTGACCATTTCTGTTGAGCTCCCTGTGGCTTTCTGTTTTCCTATCTGTGTTTTTCTCTATGCAACAACAACAACAACACAGCTCCTTGCTACCTCAATGTGGCACTGTACATCTGTCTGTATCTTCCTCATTGCCTTTTCTTTGCTATTGCCAGTATAAGGCTTTGACTTACTCTTTTGTCTTCCTCCATTTCTCTATCACCTTTTAACCAGCAGGTAAATCCCAAAAAATCTTCCAAAGATTTTTTTGAACAGTAACTCAAAGTGCAGTGTTACTAGGTCTTTTCGAGCTGGAACTCAGAGGTTATGTCTGAGAGATCATGTCCTGTTAGAAAAATTAGCTCTCTAGGTACAAGTTACATCCAGCATCTATAGTGGAGAATGTGAATTGAACCCCTCAGACAATTTGGTTGCCTAATTTGCATAATAAAGCATAACAATTAAAAACTTAAAGGTGACCCACAACAGCTAATCACAATAACAAAGCTAATTTCTTCTAAAGAAAAAGGCATGCTAGAGAGCAAGCAAAAAGTTTTAGAATATGAATTAGCCTGGCATGGCAGCACACAGCACACATTTAATGCCAGCACTAGAGAGGCAGAGACAGACCAATATCTGCGGGTTTGAGTCTACTCTAGTCAACACATCAAGTTCCATTGTTGCTAGGTAGAGGCCAAGGAGAGCAGCAGGAGAAAGTAGGGATTTATTACAGTGTTTATGGAATGGGTTCCAGCTAGATGTATGTAATGAGACTTTGCCATATACTTGACCCCCAAAAGTTCTAGAACATCATTGGACAATATAGCACCTCACCCAGGAGAGTGAAGATTCATGTGTAAGCGTAAATAAATTAAAAGTATTGGTACATTATAATAATGCCAGCTTAAATTCTCAGTGTCCACTGTGAGATGTGTGCCTTAAATAAATTAATTCATTTAGTTGTCATTTAATGGGGATGAAAACAGAGGTTGAGGGTGGTTAATTAACTCTGTGATCAGCTATCCCCAAAGGGAGAAGCTTGAATTTGAACTCATATATAGTATCATTCCGAAGTCTGGTCTTCTAACCTCAGCAACAGTTTTCAAACTTGTGAGCTCTTAGAAATCCCTCGTGTGCTCATTAAACTTTCACATTCTTGAACCTCTTCATGAATGCACCAAGTTCCAGGGTTCACTTGTTTAACAAATGATGCAGGTGATTTTTTTTTCATGGTTAGAACTGTGTGAGAAACTGCACTAAACAGTTTCTCTAACCATGGCATAAAGCTTGAGGTACTTACATATACTACCTTTTGTTCAGTGGCTTTGTTCTACAGATAATCCAAATTAATTTTAGGTTAGTCATTAAATCTATTCCTTAAGTGTATAAAAGCCCCCAGCCTGAGGAGATCAGAATTTTACCCAAAGTCAGTAAAGAGGTGGCATTTTAATGGTAGTATTGTTGAGAATGGAATCTAGGGGCTGGAGGACTGACTCAGTGACTAAAAGCACTTGTTACTCTTCCAAAGGACCTGACTTCAGTTCCCAACATGCATGTGTGACAGATCAGAATGATCTCTAGTTCCAGTTCCACTTGATATGGCATCATCAGGCATTTGCATTCATGTGCACATACCTGCACATAATTAAAAATAATAAAGAGAATACTTCAAATAAAATAATAGACTCTACTTGAAGGTGGAAAATGGAATCATCTCCTCCCTTAAGAGTTAAGTGGGTGGACAAAGGACCAAGTCAAGGGACCACTCCTCAGAATGTGGGGGAGGCTCTCCCAGGAAGGGAAGGACATCTTCAATCATGAAAAAGTAGAATAATTATTCCTTCAATGGGATACTATTCTTTTCCTCCTCTTAATTTCTGTGTATCCAAAATCCACCCACACTCTAACATTTGCACTACCCCCAGCATAGACCCTCAAAACCATCATGAATTCCAGTTGGATTTTCTCTTTCCAGTACTTTGGGCTCACATAATCTTTATCTAAAGCTCTGTGGCTTCCTGCTTCCTCCAGACAGACTTCCATGTAGCTTAGCTCAAATACCATGCCCTCTCTTCTCTTCTCTTCTCTTCTCTTCTCTTCTCTTCTCTTCTCTTCTCTTCTCTTCTCTCCTTCATTCTCTGCTTCCAGGCAGCCACCAGATTTTCAACTTACCCACCCTGGGGGGGGTCATCTTTTAAATTCTAAGTTTGTTAAATTCTCTTATTAATGAGACCAAGAAACCCAAGTTCTCCAGTATAGTCTAGTAACCGAGACAGGACCACCAAAATATTCACTAACAGAGGAAAGAAAATCAGCAGCATACTCTCTTCTTGTATAAGGACATACTTACATAGCAAGGGGAAATAGTATTCTTTATTTTTCTCATCTTTGTGAAAGAATACCCAGCAAAGCAAATTAACAGAGGAAGGATTTCTTTTGGCTCCTGGTTGAAGATAGAGACTGCCGTGGTGAGGAGGTATGATGGAGGGAGCTGTTCTCTCCTGTGTCAGAGAATATGAGACTGAAGGACTGGGGCCAAAAATGGACTGTATTGTAACTCAAAGCATCCCTCCCAAGGAAACCACTTTTTCCACCTTGGATTCACTTTCAAAATGCTTCACAACCTCCCAAAACAGCACTACCAGATTGAGACCAATTGTTCAAACACAGGAGCTCATGGGAGACATAATAGATCCAAATTATAGATGAGCTAACAACCTTCTAAATAAATGGGTCTGACTCTATTAATTATAAACACCTAGAAAATACATAGGCTGAAAACACAAAATGCAAAGACACACATGTAATGTGTTGAATGACAGGCTCTATGCTATTTAATTTACTCATTGTGAAGTAGCTACTTTTATTTTCTGCATTTTATAGGTGATGAGACAAATGCCTAGAGAAATTTATTGCTAGGATTTACAATTCCAATTCAAGTTTGTTTGCAATGTGTGCCCTAAGTACCCTGCTGCACAGCCTCTGTTAAACTGAGTCAAAGAAAATTTTAGGTAAATTCAGTGATGGAAGATCCCTGGCAATATATATTAAGGATGTTTTAGGATATTGAGGCTGTTTTGGAAAAAAAAAAAAAGGAAACTATTTAGAGGTTGTTCCATTGAAGATAAAGCACAAGATTCTTCCACAAAACTCTCCTGTAGTGTCACTTATAAAGATGCATGAATAGAATCCAGTAAAGGATTCCTTAAGTTCTTTGTCCTCTGGTTTATTAACAACTAATTTTTCACTCAGTTAGGATGGGTAACATTTTCATCAACTGAAACTTCCTAAATTTATAGACTTTTAGTTATAATAAAATAAATCCTGATGATTATGAAAAAGATTCCCCCAAAATAAAAAGATAAGAAGAAAAAGGGAGACACACATTTTTCCTGTCTTGAATTCTTTCCTTTTCTAGATATTTCTCTTTTAATTATATAAAGATGGATAATGGCTATGTCTAATATATTAAAAATGCCTCTAAAGTAGCAGCACAAGATATTTGATGCATAATATGTACAAGTAGTTTGTCAACAATTCTTTTCAACTCCTAATGCTCTGCCAAAATTATATATTCCAAAATAAAAATTTTATAGCATTCAAATATCTGAGTACTTATAATTTCCAAATTTAGAAATCATTTTACAAAGTGAGCAAGTTATAACAAGTCTGAACATTTTTATACTCCAGCTTTTAAAAGATGAGTGATTATGAAAGTGACTAAATGTACTGCATTAATAATTAACTGATTTATACAATTTAAAAAGAGCATACTTATATGTCTCTGGTGTTTACTGATGAATCTATCTTTGTATTTTTAGTGAAGCAATAATGCAAACAGGGTGCAAATTTAAGGATCATAATGGTTGTTCCTCTTTCTTCCATTTCCCTCATTTTCATTCACAGTACACAAATCCTTTCAAATAATTTGAATTTTAGTTCTGTATAAACTAATGACTCATGTGTTAATAAGACTTTTTCTATAATAAAAAAATCTATGTACCTATCATCCAGCTACAAAAATAATGAGTGCCTTATCAACAGTGCTTCATCTAGCAACATTCCCCCCCTTTCTTTTCCTGTAGTTTCTTTTCCTTATTGGATTTTATATCTTTACTACCCAGCTCCCGGTGAGGGAACTTCTAGCCCTGACACCCAGCCATTCTACACCTTATTCACTTCCTGGAAACTCTATTTTTGTTTTGTTGCTTGCAGCAGAAACAATTTTGATTGATAGGAACACCAGCCAGAATTTAGCATCTACAACACTGAGCTGCTATTTTTCATATATAGTATTTATCACTTTATATTTTGACATATTTGGAAATGCAGTGAACTGCATGTACTTTAAAATACAATGTCTTAAAGTCCATATACTCTCCTGAAATCATCACCAAGATCAAAGTAATGAATAAATCCACTGTCACAACATTTTTGTGCTATCATTTATGCTGCATTTGCTCTCTTTTGTTAGGTGCTCAGATTGAAACCAAGGCCTTACACATTTAATGCACACATTCTGCCACTAAGTTCTACCTCCAGATCCTGAAAAATTCCTTCTTAGGTCATCCTGTCTTACCTTGAACCATTGTACTACTCTGGAATCCACTAATTCTTTCTGATGTATTTGCATCTCTTATAGTTTTTAAATGATGTAAGCTTACATACAATCTGCTTTTGGTCTGACTTCTTTCATGCAGCATCCTTGTTTGAGATTCCTTTATGTTATTCTGTGGATCCACACATCTTTTGTTTGGTATGCTATGCCATTGTGCATTGAATGGTTATAAAATACATTTGTATTATTCTCAGATATGTGGCACTATAAATAAATCCATTGTAGATAGTCTTATTCAGCATATATTTTATTTCTTATTGGCAGGTCCATACTGACAGAATTACTTCATTGTATGCCAGTCATATGCCTATGTTATTAAGAAACTTTCCACACTATTTTTCCTATCGATAGTATGTGAAAGTTTCAAACCCCCACCTCCTTATGTACTTGCTGTGATCAAACTTTTTAATGTTAGTCAATGTCTCATAGGAACATCATTGTTGTTTGACCTGCACTTTCTAACTGACTAGTATTATTAAAAAGTTTTTATGTCCATAAATGTAGTAATATACTATTTATGTTTCATTAAAGCTTGACTGAGGATCCAGAAGGCAAAATCAGCTACATGCCATAGCAGCCAGGCACGCACCTTTAATCCCAACATCCAGATGCTAGGAGGTAGTGGCACACACCTGTAATCTTAGGACTCAGGATTTAAGGATAGATGGATCACTGTGAGTCCAAGGCCACCCAGATCTACTAAAGATTGAGTCACTCTAAAAAAGAATTATGCAGAAAGCTGAGCTGGGTCCAAGGAAGAGTAAGTGCACTGCTCACCCATTCCCCTGCCCCCTAGGATCCTGGAGACAATAGATAATCAGACTCAGTAGGGAGACAAGCCAAGGGGGAAGTTGTTTATTTTCCCATAGAAAGCATCTTTTAAAGTGAAAAAAAAAAAACCCACAGAGTGGGAAAACAGCCAGCCAATGGAGCCAATGGTTTTAAAGGTTAACTTCTAGGCACCCTATGCTTTACCTAGTGAACATGAGCTACTCATGCAGTGACCACATCTGGTTCCATACTGTCAACCAATCACCCTTTTTTGAAAACATCTCTGTACTCTCTTTCCTGACTTTCCCTCAGCACCATCTTTGACTGGCTCCTGTGCCCTTCACATGCCTTTAATCCCAGCACCAGATTGGTATAAAAGACAGGATCAAGTTATCAATATGAGGCATTTATTCTCCAGCCACGGTAAGGAGAAGTTACAGTCTGAGGCTTGGTGAAAGCTTGTGGAGACAGGACCAGCCCCTTCTGCTTGAGGTAGAGGGAAGAAGCTAGTGGCCAGCTGCTTTGTTTTTCTGATATTCAGCATGAAGTTTGAACCCAAATATCCATCTATGGGTGTAAGGTGTATGGTTTTTCTGCCCGCCGTCGCCCGGTCTTGTCCTGCTGCTGCGCCGCCAGCCCCAAATAATACACAGACTCTGTATTTGATACAATACTGTTGGCCCGGTTACTTGTTTCTTATTGGCTAGCTCTATCTTTAATTATTAACCCATTTCTGTTGATCTATGTATTTTTACATGGCCTTCTCTTACCGCAGAGGCGACTCTTCCTTACTACTTTCTATTTCCTCCTTGTCTCCTAGTCCTTCCTATCTTCCTTTCCTATTGGCCAACAGTGCTTTATTATTAACCAGTATGAGAAACGTATATACATAATGGCATCTCCCATCATATGGGTCATTTAATTTTCTTGTTACACTTAAGCACTCTTTTCTTTTTCTTTTTTCTTTTTTCTTTTTTGAAATGTCTTCAAATTATTTTCTCATTTATATCAGGCAGGGGACTTAGCACTACCTCAAGTTCACTAGTTTACTAGAAAACACAAAACTCGTGACTAACATTTGACTCAGAAAAAACTATATAGTACATAGGGAACAAGTATCCTGTGTAAATGTGTATTTTTTGTTTATATGTATATAATGATCCTGCCTCATTGTTCAGCTTTATGCAATAACCCTATATCTCTGTTCAACCTTCAAGTAATCCAATGTCTCAGCTACATGAGAAAGGCAAAACATTCCTTGGGTAAGGCTCAGAGGGATGGCAAAGTCCTCCTCTGATCTAAGTTGACAATGTGTGTAGAATTGGCTACCATAACTTTCTGCCCATGTGTGGTTACAGCCTGAAGACTCCTCCCCTGTAGAGATCATTCCCACTAAAATTAGCTAAACCTGTTCAGCTGTATGTAATTCTATCTCCTTGTGCACGTGCATATAATGGGTCTGTCTCCTTGCTCAGTTATATGGAATAACCCTGCCTCTCTATTCAACTGCATCTAATAAATCAAGAGCTTCCAGGGTGTGGTAGCTCCTCCAACAGAGCAAGCACATCCTGCCTGATGACAGCTTTTCTGTACTTGTGTCCTTGTAACTAGACTTTCCCCTTCCAGTCTGCATCCCGGTTAGGTCAGTTGCTGAGGGTGCAGCAATAGTACACATGAAAATAAGGAAGAAATGTCTGCTGCATGCAGCCCAGAGTATTTCAGGCAGAGGCTGTGGAGTCCTTTCCAATATAGGACCTTATCAAGAATACTTTTTCCCTTTTATATAATAATATATAAAAACTTTTTATATAACATATAAAAAAACTATTGACTATGAATTGTGGGGATATATTTTGTAAAACTCTGTACATAGGAACCCATTTATGGATATTTGAATAAAAATGATGTTCATAGGCTCATGTGGAGTGACACTATTAGTAGGTGTGGTCTTGTTGGATAGATGTATCCTTGTTAGAGGAAGTATGTCACTGGGTGTTGGGCTTTGAGTGCAGAAGTTCAAGCCAGGCCAAGCAGCTCACTCCCTCTTCCCACAAATCTAGATGTAGAATCTTAGCTAGCCCTCAGCACCATGTCTGCCTGCATGCCGCCATGCTTCCCACCATGGCAATAACGGACTAAACCTCTGAACTGTAAGCCAGCCTCCATTAAATGTTTTCTTTTATAAGAGAGTCCATGGTCATGGTGTCTCTTTACGGTAACAAAACCCTAACTAAGGCACCATTCAAGTCTTAGGTTTTCGTAGGAGGCTGGTTACACAAGTCTATACACCTAGGCATGGAAACCAAAGCACCGGACTCCAACAATGAAATCAAGTTGTACATTGTTAATACTGTTTGTGAAAGCAATCTAGATAACATGGTATAATATAATCCAAGACTCCTGTTCGACCCTATCTTAGTCACTGTTTTATTGCTGTGAAGAGACACCATGACTAGGCAATTTAAAAAGAAAGCATTTAATTGAGGGTTTGCTCACGCTTTCAGAGGGTAAGTCCATTACCATCATGGGAAGGCACATAGCAGCAGACATGCAGGCATGGCACTGGAGCATTAGCTGAGAGCTTACATCCTGAGCTATAAATTGGAGGCAGAGTGAGTGAGAGAGAGAGAGAGAGAGAGAGAGAGAGAGAGAGAGAGAGAGAGAGAGAGAGAGAGAGAGAGAGAGAACAAGGACTGGGCCTTGTGGGATTTTGAAACCTCAAAGTACATTCTTAGTGACACACCTCTTCCAACAAGGACACACCTGTTAATCCTTCCTTCTATGTACAGACTACCCAGCCACATAATACTCCTGTATCTTCCTTGATAAATACAAGATAAATAAAGTACAAGTTATGCTGTCTTCTGGGGTTGGAACCCGGCCTTGTACATTGCATAAGTTTTGGCTCCTGGATGCTTTCCTTGGTGGCAAAATCTGCCCTTTCCTTAGGAATCTCTAGAAGAAGATCATTTTAAAAACTACAGGCCTGTAATCCTACCTTTCAGGAGAAAGAAGAAAGAATATCAAATGTTCAAAGCCATCCTAGGTACATAGTGAGTTTGGGGCCAGCTGGACTACATGAGTCCCTGTTTGAGAAAATTAACAACAAAACCAACCAAACAAATAAATATCTTTTCCATAATAATTTACTAACACTCAATAACAAAACTGTGCTCAAAATTACTCAAGTCTCTTAAGAATATTCTTGTATGTTTGATTACGCTCAAATAATATTAGCATGTAGTATTATTTATCTCTAGTAATCTAAATGGTTCAGTTAACCTCATTTCCCTTGTCACATTCAGAATTTGTCTGATATCTTCAGGATGTTTTTTGAAATTTTTTTTCTTAATTTACATTTTGATCCCAGTTCCCTTTCCCTCCCTCCCTCTCTCCCTCCCTCTCTCCCTCCCATGTCCCACCACCACCATCCCATCCACCTACTGCTCCACAGGGAAGATGATGCCTTCCAGGATGGAAGTCATTTGGAGTAGAGACTAGGCCCTCCCTTCTGCCTCTAGGTTAGTGGACTATCCTTCCATGTAGAATGTGTTCCTAAAGTCCTTTTGTGCACCAAGGATACATCCCTTCAGGATGTTTTTCATGTGTTTTTGTGACACTGTATTTCCATTAACACTGTCCTTATAGATTTATTGACTTTCTCATATTATATATTTACTCTGATATGAGATTAGCCATACTATTATCTACTTCCACATCAAGAATCATTATCTTGAGAAATGGGATAAACATGGATAATTTTGGGAAGAATCAATATATATAATTATTTGCTTCTTGTCTTTATTTAATGTTAGTTCTTCCATGAGTTGCCATAGCTTTTAATAAACTAGATTTTATGGAAAATGATATTAGGGAGAATGTAGAGAACAGGAATCTGAGATATGTGTCAAAACTGACAGCTCTGAATAATGGAAATAAGAGAGAAGAAATGTAGAATGCCTGCTGTGACTGTCTTCAACTGAATGAATAAAGGGGCTGTTTTCTAAAACAGAAGAGTTAGAGGAGGCTTGGGATAGAGGTTGGGAATACAGAAAGAAAGTAATATCACCTTTGAACATTGAGACAGGACATATATTTATCAATCAAGTGAAAGTATTTAGTATACAACTGGAGGTATGGATCTGAGAGTCAGAAGAGACACAAAGACTGTAGGCAAGAATGTACTAAGCATGAAGGTAAGAATTGAAACCATGAGTATGTGTGATATTATCCTGGGAATGTATAAGAAATAAAGAGAAGTACAAAAGCAAAACTTTGAGGAGTTTCATCATTTAAGGAGGTAGAAGCAATCCATTGTCACAATGGGAAATAAGTACCACTTAAAGACAAAAATAAGATACTTTAGTGAATCAAAAGAAGATTGGTTAATTTGTGGTGATAGACTGCATGAAGGGCTTTACTTCGATTTGGATAGTTTGGATATTAAGGGATGTATAGGAGTGTGCAGATGGAATTGGAGCAACAAAACATTCATCTATTTTACAAAGAAGACAAAGAACTTCAAATGAAAAAATTCTCATATCCTAACATATGAGAGCAGTTCCTCAAAGTGTGGTCAGCAGTTCACTGACATGAGAGAATCACATGGAGCATTTATCAAAAATAATACTATACTAAATTTTGTACAAAGTAATTGAAGGTATGACCTTGGAACAAGCAGCTAGAGTGAAGTTGGCCTAAAGGCTTTGGAGTTAATGAGTTCAAAGAATTGGAACCGTAAATTTGGTGGGAGAATCAATGTTTTGGAGATTAGGATGTTTATCCTAAAAAAATAGATTTGTTTTTAATTTGCCTGTTTGTATTATAAAGATAGGGGGAACGATGGAATGAAGTTAGATGAACAGAGAGGTAGAGAAGATCTGAGAGGAGATGGGAGAGAATATATTGTATGAAAAAATATTTTCAATAAAAAGGCAACATTTTTAAAAGAGAAATTCACCGTTAAGTAGAAAAATGTTGAAAGAAAGATGCATTGAGGCTGGAGAGATGGCTCAGTGGTTGAGAGCACTGGCTGATTTTACAAAGGCCCCATGTTCAATTCCCAGTAGCCACATGGCAGCTCATAACTGCCTGTAATTCCAGTTTCAGGGGACCCAACAACTTCACACAGACAGACATGCTGGCAAAACATGAACACACACAAAATAAAAATAAAGAAATCATTAAGAAAAAAAGAAAGATACATCACTAGAAGAAATTTAGAAATGTGTTGCTTAAAGGTACATCATAAACTAGGTAAGATCTTGCATCTTTATGGAATCACAGGGCTTTGCTCTCACATTAAATTGGTGGCATGCATGCATGCATGCATACATACATACATACATACATACATACATACATATTCTACTTTGATAAGAATCCTTCTTCTGAGTAATCTGCTAATATGCTTTGTTTCTGTGCCAAATAAGCCATCTATATTAAATGACCTTCCAGAGTTGGGCACATCAGGTTAGAAACACGGTATTAATTATTTTTTACCTTTTGATTTCAGAATAAATCAATGTTCTTAGTTATTTCATATAAGTTCTCTGAAAAAACAAGATATATAAACAAATATCCTCTTTAAAAGTAATATTATACCTGGCCCTCTCCTGAGATAAAATTAATTTAATACTTACTTCAAAACAGAACATAAATAATGATAAAAATTTTGTTAAAGAACTAGCTCTTCTCTTCATAGATATATTAATTTTATTTATAATTCAATGTTTTCTAAGATAAATTTTATAGACCACATATTGGGCTATTAAGTTAGTAATGGATGAGAAGCAGATGGCATGGCCTCTATTAACCAGGAATTAGAAGGCTTTTTAGGACATGTAAGAGCTATAAATGGGAAGGTAAGCTGTCACTTATGTTGTAATACTTTTGGTTGGTCAATATATGGGATGAGAGATTGTTGAAGATATAGAGAACAAAAAGAAAGAGCAGGAATGGAGAAAGGAAATGAAATAATAAAAACCAAGGCAAAAAAAAAAAAAAAAAAAAAAAAAAAAGAGCCTTGAAACTTAAAGGAAAGCCAGAGACTCAGGAATTCTGAGATTCTGAGATTATTTGCCAAGTTCTACAGGGGAAGACTGGGTCACTAGAGAGTTACATTTTTCTGGAACATATTCTCAAATTCCTATAAGACCATCGCATTTATTTTCATTAGAAAATACTATAGTTACTAAAACTACCTTGCAGTGGTTTTATTAGTTTAGTCTGCTTTGTATTAGTGGCTAGTGCTGCCCAGAATGTTCCATGAAGTTGGTGGCTTACACAACAGATAATTATGTTCTAACCGTTCTAAGGAGTAAAAATCCAAGGTCAAGCAGTGTGCCTTTCTTCTGAAGACTGTGTACATGACTTCCAGATAACTGTCTCCTTTTGTCTTCACGAAGTCTTTCTCTCTGTGTGTCCTAATTTTTTTCTTTGTATAAAAACACAAGTCACAATTGATTTAGACCCCTTATTTTGAATTTATTACCCCTTAAAAGGCCCTCCCTATCTTTAAATAATGTAATATTTTTAAATACTAAGTTTAAGATTTCAACATGAATTTTAGCAGCAACCATTTAATACATAACACTCATTTCTTCAGATTTTCACATACATTAACACAAAATTCCATATCTGTATATATAATGCATTTTTTACATGTATTTACTTATGTATATCTACTTATTCTATATGCACATGAATACACCATGGTATATGTATGGAGGTGATAGGACAGCTATTCAAAGTCAATTCTCACCTTCTAACTATTGATGATGGGTCTCTTATTTCTGTCAAACTAAGTACACCAAGCCAGCTGGCCCATTACCTTCCAAGCAATTTCCCTGGATCCTCTGTCTGTTTTACCAATTTCTCTGTTCCTCTATCCATTTCAACTTATGAGTGTTAGGCTTACTGATGGATTATTTGGAGTCTGGGCTTTTACAGCTATTGTTCTTAAGATCAATTTGCGAGTTACCATTTTATAGGTTTTATCAAGCTGGGCCTGGTGGTGTACAACTTAAATCACAGCATTTAGGTGGCAGAGGCAAGGCGATATCTGTGAATACAGTGCCAGCTAGGGCTTCATAGTGAGACTCTGTGTCACGATAAACAAATAAATAAACCTGCCCTTTAAAAAAAATGGTATCATCCATGGGGGTTCTTTAAGAAACACTGAACAAAGCCACAGGGAGCAAGCCAGTAAGGAGTACTCATTGCCTCTGCAGCAGCTCCTGCCACTAGATTCCTGCCCTGTTTGAGTTCCTGTTCTGCTGCTCTGACTTCCTTCAGTGAAGGACTATAAAGTGATAACTCAAAAAAAAACAAAAAACAAAACAAAAAAGAAAACCTTTTTCTGCCCAAGTAACTTTCTGTGAGTGCTTTAGCACAACAATAACAAATTAAACAACTACAACAAATTATTGACCTAATTAACACCACTACATAAAGTATTAGGTCATTATTTTTCTTGTAATATCGATCCCAGTTCCCTCTCCCTCCCTCCCTCTTACACTCTCTCCCCCCTAACATGCACCCTCACCACACTACCCTCCCATCCTCCACCCCAATTCCACATGTAGGGCTATGCCATCCAGGTGGGGTCATGTAATTCTGCCAAGTCATTTGAAGTAGGGACTAGGACTTCTCTCCTGTCTTTAGGTTAAGGGAGTATCCCTCCATGGGGGATGTGTCTGAAAGGTCTTTTTGTGCACCAGGAATACATCCTGGTTCTACTGTCTGAGGTCCCTTAGATTTCTCAGTTCTTCTAGCTGAGACTCGTATTCAGGGGGTCAGTCCCATGCTGGCTTCCCAGCTATCAGTCTGGAGGCCCGTTAGCTCCTCCTTGTTCAGGTCAGCTGTCTCTATGTGTTTCTGCAACCTGGTCTTGTCCTCTCTCTGACTCTGGATTCTAGTTTGACTCAGTGTTTAGTTATGGGTGATTGCTTCTGTTTCTAGCAGGTACTAGATGAGGGCTCCATGATGGTGGATAAGTTAGTTGTTGATCTCACTATCAGAGAAGGACATTTATGGTAGCATTTCCAAGGTTGCTCAAATTGTTAGTTGGAGTCAGTCTTGTAATTTAGTTTTCTCTTCAAACCAATAATGGCTCCCTCTGTTATATTCTCTGTCTCTGTCTCTCTCTTTCTTTTCTGTCTTCTATTCCTACCCTGGTCAGACTTGCTTTCCAATCCTCCCCTTCTCTTTCTCCTAGTTCTCTCTCCATTCACTGCCCCCCACTTCCCATGTGCTCTGGGGGAACTTGTCCTTTCCCTCTTCTGTGAGGGACTTTATATGAATCTCTTAGAATAAACCTTGTATCCTAGTTCCTCTGGTGGTGTGAATTTTTGTGACCGGGTTACCTCATTCAAGATGGTTTCTTCAAGTTGCATCCACTTGCCTGCGAATTTCAAGATTCCACTATTTTTTTTTCTGTAGAGTATTATTCCATTGTGTAGATGCACCACATCTTCTTTACCCATTGTTCAGTTGAGGGGCATGTAGGTTGCTTCCAGTTTCTTGCTATTACAAATAGTGCTGTTATGAACATAGCTGAGCACATGTCTTTGTTGCATGGATGTGGATCATTTGGGTATATGCCTAAGGGGGGATTGCTGGGTCCTGTGGTAAACTAATTCCCATTTTCCTGAGGAACAGCCATACTGATCTCCAAAATGGCTGTACTAGTTTGCACTCCCACCAGCAGTGGAGGAGTGTTCCCTTTTCTCTACATCCTCTCCAGCATAAGTTGTAGTTGGTGTTTCTAATTTTAGGCATTCTGGCAGGAGTCAGATGGTATCTCAAAGTTGTTTTGATTTGCATTTCCCTGATAGCTTAGGATGTTGAGCACTTTCTTAAGTGTCTTTCAGCCTTATTGATTTCCTCTATTGAGAATTCTTTCTTCTGTTCTGTACCCCATTTTTAATAGGGTTATTTGTTGTTTTGTTGTCTAGTTTGTTGTATTATTTGTATATTTTGGATATCAGCCCTTTGTCAGATGTAGGATTGGTGAAAATCTTTTCCCAGTCTGTGGGCTGTCGTTTTGTCTTGTCATCTGTGACTTTTGCCTTACAGAAGCTTCTAAGTTTGAGGAGGTCTCTTTTATTTATTGTTGATCTCAGTGTCTGTGCTCCTGGAATTATGTTCAGGAAGCGGTCTCCTATACCAATTTGTTCAAGGGTACCTCCTACTTTCTCTTCAGTATATATGTGCATCTCAAAGAAGCAGGTTTTAATACTAGTGAATTGAAAGCAAGTGTCATTAGTCAAAGAACAAAACAGCTTTCTTGTCCTTTATATAAGCTGTCAAAAGAAAATGTGGCCCACATTAAAGAAAAACCACAAAAAGAAAAACCATAAAGTTAAAAATTTAAAACAAAACAGTTGAGAAAATGAAACATATCCTTGAAGTGTAATAGTAGTGAACATTCATCATGTGCTTGTTATGTGCCAAGTATTTTCCAAGAACTTTGCATACATTGATTAATTTCTCTATCAAGGCAAAGGACAATTGTTGCTTCATTTCATAGCTCCATTTTATTTGTGGAGGAAACTAAGGCACTGTAGAGATCAGCTACTTGAGTAATGCTATAAGGCTGCAATGTATCATAGCATATACTTACAATAATTGTTGAAACATATTAGTCACTTTTTGTATCTGAGTTAATATTTTATATACACTACATTATGTGATCCCAATTAATACAATAAAGTAGGTACCATTTCACAGAGGAAGAAACATGATTAAGCAATGCGCCCGAAATCATGCATCAGGCAGTAGAATGTATTTGATCCAAGAATCTTTATCTGTTCTTTGTGTCCTGGTGGGAAGATGACTACAAACTCTTTTTCACTTTGGATGTTAGACCTTTGGTATGTGCAGACAGATTGGATCTTTTCACAATCTTTTCACCTGTTCATGCCCAATGCAGGCTTTTGTTATCTATATTATTATAGGTAACCCACCAGAGATGACTGCTCAGACATAGTTTGTAGGCAGTTGGAAGTGTTTATTCCAACTGGCTGAGACCACTTCCAGGAATTCAGGGATCTAGGTATGACCCCAAGTGTTCAGATTACATGGATTTTGAAGGCAAATTCAATGTCTTGGTATCAAGCACAGCAGCTGCAGGTGACCTATGTAGAAGCAAGTAGTTTAATTGAAGCTAAGATAAGCAGGTAGCTGGAGGGGTTCCACACAGACAGGCAGTTAACAGAAGGTGGTAAGTTAGCTTGGGCATTCTGACATTTGTTTTGAAGAGTCAGGTCATTTTCATTGGCATTATTCATCAAGGAGACCAAATTCTAGTTAAGCCTGAAATAGCCTCAGCAAGAATACAAGATGGAGAAACCTTTGCATTGTCTTGCCCTGCCACATTATCTCTCTCTATCTTGCTCCACCTGTCCAAATGAATACTTAGGGACCAACGACACATCAACGACTTCCTTCTTGCTCTTCCTCCATAGCACCAAGCCTCATTGGACAGGTATAATACGGTTTTTCAGATCCTTGGCTGGTCCTTACCAGTCACTTTCTCTTCCTTTCTTCCTTCCTTTCTTTTTCCTTCCTTCCTTCCTTCCTTTCTTTTACTTCCTTCCTTCCTTTCTCCCTCCCTCCCTTCCTTCCTTACTCTTTTTCCTTTCTTCCTATAACCAGAATGCCTCTTAGTGAATATATAAGAAGTGTTACAAGGGCTTGTTTAAAAACCATCTGAGTCAGATTTAAAGGTCCCTGCTTTTTACAGATGCTTTTCTGTTTTCTGATGGCGTGAGAAATTCTGTGCCTTTGAGGGCTGTGAATGAAATGAGAGTTTTATAGGCAACACTCCCCATGGAAACGACAGATTACATTGAATGCCTTGTTTCTTTTTAACACCCACTCAGATAATGTTGGGACAGAAGCTCCATGTTCATCTCCTGCCCTTGACCCTCTTTGGAGCCTTGGGGCTGTTTTTGCTTCTCTCTAGTCGTGCCTGGAGGATCAGATTCATCTCTATTACCATTTGTTACCTGTGTGCATTGTTTCACTCCTGAGAGTGGCTGCTGGTTTGCACTTGATTAATCTCTTATGCCATCGACCCTTGACTATGAGCTTGCCCGCACTAACCATTTGGCTTCCTATTCCACTAAACATATTGCTGCTTATTAAACATGCAGTTTGGTACTTTTGAAATATCTACATGTAAAAATTGTTCTTGAGAAAGCAGTTAGTAGTAGTGTCCGTAGTAGTTTTCACCTTCTTAGTTCAATTACTTCCATCACTAGTGCTTTATTCCTCTCTGTTGTTTTCTCTAGACCTCTGGTTTATTTGTTTCTGCCTTAAGGGCTTCTCAAACATCAGTGCATCACAATTATTGGGAAGTCTTAATAAAATCTAGATTTTTTTTGTTTCACTAAAGTTTTTATTGTAATGGGTTTTGGTTGGCACTGAATTTTATTTATAAAAACTAAGGGATGGAGCTAGAGAGATGGCTCAGCTATCTCTTAGAGTCACAGGATAAAACCTCTGGATGTTCCACTGTCCTCCAAGTCAGAATCACTGAAAAGTTACAAACTGAAGGCGCTGTCTAGAATTAAAATAACGGTCTTGAACTTATTGCTATTGTGCAGCCCATTGTCTAAATGAAAGCTGTTCAGCTTTCTAGAAGTAGCCAAGAGGAAAAAAAATCAGAAAATAAAAAGTAATCTACTTGAATAAGAAAATCATGTGGCCTTTCATACTCATGTTTCTTGCTGTTATTAGAATGAACATATTTATATTTGTACATATTGGCAGAAGTAAAGGATTTTTATTGCAGAGTATTTATTACACTGTGGGAAGATGTGTCACTGTGAGTGGTTTAATAAAAAGTTGAATGGCCACTAGCTAGCCAGGAAGAAGTTAGGCAGAACTTCTGGGCACAGAGAGGACTCTGAGAGAAAGAAAATCACAGTGTTCAGCCAGATGCCAAGGAAGCAGAATGGGCAGTACAGAGTAAAGGTGACTGAGCCATGTAAAAGAATGTATATTTAAGACTATGGGTTGATTTAAGTTACAAGAGCTAGTTAGGAACAAGCCTGAACTAAGGCTCAGCTTTCATAATTCATAATAAGTTTCCATGTCATTATCTGGGAGCTTGCTAGTGGGACAAATACTTCTTACATATTATTGGCTTATGTTGGGCAAGCTCACTTAGTCCCTGGGACAACAATGTTCAGAGTTGGACATTTGAGGAAGTGAGTCTTTAACAATATCCGTGGATTAATGCATAGATGAATTTATAATGTGATGGCTTATTAGGCAGTTATAGAGTCTAGGATGTGGAGATGGGTTAGAGGAAGTTATTCACTAGAGGTATACTTTGAAGGCTATATCTTCTCCCTGACCCTGTCCTGTCTCTTTCTCTGCTTTGTAATGGCTATTAGGTAGGTGGGTTTTCTTCCTAATGTTCAGCTTCAGCATCTCAAGCCCACAGCACTGGACCCAGCTAGCTATAAAGTGAAACTTGTGAAACCATGGGAATAATCTTTCCCTTCTGAAGTTGTTTTGTTCAGGTATTTTACATACCAATGAACAGCTAACACAATTATCTCTGTGTGTATCTATTCATGGGCTTTGTATATTAGTTTTAATTGATAAACTCATATCTAAGAAGGCTTGAAGGTAATGTAGTTTATAAAGTACAAACCTCCAGCAGTAAGAGCATTCTCCCAGCATGTAAATGGAATTTTGGCTCCCTCTGTACTTTCTGACACATTCTAGGGATTTTGATTCCCTAAATGAATGTTGAACTATAATCTAAAGCTCTCTTTTCCATATCTTCCTGTTCACAGGTCGACATCAGTAAATTATATTATAGAAAATGGGGCTGAGTGCTACCAGGTGTGGCCAAAAGGGGAGAATAATAACATGTGCTGAGTAAAGGCTAGCAGGGAGGAAAGAAGGGAAAGGGAAAGGAAGGGTAAGACTAATAACATGATGAATACCAATAATAAGTGCCCTTTGACTAAGAAGAGATCAGAATTTACTTGGCTGGTGAATTGCCTCTGACACAGTTTCAGAACTGATGTTCTGAGCAATTTTACCATTTGTTTAATTGGATGCAGTCTTCCAATGATACATTATTTTGAGAACACTACAATCTGCTCATTGGCTTCTGTCTTTAATGTTACCCAGGGCTTTTTCCTTTCTAATTTTTCTGTGGCTACTCTTCTTTTAAGCTAATGAATACCTTTGGTGCTATGTCACTGTCTTGGATACCATCCCATGTGGTGTCTGAATGTGGGTCTTTGTTGTTTGTTTGTTTGCTTTTTAGATAAGGCCTTACTATGTCTCCCAGGCTGGGCTTGAAGTCTGCCTACACGCATCCTTGCACCTCTATTTTAGGAATGTCTAAGACTGCTTCTGTTAACCATTACACCCAGTTTACCTGTGTGGATTTTCCCCCCTCAGCACTCAGCCATCCAATATCTCTTTTTGATTTCCAGTCTTTACTATTGCATCACATTACCAACATCTTTTCCCTCATCTCTGGCCATCATTCAGTACTAAAATCTCAGACTCTATGATAATTAACAAACAATGTTATGCTTTTTCCTTAGATGATTTATTTTTCCTATCTACACTTAAATTCAGCTTCCCAGAGACTTATTTTCTTAGTTCTCTTTAGTCTTTACATCAGTGGTTCTCTCAACTTGTGGGTCGAGATCCCTTAGGGTCAAGGGACCCTTTCACATGAGTCACCTAAGAACAGCAGAAAATACAGACATTTACTTTATGATTAAACACAGTAACAAAGCTACAGTTATGAAGTAGCAATGAAAAAATGTTATGACTGGGGGTCACCACAACATTAGGAACTATAGTTAAGGGTCATAGCACCAGAAAGAATCACTGTTCTGCATGCTATTCTTTGGTAATTGTATCTACATCCGTAGTTTCAATAATACTTCTTTTCCTTTTTCCCCTTGAGACAGGTTCTCACTGTGTTGCCAGGTTGGAATTAAGCCTACAGAGACCAGCCTGTCTCTGCTTTCTGAGTACTAGGATTAAACATATATGCCACTGTACCTGACTCAAACTAATATTTTTAATGACTCTAAATCTTCACTTTTTTTATTCAAATATCATCTCTTCCTCAAAACTTTTTCAGAGGCACTAGACTTAATTTCTAATAAAATCTTCATGAGCATACCTGGCAGACATCTGAAATGTTGCTTCCTTTCTCTATAAAATTTGACATTGTGTTATTTTTACAAGTGTATTTTTCTCCTATTAGATTCCCAGTCTCATATTTCTACTCTTCCTACTACAGGATATTGAAATCTCAGAATCTAACCATTTCAAACAACTATATTATTTGTTTTCATCCTTTATTGTCTTTTACTATCCCAGAGCTTGTGGTATTGCATGCCTGGGATAAAACTACCTCACTGCTTCTGATATCTTGGACCAACCAACATAGCTATACAACAGTTTATCTGTAAACCAATAAGATTAAACTCTGCAAGCCTATATGCTGTTTACATTGATTCTCTTTCCTTAAGATTCATTTACTCTTTGTCCGGACTCCATTAGGCAAATCCTTGAATCCTCAAATGAAGTGTAATTGAAACTTTTATTATTTGGACTTTCACTATGTTTTCCCTTTGTTATTAGTGGTAGATTTTATCTTGGCTAAGTCTTTACAGTCCTGAATATCTTTCCCATGTAATGCTTCTAGAGACCAGCATTCAAGTTTAACATGCACATTTCCCCCACCCAAAACTTGGTACTTTTGAAAGTGGCCTCTTAACTTACCTTCTCATCTCTGTTTCTGATTTCTTTTTTTGAGATAATTTTCTTGTAGCCCAGGCTGGCTTCAAACTCCCTGTGTAGCTGAGCACACCCTTGAATCTCTGACCCTCCCCCCTGATTCTGCTTCCCGTGTGCAGAGTTTCCAGCCATGTGCCTCCACATTCATTTTTATCTAGTTCTGGGGACTGAACCCAGAACCTTGTGAATGTTAGACAAGAACTGCATGGAGTGGACTATATCCCCAAATCTGCTTTGTTCTTTTTCTAAAACATAGGTCTCTTAATTTGTTTCTATCATTCATGATTCTCTATTGAGTCCATGCATATAGAAGAAATTCAAAATTCAGGATCATATTTCAATTTTTCCTGAATTGGTTCCATTGCTCTTCCAGCTTTATCTCTCACTGCAGCATCTCTAGAATATAACTCAGCCCATACTTTTTTCTTCATGCTCTTGGTAATGCCAATTCCTTTGTCACCCACACTTGCCTCTGATTTTCAACATTTGGTGTCATAAATAAACTTATAGGCCTACATTCTCTCCAAAGGCTGCCCAATTCTCAATTCTTTTCTTATTACATGATCCTATAACATTCATCTATAGGTAATTATGAACTTGTCAGTTGACCTGACTTGATAGTAATCCCACTGAGATCATTCCCTTATACTCTGCACATTGAACTGGACATGGATCACTCTCAACATTCATTTATATACTATTAATGAATTAAAATAGTGTGCTGACTTGGAGACAACACCTGTACTACTCATTAAACACAGAGAAGCTGAGCTAGTATTTACCTAGAACCTTCACCCCTATGTACTATTGTTCATGGTACTGGAAGGTACTCTGTTGGGATGATACTAAATGAGAGAGATAAACATCAACCCAGTTACAATCCTTCCATCTAAAATGGTGTCTTGTCTGCAAGATATGCTGGTACAATAGTGGCACAATGTTTGTGGGAATAACCAACGAAGATCTGATTTGATTTAAGGTCCAATCCATGACATGGAATCCATATCCATGACCTGAGACTAGACAGAACATTGAACTAGGAGAAACCAAATACTACTGTCATAATAAAAGAACTTAGCAAGAAAATGACTTCTAACACATTTTTCTGTACTCATAGATAGATCCATGTCTTGCTTTTCCATCACCAGAGAAGCTTCCTTCTGCACAAGATGGGAACAAATACAGAGACATACAGCTAAACAATGTGCAGAGAGTGAGAGTGGTTAGATCACTCAGCCCTAGATAGGATTTCTCCATCAAATCCTTCCATTCAGGGCTCATGGGACCACAACAAGATGCAGAGTTTAAGAGCCAGAGGGGATAGAAGGGGTCAAGAAAACAAGGCCTTCTAAACACAGCAGGATGATTCACAGCAGGAAGAACTCACAGACACTGAGGCAGCATACGCATGACCTGTGCAGATCTACAGAAGATGAAGTCCTGGATGTGAGAGATATGGTCTCATTCCCCACCCTCATCTCTAACCAGAAGCTGTCTCTAATTGATTACCACTTGGAAATGAAAAATTAGTTTTCTTCAAGTGAAATTCCCTGGTGAAAAAAAGCCACTCTAAGGGAAGGCCCCATGCCCTGCCAAAGATGGCCAACACTAAATGGACTCAGTTGCATCTTTGGTGGTTCCTTGTCTCATATTATCTTGTCAGAGCCTTTTTCTTCCTTTCTCTCCCTTTTTGTAAAGAAAAAAATTTACATTTTATTTTCATTTTTAACTGTGGATTTCCTGAGTGTGCAAAATGATTGGGTCTCTGTGTTTATATGTTTTTGGGGGTCCTTTCTTAGACTCTCTTTTTATTTGTATTGTCCTATTCTAACTAGTTTGTTTTTGTTTGTCTTATATTTTATTATTGTCCCTTAGATGCCTGTTTGTTTTCTAATGATATATAGAAAAGGGGTAAATGTGTATTGGAGGGCAAGTAGGGAGGTGCTGGGCAGAGTAGAGGGAAAGGAAACCAAAATCAGTATCTACTATATGAAAAAAAAATCTATTTTCAATAAAAAAAATTCAAAAAAGCCACAAATCACATGCTAAGTTAGAGATGGAGGTGAGTAGTAGAGCACTTGCCTCTCATTTACAAATCCCTAGATTAGATCCCCAGCATGAAAAATCATGGAGAGAAGAAAACTCACATGTAAATCTTTACAGGATGGCTTATGGGTTAAAACGGTAAAAACATTTGCTAGGCAAACCAGAAGACTTGAGTTCCAACCCTGAATCAATCTCTCTCTCTCTCATTCACACACACACACACACACACACACACACACACACACACACTCATATTATTATGAAATTTTAAGTTTTATACTGTTGGACTTCTGAATGATTTTGGTGCTGTTATAGAAGCACATGTTAACTTTTGATTCTTGAATTAGTAGCTAACATAACATGACATAATAGAAATCAGCCTCCAGTTTGTCTTGCTTAATCCATGTGCATAAATTCCTAAGAGGTATATAGTATATAATATGCTACATACAGTGTTTGTGGTCATTTCTCAAAAATACCAGTGATCAGGTCTTAGATAATACATTTTCTGTCATATCATTATTTAAGAAAACTGAATTGAAAATCTACATTTGCCAGGAGGGATGGGAAGTAGCCTTTTAGTCTTGTCAGGCTGCCAAGTCTTGAATTGTAAAAAGGCATATTTGTCACTGTATGAACAGCAAGGGAATGGCTTGAACAACTGGCTTAAATCAACATGCAAGAAATGAACAGATAACAGTGAGCTAATAAATGAACATTGACAACATTCTTCTCAGTGAAATATGCCAATTGTAATATCTATATCTATCTATCTATCTATATATCTATATATATATATATATATATATATATATATGATTCCATTTATATGAAATGTCCAAACTAGTTAATCTGCAGCTACACAAAGTTGACTAGTGCCTTATGCTGAAGCTGGAAGGTATGGCAGGTATGGCACAAGTAACTATTAAGCAATGAATTTTTTTTAGGGTGTTGTTCTTTATTTTTATTTCTTTTCAGAAGTCGAAGAAAGGAGTCTAAAATTTATTATGGTAAGAGCTGTAAGATATTTTAAATAAATATTTTAAAAAGAATTATTTGCTATTTTAAAGGGGAGATAATAGAAAATGAGATATCAAATATAGAAACATGTATATCTTAATAAAGATGTTAAAATAATGATATAACAGAATATATGAAACACAAATAACCTGTTTTACGTTTGCCTAACTATTGCTGGCCAGATATAAATAATATTCTTATTATTTACACATGTTTCTTAGTTTTCATGTACTTAATAATTATTTTAGACAGGTCAGTAAATAAACTGCCAAACAAAATAGACAATAGTTTTTAATTGCACAATTTTAGTCTTGCTTTTACAGTGAGTATTTTCGTCTTCAAGAGAATGTTTACCAATTTCTTAAGAAAATCTAAACTGAGCTGATCATCTTGGTGTGCACATGGAATGTCACCACTTTGGAGGCTCAGTCAAGATAACAACATCAAGGCCATTGCTCCATAGCAGGACTCTGTCTCAAAATAAAACAAAAGCAAGCTAAATGCAAGTCAAAACAGGCCAACAGTTCCAAACATTAACAACAAAACCCTAAAGTTCCTAAAGTAAATATCCTCATGGTGCTTCTCTGCCACATAGTTTAGCAAGGAAACAGAAAGTGTTCCTCAGTCTCTTCATCCCTACATCAGTGTTTTAATAATTTGTAGATTGGAGAGTTACCATTCATGATTTGTTAAAAGACTCCTGGAAAACATCTTGGGGCTTTTTTGAATGTAGAACAGGGAGGTCTGTTCTTTGTTAAAAGCATTATATGTAAATGTCCTGTTAATTCCTGTTAAACATTAAAGGCTTGGTTTTTGAAACATTGTTTAAGACCACAGGGGTCCAGAATTTGGGAATTCACTATCAGCTTCGCAAGCCCCCACCACCCAGAGAAAAATTGGCACTGTTTTCTCTTGGGTAATTTTGTGTGAATCTTTCTGTTTCCATTTTTGCTTTTACTACCAAATCCATTAACATTTATCTCCATGTCAATGGCCTCAGTAGTGATTAGTGTTTGCAGTTTTGTCTTGTTCTTATTCTCCTCTCTTGGGAACCAGCTTGTTCCTGGTCACAGAGGACTTTAGTAGTTTGTTGGCTTAGCTTGTGGTCCTACAGCAGTAGGTTCAATTCTTATTTCAGCTATCCGGAGATGTGACTGTGTACTGAGGATATGTTTTACTTTCCTGTCTGCCCTTGTTTCATAGACGTCTTCTGCTTCACTAGTTCCTTTAGAACCAGTTTTTTCCCTCATATGTTCATTGCAAGACCCCCTCAAGAGACTGGTAATTGTTTCCTAATCACAATCCCTGTGACTGACTACTCCTGTTACAAACTACCTGATCGCATTTCTGTCTGTCTGTTGCCAAAGTTTTGAGACTTTAATTTTCTGGCCACATGATGAGACATCCATTGGTGTACTTCCAGCATCTGGCTACCTGCCTGCTGGTTACCTGCAGTTACACTCTTTAATGATGTACCAGTTTATCCAAGCATGGTGACTCTAGGACCTTCTAAGTCTTCCTGTCCATCCATAATTACTTTCTTTAGTTTCTGTACCTTGATTAGACTCGGCCTGCCAACCACGGGCACTTGTTGAGATTACATTTCCCAGTTTAGCTGGAGTCTTTATTTCCTTGGGGCAGCATTTTGCTAATTGTTGTTTGTCAGCTATTCTTTTCCTTTGTTTCCTGTATGGAATATGTGGGGAGAAAGTGTTTGTGCCTCCTAAAAGAGTCTTGGAGGCATTTCTGCATTTCTTTTGGGGATGCTCCAGTTCCAGACCTCAGGACTTCATCTAACTTTAGATAGAGCCAGGCTATGCTGCCTTGCAGTGTTTCCCCAGGGGGTGGTAGGGAAGCCAAGAGGAGAACTAGCCAAACCAGCCAGCTGGACTTTGCTCTTCTGGGGCTCTGTGAAGAGTCTTATTTATTTATTTATTTCCAAAAGAAATCCATACTAAAGGAAGCATGGTTCCAAAAAAAAAAAAAAAAAAAATCAGTTTTCCTTTCAAGTATCTTTGCCAAAACTGCTGCTAAAGATCCTTATCAGTGAATACCTCTGTGTCCTACACTCAAATTTGTTTCCATACTGGGAAAATATTCCTGGACTGAATACATTTCCCAGTAATATTCAACACCCATGTCTTATTATTTTTAGCATAGGTTCATTGGCCTTTGAACATTATCGGTCAACATTTCCAGGCTATTCCATAAGTTGTATTTTCCTTGCTTCTTTTCTTTGTTTTGCCTTTTCAAGTCTGGTTTCTGATTCAAAGTTCAGCAGCAGAAGTAGTTCTCTCAGAAAACTTCATCTCTTCTGGACCTAATTTGTTTCATCCTTTCTCTCTAGTACTTTGTATTTTGAGTCAGTTCTCCAAGGTAGGCAGATACTTTTCCTTCCTTCACATCTGTCTTAGTGTTTCCAATGCTGTGATGAAACACCATGACCATAAACAACTTGGAGAGGACAGGCTTTATTTTATCTTAGGCTTTATTTTATCTTATACTTACAGGTAACAGTTCATGCATAAGCAAGAACCTCATTCAGGGCAGGAACCTGGAGCAGGAGTTGATGCAGAGACCATGAAAGAGTGCTGCTTACTCACTAGGTCCCCACAGGTTGTTCAGTTCTTTTGTGTTTTATTAATTAATTGCTTTTGTCCAGCCTGTTCACAGTTTGCATTCCTTCCTCTCCTCCCAGCCCCTCCCTCCAACCACCCCTCTCCCCACCCCTATCCACTCCTTATTTTTCATCAGAAAAAGGCAGGTCTCCTAGGTATATCAGCCAACCCTAGTGTTATCAAGTTGCAGTAAGACTAGGCACCTCCTGTCCTATTAAGGATGGACAAGGATTGGTGCTTAGCCCTATTGTCATCTGAGAGGCTTCACCCAGCAACTGATGAAAACAGATGCAGAGACCCACAGACAATCTTTACAGAGCTGCAAAAGAGGGGGAGGAAGGATTATAGGACACAGAGGGGCCAAGGACATCACAAAAAATAAATAAATAAATAAACTAACCTGGACTCATGATATTATAGAAACTGAAGTAACAACCAGGGAGCTTGTCTGGGACTGACCTAGGCCCTCTGTTGTTATAAGCATTCTTTCCTGCCAGCCTGGTCCCACAGTCCCAAATGAACACTCAGAGACTTGTATTAATTATTAAACTGTTGGCTTGTGACGAGGGCTTCTTATTGGCTAGTTCTGTCTTAATTAATAACTCATTTCCATTAATCTGAATATTTCCACATGGTCTTATCTTACAACATAATGCCTGACCTGCGTCCTCTCTTCCTGGGTTCACATTACAACTCCTCTCTACCTACACCTCCCAGAATTCTCCTCATCTCCTTGACCTGCCTATCTTGATGCCCTATTGACCACATTGTTTTTTTCATCAACCAATAAGAGAAATGCACGTACAGAGGACATCCCCATCACTCTGCATACATATTACAGTTATGTAGCTTGGTCTTATCGGATTCTGAACAGTGGAGTCAGGCCAGGGGCCATCTTGGACTTTGTTACTTGATTTTGGGCCACTTTCCTTATCCTTCCTGCTTTCTTGTAAAACCCCTTGTGGGCAGCTGGGCCTTTCCATAACAAAAATTCATTAAGAAAATTCACCACAGGTCAACATTTTCTCATTTGAGTTTCCCTCTTTCAAAGCACTTCACTGCTGGATTCAGTGCAAGGTCACCTCACTCAGGATGCTTTATTTTTGTAGTTCCCTCCATTTGCCTGAAAACTACATGAAGTCATCAATTGTAGTAGTACTCTGTTGTGTAAATGTACCACATTTTCTTTATCTGTTCTTCAGTTGAGGGACATCTAGGCTGTTTTCAGCTTCTGGCTATTACAAATAATGTTATTATGAGCATTGTTGAACAAATGTCCTTGTGGTATGATTGAGCATCCTTTGGGTAAATGCCCAAGAGTAGTATCACTGCATCTTTAGGTAGATTGATTCCCAATTTTCTTAGAAACCACAATAATGATTTCCAAAAAGGCTGTATAAATTTTTACTCCCACCAGAAGTGTTTTGATTACAAACGGGGGCTACCACACTGCTTTTAACCCTTTCTTCTCTTGTTTGTTTCTTCAAGTAGATTTTAGATTGAGTGATGGTGGGGATTTTTATATTTAGTAGTTGGCTCCATTACAAATGTCTGTGTACCACAAATAGCACTCTAGCAATTATTAAGCTGGAGATTATTTCAAAATAATCTGAAAGCCCAATTGTTTCATTGATGAATTTTTTTAGCACTATAATTTTCCAAGTTAAGGAGCCAACTTCCATGTATTCAAGCAGACTTAGTCATACAAAAACTTTAAAGTGAAAAATCCAGTATAAAATGCTGTCTTATGCATAACTATCCACTGGTTTCATGGCTTCAAGTTTTAAGTTTTCAACCATATGAAATGGTGTGGCAAAGCTATGAGCATTCAGTGAAGGACTGGAAAGGAAAGGAAAACCTTTCCCCATGTGTTTAAAAAAAAAGGTGACTACTCTTCAATTAAAAATTCTCAAAATGGAATCTCTTCAAATTCAATGCCACTGGCGACAAACAACAGTCAGGAGACATTACATAGATGGCTTTTGCTCCATTCAATTGCCAGTGACAACTTAATCACCAGAGTATTTTTATTAGTATAGTTATCTTTTTTGTTAATGCTCTGACTTCAAAGTTGTTTCAGATTTAAGTGCTCTTTTTAAAACCATTTTCTAGAAGCCCTGTTATCTATAGCATTTAGTTTTCTAAGAAAACAAGACAAAACAACAACAAAGAATATCTAGAGCTTCTCTAGGAAGACATATATGACATTATAGCAGGAGGTATTACACCTCTCCTTTGTTTAAATCTGCATTGCATTTAGTTTGATGTTAGGTACATAATATATGCTTAGCAAATACTTGTTTACTTTTGGTCATCTGTTGACTTATAAATATTTTGCTGTGACCTTGGAGTTATTTTCTCATTCTTTTTTCTAGTTTGAGTTCCTTTTAGTTTTTCTACGAATGGCAGGCTGTTTAGATGAGGGTAATGGATGGCTTTAAGGTCAGTCTGAAGAAAGATACTTTTCTTTATTCTAATATCTGACTTGGGACTTGATGCTATACTCATGAGAAACTAGAGACAGGCTAACCAATAGATCTAAAGTATACTTTTGATACTCTAGTTGATGGACATTCTCTCCTCCTTTCTTTGGCTCCAGGAAAAGACAAGGTCTTTCCCCCACAAGCCTGTTTGTGCGTCACAAGAAGGAAAAAAATTAAAGGAATGTAGGTGAAATGAGATCAGCCCTAAGACAGCAGTTTGCTGAAGGGCTAGGTTCACAGTTAAGGGACAAAGCATCTTTGCCCGAGGCTACTGTTTTCTTTTTTGTGTGTTAGTTTCCAAGAGAGACCAATGACCCTGATTCCCTCAAAAAGGAAAAAAGATTGCTGTGTGTGTATTTCCTTTATAATTTAATTTTCACATTAAATAGGGCAAAATGCTGAAAACCAAAACCAAATGACAGGGTCTGAGATAACCACAATAAAGCCAAATGTAAGTTGCATTAGGGACATACTTTTCCAGTTTTTGTAGAGATTATAGATCTTTTGTAGGTGTCTAATTGGTTAGCAAATGGAGCTTAGTCCTTCCTGAGGACAGTGAAAGCCAACATTGCATTCAAAACATATCAATTCAGTTTCAAGTAAGTTCATATATACACATCATAGAGAAATAACTCATGTAACAATGCCTTTCCCTCCCTCCACTTTTTAAAACAACAGTGATCTATACAAGTAGGAGATTTCATAATTGTTCAGATAGCAATGTTTCCTATTTATTTATTTGGTTTTCTGGGATGGGTTCTTACTAGGTATCTTTGGCTGCCCTGAAACTTGCTATTTAGACCAGGCTGGCCTCACACTCACAGAGGTCTACTGGTTTCTGTTTGCTAAGTGTGCCCTTATGCCCTGCTGTGTCTCCTCTTGCAACAATCCTCCACTTTAGGTTTTTGTTTGTTTGCTGAAATTACGAAATTACGGGGTCTCTTAACATGCTACCATTGGTTCCTTTGCCTTCGTGGAGTGCTTTCTGTGCTTGTTTGTACAGCAATTGGTCAATACATTTTTGTTAAATACCTTTCCCAGTAGTCTGAGAGCTCCATGACAGTAAGCTTCATTTGTAGTATGAGGTTGCTGGTACTTAATGACTTTAAGCAGACTTTTAACAGTTAGCTCAGACCTTATCTTCTTCAGGAAGGTGCTCTTGTGCCTCTTTCATATATACTCCATAGGTTTCCTGTCACCTATTTTTGTCCCATGATGGAATTCAGTTAGCCTGTTTCTTCCAGTAGCCTAAAGGGTAAAAATTAGGTCCGCTTTAGCCTTCCAACACAAATCACTTTTTATACCATCTGGCATAGCAATATTTGCTGAAAAGATTATTGAGCAATGCTTAAACTTGGTGTCCTTTTGCTTTGATCCTTACCCACATTTCTTCTACAGGAAGTATGTAAAAATGTTGGTCATATCATTCATTATGTTTCTATAGCAACTTTAGTTTCTTACTCAGTATTTCATGTGGGGTGACATTTAGATAAATTCACCTGTGTATGTGTATAAGGAGTGAATTAAAAAACATACATAATATTCGAAGCTGTGCATGAGCTTCAAGAAAGCAAATGTATCTTGGAGCTTCTGTCCATTGTATCCGAGAGCATACACTTTCTTGCTGCTGTCCTTGGGGAGCTGGCTACTTCAGGAACACAGACATCCTATCCCCATGATTAAAAAGAAACAGCGATAAAGACGAAGCTGGGATTTGAGCTTTTTTGAGATACCTAAAATCGTTTCGCTCTATTCTTCAAGTTACTTGCATCACCACACCCATATGATGGCCAAATTCATCCTAATGAATGATCACTATATTCATTCTGCTACAAATTCATTTCAGCATAACTATTTTCAAATTGAATTGTAGAAGACCAAAAGGCCCCACATCCCAAAGTTATCTTGGTCATTAACAGGGTTATTGACATGTTTATGGACTTGGTGTTTAATCTTTATTACACGAGTCTTCCCCAGTACTTGGCCCTAATTCTGTGATGGCTTGTGGTTCCTTCAAACTCTTTTGGAAAATTTCCTTTGGAAAAGAATGGGGAAATCTAGTTCCCGAGGATGAAAAAGTAGGGACAGTGCATGGGCTGAGTACTATGTATGCTGCTTGCTAGTGCTACATAAAATCACTAGAAGTTGTCTAGGGACTTATCTTTTAAACAAAGCTTTGAAATACATGATAAAACTTACTCTTCACAATAACCCTAAACCTAAACTAGCTTGGGAAATCAAAGATAGGACTCAGCTCAATAGAAAACTGTAAAGAGGTGCTCCGGTTAAAGAGCCTAATATCACCCTAAGGATTACTTGGTGAGGCACTAGTGGCTTTAACCACTAATAACCTGGGAAGAAAGAAATGACTGTATTTCTTTGGCCACAATGCAATCATGGTAAAAGAAGCACCCACTCTTTCCACTTTGACCCATACAATCTGTCTAGGCAATTAATCAGAACTCCCAGTGGTTTTCCTACTAGTTGCCTTGCTAATTAAACCTTCCCACAGAGTGTAGCAAGAGCACACTCCCTGAGGGCCCTCTGACTAAGGGAAGGTATATTGACCAACACTAGTGAAAGCTGAGACTCAGTTGGCCTCATCAGTAAAATGCACAAGAGAATCTCCCCACTCAGTTTCCCTGTCTCTAAAATGGGCTCTCCTTTATCAGTCTAGACTAGTTCCCTTCCTTTTGGTGTTAGGCTATCAGGAAGTGAAATCAGTGCTTAACCACAGCAGAATGTCCTCTGTTAGGCTCCAGTCACCGCTCCGGGCATGCTCAGTAGCCCGGGCAGCTCAGCACCAAGAGTAGGAAGAGGCTTTTGCCCGCCTGGGCGACCGTCAGCGGGCACTTTGATGAATCACGTGTGTTGAGGCCTTCTTAAAGAGATAGGCACCTACTTTTCCTCCACCCTAAACACCGCCCCGAGGGCGGAGGCGGCCGTGGTGATTGCAGCTGCTTAGGGGCAGGGCTTGCCCCAGCGCCCAGTGGTGGCACCGGCGTGGTTGCGTCGGGGTTGCCTGGGATTGGGGAGACCCGGGGGCCTGGGAGCGGTGCTTGGCGGGCAACCCTCTCTGTCCGTGGACGCGGGACATCCGGAACGCTCCGAGGGGCTTTTGCCCTTGAGGAGACTTGGGGTTCCAGGGCGGCAGGTGACAGGGCCAGAGAAAGATGGAGCAGCTTGGGGCGGCGGCGTCGGGAGCTGGAGGCGGCGGCGACGAACCCGGCGTGGGCCGGAGCAACAAGCGGAGCGCAGGGAACCGGGCGGCCAACGAAGAGGAAACGAAAAACAAACCAAAATTGGTAAGTATTCCCGCAACCCCAGCCAGCCTCGGGGACCCGAGAGCCCCGAATCGTCCGGCCGTGGAACATGCAGGGGACCCGGGCCCCCCTCCCAGCTGCAACCGCGCTCTCACCGAGCAACTCGGGGAACGGAGACAGCATGGGGGCGGAAGAGTACCCCTTCTCCACTTAACCCGGCCCTCTCTCGTGTCAGCTTGTGGAGGAGAAAGGCCCCACCCCGACTTGGGGACACCCCGCGTGGCGTCCTAGAGTACTGGGTATGGCTGTTTGTCTAACTTGTGGGCGCGAATCTTGTTTTCGGGATTCCATTTCAGCTCCCACCTCTTGTCAGTTGTTGTTTGGTCTCTTAACACTTGGGGTCCTGGGCAGGGGAACCTCCCTCAGCTCCTTTTCAAACCCATTGGAGCCCACTTACAGCTACGTAAATCAAGACAAGCATGACATAGGTTTCCCAGTCCTTCGACTTTGCCAGAAATCCAAGGAAGAGGCGCCTGCGTGCATTCCCCCCACCATGTGCTCGCTCAAGAAACATTTCTTTGGAAGCATGTGGCTCGAGGGGAGCGTGGGAGTTGGAGGCTATGGGAGGCCCTTCACCCCCAATAGCCTGCCACAATGTTTCTACTTGGTTGAGAATGCTCAAAAGCAGTCATGTACCCCTATGTGTCTGATAGTCCTGACAGTGTGGACAAGTAGTAGTAGTTAATTTCCTGCTAAAAGGCAAGACATCTATGGGGCCTGGTGTTAGGTTGGGAAATACTGGGGTTTCTTCAGCTCATCAGTTAAAAGGGTTCCTCTTTCTGTAAACTTTCTACTTTCAGTGGAATGTGGAGAAAGGGGTTACCAGCACAGATTCAGCAAATAAACTTTACAGTCTTTCATGAGCCCTTTTAGCAGAAGATTCTTAGTCCACATGTTGCATATCTATATTTCAGCTGTGAGCAACAACTTGATTATAATAGAAGAGAGGGTGAGACTGTGACATGCAACTCAAACCATTTCCTGTGGCATTCGGCCATTTGGTCTGGACTTGCACTTCTCTTTTGGCTCCTATTTGCTTTCCTATTACAGACTGTCCATACAGGGAAACTGTGTTCAAACATTAGGACATACGAAGGCTTCCATTATGTGGGAAAGGACTTGGGCTAGGTTAATATTACAAATTCAAAATGTCATCAATTCCATACAAACCCAGAGAGTTCTAGATATTACTTGCTTAAAGTGCTCTATTACCCTAGCCTTTCTTTACAAATAAAGAAACTGAGTCACACCTGTTTTTGACTTGTCTACACTATCATAGTTAGTGCCTGCATCCTATTGAATTCGAGAAAACAGTTCTGAGTGTATTGATAGAGTTGAATGTATTTCAAGTTTTTTTTCCTTTTTTTTCTTTTTTGTTTCTTTTTGATCCAAGTTCTTTCTATATAGTTCTGGCTATCCTGGAACTTGCTAAGTAGACTAGGCTGAACTTGAACTCACAGACATCCTCCTACTTTGGCCTCCTGAGTATGTGAGCCATCATGCCCAATCAAGTAGTTGAAGTTTTTAATGAACTGACTTTGAAGTTAACCAGTTTGTGGTTAAAAAAAAAAAAAAAAAAAAAGTCATCTTACTTCTTTCCTGCTCCATTTGCCCCAGTCAGTCCAGACTGCTGTGATCAGCAATAAAAAGTTTAATTCAAAAGAAAAGTTAAGGGATATTTTCCATAGTAGTTTTATACATCTAGTAAGGATACTAAAAGAAAAACATTTATCTCTATTAATAAGAACACCATGGTAATATTCTTTCCACTCTTTGGTTGTTTGTCCAGTTTCATCTTTTATGTTTTACCTGATTTGACAAGGTAACTAGATGACTATGAGATAGCATCACTTTCAGTTCCTAGCTAATTTCACTGTTCCATAGTGAACATAGCTTGATGCAGTAGATCAAGTATTGGAACCCTGAACATAATATTGACTTGAATTTTCTTTTTACCCCTCCAGTATATTTTTGAACTTTGCATAATTTCTATAAGCCAACATGTCACACTAATGAAAGTAGGAATGCAGTATGGCACATTTTAAGACAAACAATTTGACTGAACAGTATGATTTGGTAAACTTTTAGGAAAGAGTTCACCTGAGATTTTTAACAGGATTTTAAAACATCATTCTATATATTATGTATCATTATAATAATTTCCGAATATGAGTGTGTGTAAAGGAGTCCTGTATGAAAACAAGACAGCTGTATGGCAATAGAAATTATTTGTCTGGGTTGTTGTGCTGTTAAGGGTTCAAAACTCTTCAAAATATATGAAAAAATTTTGGGATGTTAATTTTTTTTTTTTGTTTCATGGCTTTTAAGTTTCTTACAAGCATCCATGATTTGGAGGAAAAAAAAAAAAAGAAGTGTTTCAGTTCAAAAGGCAGCAAAGGAGGTGACAGCAGGGGACTTGAACACCTTGAAGAAAGAAAAGAAAGCACTGGGGACAAGGGAGAGCCATACAAGGATGGCTGATGAAATACAAAGTTTAGATCACAATATCTATATGCTGTTCAGCTGTGGTGGAAGTTTCTGCCACATTACAAAATTTACTGGATCACTGTAGCCTAATTTTAAAAAAAAAACTATATGCATTTAGATACAAGGTATCTCATTTAGTTGAGCATATATTTAGAAAAATGAGAATATAGGGTGTATTCTTTTCCAGGCAAAGTGACTTTTAGATCCTCAGCTTATCGATGGCTATCAGTGAGAAGTTTTTCACATTGGTCATTCAGAACTGTAATGACTTCTGTTCAAGGTTGTGTGAGTCAAATTTTAACAGAATTCACTTCATTTTTTTTTCAGACATGTATCCTCTTAATGAGCCCCCTTCTCCATCCAAACAGTCATATGTTTATCTGTCTATTAGTGAAGGCAGTTCATTCAGTAACACAAGGCATTTTAAATAATATATTGGTATTAGAGTTTTGGGTTCTATATAACTTTCGGATTAGGCCCAGATTGTAACATGCTATTAACTGGCATGATTGTTCATTTGATTAGTAATTTGATGTCAACCATGACTTGTTTTTTGTTTAACTGAATAGGAGAGTATCCTAGAGAAGTGTAAGTGAGAAACTCTTATCTTGTATCTCACACATTTAAAGCAATGTTTTAATCATTCAGAGGATGCAATGTTGGAGTTAAACAGTTCAGTTGGTATAGTGCTTGCATGCAAACATGAGGACTGAGTTTGATGCCCAATAATATGGTATAAAGCCTGGTTTGGTGGCACACATTAGTTATCCCAGTGCTGAGGGTAGGACAAGGTAGGCCTATCCTTGGGGCTCACAGGACATCTAGCTTAATCTAACCAAAGGGGTACCATATTACTTTGAAAGAGACTCTCAAAAAAAAAAAAAAAAAAAAAAAAAAGGAAATTCCTTCTGATGAATGGCTGTAAGATTGATCTCTGGCTTCTACAAATGTGGGCATATACCAGCAAATACACATACACACACACACACACACACACACACACACACACACACACACACACACACACGAGAGAGTGAGAATTAAGAGGACATTTCAAAAGTGTATCTTCCATCACAAGATGGTGGATATAGAAAAGCCTCACACTAGTTGGAAATTTTATATTTTAATTTTCTGCTTGTATAATTTCTGATGTTTTTCCTTTACTTTTTCCTTTACAGTGAAATTAAGTTAATAACTTTTTCTGATAGGTGTGAGAGGTAGATTGAAACCGAAATTAGAGTGTTTAGCTGTTAACTAAAAGTTCATTATAGTAGCACACTAATATTCTGGTTACTATGTAACTGAGTATTTGCTTATTTTTTTTATAATTGAAGAATTATGTTTTAATTTTAAATAATGTTTTGAGCTTAATGGTTTTATGTACAGAATTATGTACACCAAACTTCCACATTTGGTGAAAAGCAGTATTCATAGTCAGTGATAATGGTGCATACCTGTATTTCCAGCATTCTTGAAGTAGGAACATCTTACATTTGAGGCCAGCTTGGGCTATAGAGTGAGGCCTTGTCTTAAAATAATACTCCTAGTCCAGTGAAGCAGATAGGGGAGTTAATTATATAGAAGTGCTATAAAAATGTCACAGAGGGGCATTTCAGTTAAATTGGATTTTGGTTTTTTTTTAAGGATTTTTTTTTTTTTTTTAGACAGGGTTTCTTTGTATGTATCCCTGGTTGCACTGGAACTTGCCCTGTTGACCAGGCTGGTGTCTAACTCAGAAATATGCCTGGCTCTGCCTCCCAGGTGCTGGGATTAAAATGTGTGCCACCACTGCCCAGCCAAATTGGATTTTAAAGCTATCTCTTTGTGTATTTATGTATTAAGGTATAGGGCCTTCTTTCCCAAGTGCTGCATCTGGGACAATGCTGCAGAGCTCAGTCTGGTGGTGAGGATGGGGGAGAGCTGGCTGGCTAGCCAACCCTGCGACTACCCAGCTACAGAACTATGGCTATGAGTTGGCCCTTCCCAGCATCTACTCCATGATCTGCTGGAGCATGTGAAGGGGCTGGGCCTGTAGATCCAAACCTACAGGATCTAAGTTCTCTATGACATAGGGCAACAACAGGATATCCAAGAGCAGTCCCCGTGATGGTCCAGTACAGATAGTGCAGCAGAAGCCAGAGGCCTGAAACCAGACCAATGACTCATTGCAATGAACACTTGCAAGTAAAGATATATGGAGTAAAGGGTTTACTGAGTGACTCACCAGGCCACACTGCAGTTTCCACAATGAGATTTTTCTTTCTTTTTTTTTCTTGTAAATTTTATTTTTGGGGTGGGGGCTTTCAAGGACAGAGGGCAGATATGAAGACATGGGGAGATGAATGGGATCATGATAACACGATGAGAAAGCCACAGAGAATAACTAGGAAATTAAAAAAAGAGAACGGTTTTAGTAGTAGACGTGTGCACCAAGGTTCGAACAGGGTTTGATTTAAGAATTGGAGAGAAAGGCATTCTAGATAAAATGTTAGGTAGATGTAGAAATATGCTAATTAAGAATGTTTAACAAGATATGAGTGGCCGAAACAACCAAAAAATCCCCAGCAGAAACAAAAAGAAGTTATATTTATTAGTGGATCTGGCCACAAAGGGATGAGCTGTAGAACTTTGGGTCTTGTGTTGGAGTTTCAACTGTTTTTCCTGAAGGTCAGAGTAAGTTGTTGGGGAGATTAAAAAGGGAAGCTTCCCTGGTTATGTATGTTTTTTATAGAGACATTTTGACTTGTGGAGAATTTCATGGAAAAGTTTGCTGGAATGGAGGGAGAAGGCCAGTGAGGAGGAGCAGAGTGGTATGGTGGAGTTTGCCATTTAGAGTCAAGTTGTTGCTCATGTATGTCCTGCATCCGAATTTCTTTAGTCCTATACTTCCCATTTTCTCTCCCTCCCGACTAGCCAGGGTAGTCTCACCGAACTGGAAGCATTTCTCTTGTTTGTCTGTAATGAATTGCAGTGCTTTCATAGCCCAGCCCCTACCTCAGTGCTCTCTTCCTTTAAGCTTTCATTGGTTATTTCATCTTAATGAATAAGAAGGCTCTTTCTTCTTCTGAACTTTTGGCTGTCATGAGTTTCAGTGTTATGTGCTGATCTTGCTTTACAGAGATTTTCAAGTGCTTCTCTTGCATGGCTCCTCTTTTACGCTTATTCTCGTAAATCAGCCAATAATTATTAGCTAGGGATTTTTAAAATTTTACTTTTATTTTTCTTATTTTACAAATTGATCCCAGTTCTCTCTGTGTCCCTCTCTCCCTCTTTTCCTCCCTCTCTCCCAGCCTCCCATGTTACCCTACTACCCTCCCATCCCATCCCCCCCCCATTCTACATATAGGATGATGCCTTCCAGGAGGGGTCATCAAAATTTGTTAAGTCATTTGGAGTAGTGACTAGGCCCTCCTCCCTCCTGCCTCTAGGATAAGAGGGTATCCCTCCATGGGGAACGTGCTCCCCAAATCCTTCTGTGCACCAGAGATACATCCTGGTTCCACTGCCAGAGGTCCCTTAGACTGCCCAGGCCTTCTAACTGAAACCCATGTTAAGGGATGTAAGGGGGCCTGAGTCAGTCCAGTGCTGGATTACCAACTATCAGTCTGGGGTCCCATTTGCTCCTCCTTGTTCAGGTCTTAGCTAGAGATTTTTGTCTCTGTAGGTCAGATATATTGGGAGTTACATTGTTGAAAAGAGACTTAATAACAACATCAAACCAAACAAAAAATAAAAGTGGTAGTTTTTTTTTTTTTGTTTTGTTTTTTGTTTTTGAGATGTATTTATTTCAGGCTGGCCTTAAACTCCTTATATAGTTTAGGATGATCTTGAACTTCTTACTCATCTGCCTTTACTTCAACTTCTGACATGCTTGCATGCTATATCTGGTTTATGTGGTGCTGAGGACTCAACCCAGGGCTTCATATGTGCTAGGCAAGCACTCTCTAAATTAAGCAATATCCCAAGCCCCAAATTGTTGACTTTTTATGTGTTGTATTTTTGTTAGTATGTACATTTGTATATTATCCTGTCCATTCTTGTGATTCTTTTTCTCCTCTCTCTCTCTCCCTCCCTCCCTCCCTCCCTCCCTCCCTCCCTCCCTCCCCCTCCTCTCTCTCTCTCTCTCTCTCTCTCTCTCTCTCTCTCTCTCTCTCTCTCTCTCTCTCTCTCTCTCTGCTTTGTTTGATCTTGAATTCACTATGTAGCTCCTGAGACTGGCCAATACTGAATTCTGTCTTCCTCCATATCCCAAATACATGGGTTATGGTTTGAGCCTACATGTCTGATTCCTCTGTCTTTTCTCTGAGTTAGAAGTTCAAACAACTTCTAGGGTCATGAGAAACTGCCTCCTCTCCTTGTTTGTTTAGAGTTTTCTGATATCAGAGCCAGAACTCCCATGTAGAGCAATGGTACTGACATTAAAAAGTACCAAATGACAGTTTGCTGTTATTACTAGGAGGCTTCAGATCAATCTAAAAGTGATATGGGCTGTAGAGTCAAAAATTCCAGGTTCCAGTGTCCTTTTTGTCTTTTATTTACTTGCGATCTCTGATGAACACTAATACCAGAAATTTTGGCTCTTTGATTAATGTTTGCCAATCAGAGATATGGTTTCCTGCCTAAAATGATGGGTTGATTTTTGAGACATGGTCTTGCAGTTCTGTTGCCCAGGCTATCTATTAACTCCTGACCTGAGGCGAGCCTCTTGTCAGAGTCTCCTTAGTAGCTTGAACTACAGAAGCATGCCACCTTGTGTGTCTGGTTTGCCAGACAACACGGCTTGGATAAAATACACTAAATATTAAGAACACATTTAGGAGATTCTATAATGTTATAGCCATACTGTTAGCTCCTTATATCACCTGAATCAAATATGGTTATGGAACTGGACCATAGCTCCAAGGTATACATACATCTTGTCCTTTTACTAATCATCCTTTCTTTTGAGCGATTGTAGATGTAGCTGTAACTTTTGTTCACTCATTTATTAAATTTTAGATCCATTTATTTTATATGTATGAGTGTTTTTGATTACATGTATGTGTGTGCACTACATATGTGCCTGGTGTGTGTACAGGTCAGAAGAGGGTATCAAGCCCTCTGGAACTGGAGTTTCCTACGGTTTTGAAACCACCATGTAGGTGCTGCAAAAGAAACTGAGGTCCTTGCAAGGGCAATACATGCTTCCAACCACTGAGAGATCTCTCTATCCCACACTCTAATATTTTAAAGAACATGTCTACTGTTTTCTTTGAACTGATCAATTTCAGGCATTTAAAATTTTTGTTAAAAAATTCAGTAGGAATGTATGACATTCCGTCTTGTCAGGGAGCTTAGTGATCTTGTACAAATAAGGAAACGGAGTCATTCAGGTGTTGTGGGGACTGACTTAGAGATAAGTTTAAAAGCTATCACCTCTATTGTAGAAGTTATCTATAGCACTGAGTCATTATGCTTCAGGAACTCTTAAAAGTAGAAAGTTATTTAATCTCTCACTTCTTTTGTTCCTTTTTAAGCAATTTATAATTATAAGCCTCCTTAGATTTCACTGTACTAAGAACTTTGCCAGTAGCAACATGTCATTTAAGTGAAATGGTACTCATTTCTAACCTGATCTCAAGAACACTGTAAATACCAGCATTCTATGAAAATAGTATATAATAATATATGCTGATTTATATGAATCAGCACATCTGGTTAATATATTACCTGGTAGCCTTATCACTGAAATGATTATTATTGAATACCCAGATTTCTCTTGTTCCTTCTGCCAGATTTGGGAAGTATATTATTTTTTTCTGAAGCCAGAAAAGGCAAAGTGACATAATAACATAGTTGTAATCTTTCTGCTTAACTTGGCCTCTTAACGGTGATACCTATTGTGGAAGACAGCTCACAATTGGTGCATATAAATGTTATACATATTTTCATATGGTTGTTTATTGTGACCCTCAGGACTAGGAAGAAGCATATTCTGTCCAAGTTAAAACTTACTATACCATCAGGCTGAATCTGGTTTATTATTAAATGATATACTTTGACCATAGTTTTAAGAAGAACCTTAACTGAATCTGAATACTTGCTTTGAAGGTGGTGGCCTAGGGAAGAAGGTATTGCTGCCTTTTTCTGAGAAATAATGCAAAAACCACATTTTTTAAAAAACTCATCACCATTTGCACTGTCTTTCATTTAGTGAAGATGTTTGTTGAATTGCTCTGGATAAAGGGTACTCCAATGCTGCCAACAACATGGCTAAATTGGCCTCCCATTTCTATCTTTGGTCTCTATACAGTGGTACCTCTCATAAGTGAGAAGCTTCTGATTGATTCATAGAAGCTAGGTGCAAGACAAACACAGCATTAGGAAGAAATTACTCACAAATGGCCAGTGACTCAGTCACTAGTAATTGTGATGCTTGCCTAAGGGATGGGAATGTTTGATTACAGTCCTTTATTTTTGAGAATATCATATAGCTCAAGCTGACATCACACTTTCTGTGTAGTTGAGGGTAATTGCGGACTTTGCAACATCCTGCCTCTGCCTCCTGAATGCCGCAACTACTGACATGTGCCATTAATACTCAGTTTATGAGACAATAGGAATTAAGCCTATGGCTTCATGAATGGGAGCCAAACACTTTATCACCTGAGCTACTGCATCAGCCCACAATGTTTTTTTAAACAAGATATTTGTTGTGATGATTGTTTATAGACAGCCACATGTTTTGGTAAATGTTCAGTCAATATTTTGAGGAATTTTCATTGTACACCTAATTTGTTGTTAACAAGAGAAATTAAAATTAGGTTGAAAATAGTTTAAAACTTAGTAAAAATACTAGAAAGAGTATGTAATGTGGTGATCTACCATTAATTACTCAGACAGAGTAGTTAGTTCTCTAAATTTACTTATTTTTCCTTTGTCTTTTCCTTGGTAGAGGATTTTAATTCACACTCCAGATGTCATTTTGTTTTCCTACTACAGACTTTAGTGTGCATCTCTAAAAATTACTGAGTTCTTAAGAAAATCACTATGCCACTGTCACATCTTTAAAATATTCATACAATCCTTGATATTATCCAGTGTTCAACCCATAATCAAGTATCCTCAATTACCTCAAAATTAATTAGATTTTTAATCTAGTGTATGTGTAATTAATATATATAGCATCAAACTACTTACATAAATATAGCTCTAAATAATGTTAAAATCTTCACAGTTAATCTACATAAATAAGGTAGTTTCACATTTGTCTGTAATTCCGTAAAAGTATCTATTAGAGTTATCTTTACAAGTGTCGGTAGACTGGAATAGCTACTCTATACCATAAACAATAGATCAAATTTAGACATCTGATTTCACTGCCTTTATGTGGACAGTGGAAGAATTTTCCTGCCAAAGAAATTTTGTAGATAGCCAAATGAGAAAATATTATTTAATTGTATGCATATAAAAGATTCATACAGTGTTTTGATACGTGCATACACAATAACATGTTCATGTTTAGATTACTACCTCTAGTTTTGTTTGTTTGTTTTTTGAGACAGGGTTTCCTCTGTGTACCCCTGGATGTGATGGAACTCACTCTGTAAACCAGGCTGGCCTCAAACTCATAGAGATCTATCTGCCTCTGCCTCTGGAGTGCTGGAATTAAAGGTGTGTGCCAACCCCCCTCCCCCAGTTTACTAACTGTATTGTTATTACCAAATAAATGCTAATTTGTCGTCTCAGATGGCTTTCTTTGAAATAAATGCTAATTTGTCGTCTCAGATGGCTTTCTTTGTTATTTAGCCATACTCACATACACTAGATGTGTATGTAATTGACCCTACCAATGAACCTTTGCCAAAGAGTCAGAATTGTCAGTTTTTAAACCAGATTATGTTAATGAGGCTACAGTGTTGCAGAGGAGTGAAGTGGCTACACATGGGCAAATGGTCTAGTTCTCCACAGACTGGTGTAAGAAATTGTAGAACCAGTACTCTTTAGATACCAGTTTGGTGCTGGTACAGGGCTGAAAGGCAGTGGGTGTATAATTTCTCTAACTTTGGGAACTTTTAAATAACTTCATTCTCGTACTCCATGCCTCCTCTTTATCTTCTTGACTGAGTAGTTACTGACCCAGTCAAGTGAATGACTGCCCTCTTAAAATGTAAATGAGTGATAATTGTTGGAGCTCCTTACATAGCTGAGATTCTCTCTTTGTTTTGCTTTATATGTAATTATGTATATTTGTGTATTCGTATGTGCTCATGAGTATACTGCTTCCCTGGAGATGGATTTATAGGTATGTGTGAGCTGCCAGATGTGGCTCCCCTGAAAGACTAGTAAGTTACCTTAACAGCTGAGCCACCTCTCCAGTCTTCTAGAATAGGTATATTTCATTTATTATTCATTTCGAATAGGCATATTATGTGTATACCTATGTAATATATTGCACCTGACTGTTTTTGGTTTTGAATTCTGAAATCCTCACATATGGATGACTTTGTCCTTGAGGTTCAACTAAGGCCCTGCTATTTCTGTACACCTCACATTGATTTACTTGACATTATTTTTTCAAAGAGCTTTATATAGTCACAGATCATATGGATAAGATTGTACTTTTTTGAAGTTTGTATTGTAACTTGCATGTATCACCCATTATACAACTCGAGAACATACAGAATTCTAAGATGTGATTGGCAGAGACAGAGCTTCTTATAATATGCTCTACAGTCTTGTACCTTTTCAGAAGCGTCTGTGTGTATATAAAACATTTGAGAGTGAAAATAACCTTCCTTAGGTTGCCCTCATAGATTGTTGGTCTTTGGGACTGCAGTAGCTTACATTTTCCCCTCTTTGGTTGGATAGCTAATGGTCTCTAAATGTAAGAATTAGTTTACTATGACATGGTGGGGGGGGTCTGAATTTCATTCATGTTGAGTGACTCAGATTATCTACGTATTTTTTTTTTCTAAAACAGAGTGTATCTATGTTCTGTGATCTCTAAATTCTTACACTTTCCCACTACAGCCTATAGTTGTTCTTTCAAACTGTTTTCAGATTCTCTTGTGAGATCTGGAGCCTCCATTTTTATATAAGCTGAGTTGTCCTGAGACTACATCCTAAATTTTAAGTAGCTGTGTCTCTATATCCAATGAAATGAGGCTTTAATTGTAACTGAAAGTAGGGATTTGTACAGGGCTGTAACTCCAGTTTTTGTCACTTGTCCTTCCAGTTCTGCTATAGCTAATTGTGGATCAAGTTATATTATTGTATTACATTGCAGATCCTGGCTTTTAACTTCCTCCTTCCTTTAAAATAATTTACTTGAATGTTCCTAGTACTGAAGATCATATGCCCTGTAATGTTTATTAGTTATTTTTTGAAGACAGTACAAGTTTTCAAGACCTTGAATTATGTCTCATAGGATCTGAAAGTAGATCTGAAAGTACTTCCTTTGGCAGAGTGGAAATGAGCTAAGTAGGATGTGTATGCCAACTTATTGTTTAAAGGAGCTTCTTCCTGGCTATTTCAGGAGATTTCTTAGAAATGAACTAACTTTAAAGTGTATTTATGGCCACATCATTAAAACCAACCAACCAAATAAACAACAACAAAACCCCCCCAAAAATTTTTAGCTATCAGTTTGTTCTGTACAACAAGGTGGTCGAAATAGATGACCTGCATGGGCTTTGTTCAGCTTCTGTATATTAAGGATTAAAGATTATTGAGAAATGTAATCTGCCTTAACACAAATGCACTACATGTAGATTATAGTTATATTAAAAGTGGGAAATATGAAAGAATGCTGTTTAGGTTGAATATTAACAGTTGAATATTCCATCTAACTTTATAGTTTTGTTTCTAGGATCTGAGTTATTGTATCCAGTGAAGGCAATAGCAACACTCTTTTATCCATATATTTCCCTCTAAAGAGTATTACCTTAATTTTAGATGATTCTAGGCATTGAGGCATTTCTGTGGTTCATTAACCAAATAAATTACTCAAGCTATTGAGAGATAATTCAGTGATACTCAATCTCATAACTCTTGTTACTTTTCTGAGTTCATTGCATGTATTTGTGAAGCCCTTTACAAAGATGGCTTGGGGAATGATTCCTCAGGCCTGGCAGAGGAACCAAGCTTCATGCCTAATATGCATGTCTGGTAGCTCACAACTGCCTGTAACTCCAGAAATCCAGTGTCCTTTCCTGGCCTCTTTGAGCAGTAGCACTCAGGTGCACATACCACCCCCATGCTTATAGATAAAAATAAATCTTTAAGAATCATACAAAGTGTAGGATTTCAAACTATATACAAACTTCCAGTTTCACAGATGATTACAGAATACCTAAAACTTAGAGGTCAGAGAGAAAGAATACTATCACTGAAAAAGTAATAGCAATGTGTCAACACAATACTCAGGTTCACCATAATCTTAGGTCCCATAGAGTAGACTTGGATGATGGGTACAGGAAGTGAGTTGTATTATAGTAGAGGAACACTTGAGGGGTTTGTTACTTTAATAGTGACAAGCTCACAGCCTGGTCTTTGCTGGTTTTGGGAGATGTTACCTCATTCTGAAAATCACTTGCTACAAACAAAGCCCTGGGAAGTGGCCTGTATAAAATCCCAGCAGCATCTTTCAGTCTTGACATACAGAGCAGTAATGTACAAGGATGTTCTAGGATTGATGGCGGATTGTCTCCTTCTGAATATTAACACATTTCATCCTGACAGACATCAGTTTGTAGGGAACAAGAAAGGCTCAGAGCAGCTCAGTAACTTGCCGGAGACTCTCAAACAGTGAACTTGGCATTTAGACACAATGTTATTATAAAAATATGTGTTTTTAACACATCATTTTTCTATACTGCCTAAGAGCCTAAACCTTGGGGTTGCTTTAACCTAACCAGAAGACCTAGTAGTACTGTGGACTGGTGATGTTTTGGACCTGGCCTACATTTGTACCTTGTTTATGTATAATTTAGAAGACAGCATTCAGGGGCCATTTGTTTCAATGTTACTGAAAATCCCAAGTTAAAATTCTTTGAATTGCTGCCATGAAATAGTGGGGAAGATATGTGACCATTTGCAAAAATGCCATGGGCACAGAAGTGATGTGCCTGTGGATTTTTAAGGCTACAGGAGCACAGTTCTTAAAAATAGCAGTCTTGGTAGTTTGACCTTTATTACATAATTTCTGAGTCACCTCAAGGCTTGCTGTGCTTTAGTACTGCCATTGATGGTGATACATTTCTTTTTCTTTCTTCCCATTTGTACATTAGTGCACTCTAACAGAACACATGGCAAATCTGTTTGCATTCTTCACTCTGCTCTCCCCTCCCCATTTTCTGTTTGTTTGTGAACTTTTGTGTGAGGCAAAACTGCTTTGGAAAACTAATGCTGTCTCCTGTTACACAAGTACACGATATGCATTGTTTCTTGATTAGGGAAGTGCCAAGAACCACCTACCTTCTCCTGCTGCTTCCTATGTCTGCTTTGCTAAAGATTGGCTGCTATAAAAGTGTGGCATAGTCAGCCAAGTGCAATCTTTTTTAAATTAGTCTGCAGAAATGTTGTGACAAACTATTTTAGCATTGGTGTGTGCCTAGTAAGAGACCTTAGTTGTGGACTTAAAAACCAAATAATTGAGAGTACCTAACGTAGTTTAGGCTCTACTTATCTTTAAGCATCATCCTTCCAAAAAGAAAGTGCCTTTAATTTTAAAAAAACTATAATAGGTAAATTATATCACTAATATTCCATTGTATGCCTGGAGCCTATTTCACACTTATGATCACTATTAAAAATTGATGAGACATAATATTTATGCATTTTATGGGATACCCTATGGCAATTTGACACTTACTAATGTTAATGAGCTAAACATTCCTTGTTGGTTCTTTTCATTGAACTTTTTACCATACTTGAGAGAGAAGGATAGTTATGATGAGAGGGCTAGTAATTAAGCAGATGAAGAATGAAGAATTTTATTGTTTTTTTTTTTCATTTTTTCTATCCTTCAAAATCCATGTACACAGTTACTCTTCCATTGCTGTGATAAAACTACATGTTCAAGGCACCTTATAGAATACAGAGTTTATTTGGGCTTATGTTCCTAGGAAGGTAAGAGTCCATCATGGCAGGAAGACATGGCAGCAAGCAGCGTGCATGTAGTCTGTCTGAAGCAGGAAGCTGAGAGCTCACATCTTCAAATGTAAGCAGGAAGTAGAGAGAGCAAACTAGAAGAGGCATGAGGTTTTAACTTTCTAAGACCATCCCCAGTGACATACTTGACCCCTCAAAGCCATACTGTGCCAAGCTTTTTTTTTTTGGCCCACCGACCAGTTCACAAATCATGACATGGGACTTTTTATTAGTTATGAGTTTAGACTCTCGATAGCTCTTTTAACTTAAAGTAACCATTTATAAATCTACATTTTGCCTTTGGGCTTTTAACCTTCTTTCTTTCTTCATATCTTACTTTTATTATTTCCTATGTCTGGCTGGCTGGTGGCTGACTTGTGGCTGGATCGTGGCTACTTGGCTTCTTGCCCTGGACGTGTTTCTCTCATTTTCTCTTCTCTTCTCTTGTTCATTTTTAGCCTAGATTTCTCCTTTCTCTTACTGCCAGCCCCACCTAGCCATTCTCTGCCTATATATTAGCCATTCAGCTCTTTTTAAAAACAAATCGGGTGCCGAAAGTGGACAAGGTGAAACAAATGCAAAATGTTTTTACATAATTAAACAAATGCAGCATGAACAAAAGTAACAAACCTTTACACAGTTAAAGTCATATTCTGCAGCATAAACAAATATAACACGTCTTTACCCTGTTAAAATAATATTCCACAGCACCATACTGCTTAAACTTCCATAAATTGTGTACCAAGTAAGTGTTCAAATGCTGAAGACTTGTGTGGGGCAGGGGTAGGGCATGGAATCCAATTCAAAACACCTCACCATGTTAGTCCTGGTTGCTCATATTCTCCTTTTATTTTTGACTTCAAATCCAGAAAGCTTTAACATGTGTTAAGGACAAGTACATAAGAAAGGGCATAGGACTCCTCTGTTCCCAAAAGTTTTACATACACACACACACACACACAGAGGCACACACATACATACACATACACACACATGCACTCACACACACACACATAGACATACAGACACACACACACGCACACAGACACACACACATGTACACACAGACACACACACAGACATACACACACACTCACACACACACACACACACACCTTTAGACCATTGGTTTTCTGGGTGTGACAGTTTTAATTCCCAGGAAACATTTAATAATTTCTGTAGACATTTTTTGAGTTTAGAGTTATGAGACAGTGCTAATAGTATATAGAGTACAGCAGCCATGATGATGCTTTATATCCTACAATTCATAGGACATTCCCTGTACACAAAGATGTACTCAATGCAAAATATCAAGGTTGAGACAGACAAATTGAAAGGCTGGAAGACCTTGCTTTAGAACTTCTGACTATTACTGTATTTAGTGTGGAAAAACTCCTGTTGGTAGTCAGACATTCCTGTTTTCTTTTTTTTTTCCCCATTTGTCCTTTGCCCTGTATTGAGATAGGATCAGCTCATCCATGTTTTCAAGGAAGTATCAGTCATGTCATTGGCCCTCACAACTTGTATTCTTATCTTCTTCCTTCCTGCTAATCTAAGCTGGCTGGACTGGACTGTTACCAGCTTTCTGTTATGAATTGCACTTCTTATCACTTATCACATTTCTGACAACTAAGGAAAATGTGTTCTTTTCCTAATGGGGTTAAAAGGTGATTTTCATTTTGCTTATTGCTTGAGCCCTTGCCAGCTCTTGATGCTGCTCATATTTAACACTTCATCTATATGGCTTTTAATTATTTAATTGAGTTGTGGTATTACCATGTTGCTTAGGTTTGTCTTGAACTCATAATCTTATCTGCTTCATCACAAGTGCTGGGATTATTTGTGCTTGTGACCACACCTGATGACCCGTGTGTATTTTATATTCTGTGACATTGACTTCTCTGGTACCTTCTGCTTCTCCACTTGTTAATTTCCAAAGGTCCAGTCCTTCTTCCAGTCCTCACAGATTTCTCACTCTTTCATCTCTCCACACCACTTCAGGTGACAGATTGCCTCCCCAAATACCACCTGCATGTAGCTGATGCCGAACTTCTACTGCCATCAACATCTCAGTTGGAGACTCTGCCATGGCAAGCTCAGGGGATGTTTGGTTTGACTAAACACAGATTAAAAAGGAAAACTATATGACAGTGTTCATTTTAATGTTCTTCTTTGTGAGAAAAAGGAAAATCAATTGTCCCCTCACATGGTATTTATCAAGTTTACCTTCCCAAGTTGAGGTTTACCCTTGCCTCACTTATCAGCTGATTGTATTTCTTTATTAGTAGTTACTGACTGACCTTTATGATTCTGTTCCAGTTGAATCAAGGTTAACTTCCCCATTTGACCAATGAAAGTCATTTGCTACTTTGTGCTTAGCTGAGCAGAAACAAGGCTATTTTGTATTTGAGCATAATATTAAGTACCTAACTCTAATTATCATCCTTTTCTGTTTTTCCCTTCATTTAATTAAGCCATGTACTGCATTATCCCACCTATTTGCAATAATCTCTTCTCTTATACTTTTATTCTTTTCCTGTGAATTATAAGTATTTTGTTTTTACTTGTTTACAGATGACATGATCAGTTTCTTTACTTTCAACTTATAATTTCATTTTGCAGCACACACAGTCTTACTAACCACGGTCCTCATTATAAATGAGTGCTACAATGTATAATCATTCCTTGGACATCATCTACTTGCTATGTATGAGGCATCATGCTGAGGGTGTAAATACAGTTACAAATAGGTCTCATTCTTGAGAAACTTGTGGCCTATTGAGAAAAGAGGGGTAGGTGACTGTAAAGTCATAAGTGCAATTATAAATAGGTATGAGTAGTGTGCTGTTTGGAGTGCCACATACTTTGCCTGATAGAGACAGGAGATCCTCTTCAGATGGTTTGATCTGGGTCCTGGAGCATGAATAATAGTGTGGTCAGATTTGCTGGGTCTTGTCCCTAAACATTCAATGTGTAGGTATGCCTGGTTACTTTTACTACTGACAACTTGCTTAGGCAAGCTGCTCAGTTCGAAGAATTCTACCTTTGAAATTTCTCTTGTTCAATAATTAATCAAATATGATAAAAGATTTATAAGAGCCCACCTCAGCATTAAGTTAAGTAAGCATTATTAGGGCTAAGATAAGCAATTTCTGCCTGCTATGTACACAGAATTGGAGAATATGATGTTATAAACATGGTACAGGATGGATCATGTTAAGTGCAGATGCAGTGGTAAAGGTGTTTGGAGACACAGATAAGTTTCACTTCAAATGGAATAGTAGAGAGGACTTTCTGGGATGATAAGGACAAAAAGCTTTTAAAGAAAAGTATGGAGATTGTTTTTAACAAGTAGTAAAGCGAGGAAAAGCATTTCCTTTAGTGAGAACAGTATGTGTCTCGTAGTTAACATTGGCTTACATATAAGAAGGCATTGTAGACTGGATAACTTACACACAACAGAATCTAGTTTATATACATCTGTGCCCTGGAAATCCAGGATCAGGTTGTCGTGATGGCTAGATTCTGGTGAGGGTCCTCTTGTGAGTTACATATTTTTACTTTATTGTGTTATACTCACATAGCTGAGAGCTCAGTGATCTCTTGTCCAATCCTTAATATCACTCAAAGGCCCCAGGTACTTCCTAATACCATTACATGAGAGGGGGTGCAATTCCTGTGAATGTTCAGGAAACACTTTCAAAATAAAAGGCAAAATTACAAGGGAGCTAAGAATGAGGGCATGTTTGAGGAAATAAGCAGGATTTCAGGGAGTCTGGGATATGTGTATGAGAGTGGCTGATTATCAAGATGGTGGAGATTATGGCTCAAGCACAGCAAGCATCATATGCTTACTCAAAACTGTTTCCAATTTTTCCGATAACCTGGGTAGAGTGTTTGAGCAAGTGAGTAGGGGGAGTAGATTGGAACTGATTGGAGTGTATAATCAGACCTTACTCTGGAGTTTTGATAATTGGAAATATCATGAAGTCTAAATTCTTGTAAAACTATGTGGTAATTGCCTTGTTTGCAGTGTAAATATAGAGCATCCATTAATTCTGATACCCATTGGAATGTTTTAATTTGACAGATTTGAACCTGTGAAATTAAATACACACTGTAAATAGCATGCATTTTGATGACTTAGTTTTGTAGCAACTTAATTGGCCCTCTCTCCCACCTCACTCCTCTGTAGATCTGTTCCTCTCAAGTTTGTGTCTTTCAAAGTCAAGCTCTGTTATTTCTCCTCTACAAACAGATACTGGCTTAAAGGTCACATAATTTAGATTACAGGATTTGTGCTGTCAAACCAAATATGTAATGTCTTGGCTGGATTGCAGCCTGTCTTTCAAATATTCCAAGAGAAGTGCAAGATTTGTGACATATGTAACTAGGTAATTCTAGCTGCACTGAAGTATTTTTGTTGTCATGTGTGGATATCTACCATAAAATAAGCTAACTTAGAGACAGTTGTGGCAAAGTAATCTTAGCACTGCCCTGAAATAAATCCCAATTTAATGTATTTTACTTCAATATGTTAGTTTTTTAGTAAGAGACATTGTCAGCTTTAGTTTTATTACTACAGCTTTCACGATGGGGTAATTACCAATTAGAATCACATATGAATTTGAGATTAGAACCAGGTGAGTAAAAGTTGGTCCAGGATTGTATATAGTTGGGTTATCAAGCAAATATGTGCTTATGTCTAGTTCTTATGCAAACCTACTTGTAACATGCATCATATTGTAGATGTTTCTATTGGTTATGTTGTTTTGAACATGCCTGAAGTGTGTATGTGTGTTTATATGTGTATAAATATAAGGTTTTAGGATTTATCTGTTGATTCCTTAAAATTAAACTTTTTTATTTTTTATTTTTAATGGGGTGAATGGTTGTTTGATGTTCCCATCTAGCTGAAAGCAAAGATGTATAGGTCAGTGTTGCAGTCCTTGATACAGGGCTCATATTGTACTTGACAACTTTCTCACATGAGAATTGTGATTCTTGCTAAATCTCTTCTGAGCTTCCCAGGCACAAAGCATATTACTATAAACGAAGAGGACAGGAAATTCCTGAGCTATAAATACATAAAATACATAGCCATATGAAAGGCTCTTGTGGAGGGGCTCCCCTGGTATGTTGAGCCAAAAATACTGTTTGGCCTGTTCTTTTCCTCTTCTTACTGAGATTGTCTTGGGAATTGGAAGCCCAGTCTTGACTCAGAGTGGTTTCTGTTTTGTTTCTTTCTCAGGGACACCCATATGTGGTACCATGAATACTAGGCTTCTTAGGAATCCCAGGCTGGACCATATGACTTCATACCACAGAGTTAGGACTGAGTCAGGAGCTTTTCCTAGCTAATGGCTTCTCCTCCTATTTTGCTTCCTAGGATGGGACACTTCTTCCCATAGATATCATGATGCTATATAATATGTATCAGTTTCGAAATTCTATCTTTACCTTTTCAAGTTAGGAATGAAATATGGGTATTTGTTAGGAAGAAGTTGACGTTGTTATACACAGAGTAAAAGTGTGAGTCAGCATTTGGTAAGTGGCTTATGAATGGCTGGGATTTAGACACAGGAAATATTAATAACATGGGAGAAAGTAGACTAGGAACTGAGTCACTAAGAATGTCTTCCCGTTCCTCTGTGTGTGTGTGTGTGTGTGTGTGTGTGTGTGTGTGTGTGTGAGAGAGAGAGAGAGAGAGAGAGAGAGAGAGAGAGAGAGAGAGAGTCACACTTGCCAAGGGGAAAATACTCACTTATAATTTAAAACAATATACTTTAGCCTTCAGGAAACCATGGATTTAGTGTGTTTGGAACTTTCACATATATTGTTTAAAAGTTTGAGACATGGATCTGTTTCATTTTAAGAAAGTATATGCTACAAGGACACAGTAAGCATAGTAAGTCAGTAAACAAAATATAATTGATTTGTAGAACACTATCTTAAATTTCAGTACTAATCATCACTACACTGTTTTTTTTTTTTTTTTTTGAATGTCCAGTACATTGAACAAAGCCATTTTAAAACAATCCTAATTGGGTTCATATATTTCTTGTAGATATGTTTATGAATGAACACTGTTGTTTAGAGTTTAAACAAGTTTAATGCTCAGTTGTGCTTTCACATGTTTAATGAGAACAATGAAAGGATTTTCAAGGCATTAGAAATATAGTTTCCATTTCCTCTGCTGCCTTCATTCCTTTTAACAGATTTATACAGATTTGTTAACAGTCATATTTGAACCATTTCGTTTCAATGTCACCAGGAAATCTAGCTAAAAATGTAGTTTCTAGAGCAGCGTGGACCTAATGAACCAGAATTCATTAGTGTGTGCCCCCAAGAATCTGCATTAATAATCTTCCTAGGTGATTCTGTACTATACAGTGGGATACCCACTAATGTCATATATATAGTTTTCAAAATGGCAGTCCTGCAAGTCATTTCTAGCCCTCAGATTTGTTTTGTTTTACTTTCAATGTTGACTTTTAAGTTTTGCAACCCTTAAGAATTGGGAGTTCACACACAAACCAAATTTCTAGGTTCTCTTGAGTCATCAGAGTGTATTTACAGTAATGGCTCCATGTTTCTTCATGTATTGCAGTAATCCACTCCATAGGAATGACATCTGTGAGGGGTCATGTGCTCTAGGGTTTAACACACTCCTCACCCCCTACCCTGCATGACAGCTTTGGTCATTTAACTGGTACGTATTTCTCTACAGCTGACCCACATCACACATTCTCAGAATTTTTATGCATTTAAATCTTCAGATTCAGGATCCAGATATTTCAAATAGTGAGGAGAAATGTTTGGAAATATGTGAGATAGGTTGGTAGAAGTATAAGAGAAGTTAGAGGACTAGAGAATTGAGCCTCCAATGCTTGGCATTGAGCCTCTTTAAAGGGGAAAAGGAAGAGGAGGATTTGGGAATGAACAATTTTAGTGATTGACTAAGTTGGGGTGGGAACTGGATGGGAGATTGAAGAATATTGCCAAACCTGTACAGCTCCAAAGACAGAACTGACTGGGGCAGCAAGAATGAAGACAGATACACAGACTCACAGGACAGGTGGGGTAGGTGATTTCAGCCCTCTGGTGGGGAAACCACAGCATCCTGGAAGTTCACTGTGTTTATTATGTGGAGTTGAAGAGAGAGGAGGGGTTTTTGCATATAGCTGGACAAGGAGGTAAGGTTTTTGCATACAGTTAAGCAAGGAGCTAGGGTTTATGACATGCAACTAAATCAAGGATGACAAGTTTAGCAAATCTCAGTGGGAGCAGTCTCTGTAAGGGGAGCAGGTTTCAGACTATAAATATTTGAGGGGAGAAAGCTGTGGTGGACACTTTCTGATCACACTATCAGCATCTACACATAAACCATGGGTGGGAGGCACTTTGCCATTCATTACCCTGGGTCTGATGCTATGGGTTCCTTGATATGGCCCATGGCTGTGTCTTTTTCAACCACACACATCCTTCAGCACTTCACTCATGCAAGGTTTCCACCCCAGCCCCCCAGCTCCCTACAAACAGGCACAGTGGAATGTTGGTAGTTGAACTTGCTGAAAGACACAGGACACTTCGGTGGTTGTGAGGCATCACTGCTAGGTACTGAGATGTTGCCTGCTATGGAGGAGAGATGCTCTCCTGCTGTGGAGAAGTTGATTACTGGATGGAGTACGAGAATCTCTTGAGGATATGTATAAATTGAAAACGTGTGCTCAAAAGCCTCTACTGTCCTTTCTTAATGTAAGCAGGAGAAAAAAATTTATCTACTCAATTGTAGCTCGAATGAATAGACAGAAAACTGTCCTCCACCTTAATCTAACTAAGCAGAAATACATACAGAATCTAACTAAGCAGAGATACATACAGAGTCCCTGTGTGGAGGTGTTTGCAAATCCCTAGAGGATGTAAGATTTGCCTCTAAAGGGGTTGTAGATTAGTAAAGATTGACACATTGCAGTAGGACATTATGGCACAGTGATTTAATAAAAACAGCTTCTTTCTTGCAAATCTGAACTTTATCTTTCCCTTTATCTTTTCTGCATTTCAAATTCTTTTCTGTGTGTATTCTTTAATCTGTGGACTCTGGGAGCATGCTGTATTGTAAAAAGTGTTTGCCAGACTTTTTTGTTTCTGTTTTTATCTGCAAGAAATGGTTTCTTTGGGAACATGTTCTGAATGGAGGTTACTTTCCCAGGGTAGCACCCCCTTTTCGAATCCTACTTAATATACATTGCAGATGAGACACTTTATTAATAGTATCTATCAGCCTGAGCTGTGGGAGAAGACATGTACCATATGGTATAGGAACAAAGAAGGAAGTCCCTTCCTTTCTGCTAGGCTCTGGGCTGACCCTAAGCTATATTTTCAAATTAGTCCGTTTACCTCTGTGCCTTTCTCCCTCTTTCTTCATACCCCTTTCTGTACCTTGGTACTCTCTGTTCAGGGGCTTCCCCTTTTGCTGTGACACCCACCCCAACAGTTTGCTACTTCTTCATTGTCCCCAGTTACTTGCCCATTTCTTCTTTCCAAACTCTTCATCTTTGTGCAGTCACTTAACTCTTAATTATGACAGAGAACTTGGTTATTTTAAAATTGCCTTTGCAGATGAAGATGGGCTACTCAGAAGAACAGGAGCTAAGGGCAGGTGGTGAAAAAGAAGGCTTGGAGGAAGCAGTGACTCTTACCCTGTTTACTATTCTGATTTAAGGATTTCCTCTGCACATGTTTTCTAAATTGTTCTTTTTCTTTTCCTTTCCTGTCTCATCTTTCTCCCCGCTTCTCCCTTTCTTTCTTGCCTTTCCATGCTTCCCTTCCTTTCTTTCTAGACAGGATCTCAGGTAGCCTATGCTGGCCTTGCACCGGGGCACAGAAATGACTCTGAGCTCCTGATCTCCCTGTTTCTACTTCCCAAGTGCTGGACTTACAGCTGTACAACACTGTGCCCAGTTTTATGTGGTACTGTTTATCAAACATCAGGTAAACTTGGTGAGAACCCTATGAACTAGACTATGTCCCAGGGCACTTTTATTTCTTTTTGAACTGCCATGGTAGCTGGAGACCGAACTTGACCTCACATGTGCCAAGCGAGTATTTTGTCACTGAGCTGCATGCTTAGTTCTATTTTCTTTATTTTTTAAAATTTTAAACATGCCCAGGAAGCGGTCTCCTATACCAATTTGTTCAAGGGTACCTCCTACTTTCTCTTCTAAGAGGTTCAGTGTGGCTGGATTGATGTTGAGTTCTTTGATCCATTTGGACTTGAGTTTTATGCATAGTGACAGACATGGGTCTATCTGCAGTCTTCTACACACCATCATCCAATTGTGCCAGCACCAATTGTTGAAGATGCCTTCCTCCCCCCCATTGCATTCTTTTAGCTGTTTTGTCGAAAATCAGGTGTTCATAGGTGTGTGGGTTTATATCAGAATTTTGGATTCGATTCCATTGGTCTACCTTTCTATTTCTGTGCCAATACCAAGCTGTTTTCAGATCTATAGCTCTGCAGTAGAGCTTAAAGTTAGGGATGATGATGCCTCCTGAAGTTCTTTTATTGTACAGGGTTGTTTTGGCTATCCTGGGTCTTTTGTTTTTCCATATAAAGTTGATTATTATCCTTTCAAGGTCAGTAAAGAATTGTGCTGGGATTTTAATGGGGATTGCATTGAATCTGTAGATTGCTTTTGGCAAGATTGCCATTTTTACTATATTTATCCTACCTATCCAAAAGCATGGGAGATCATTCCATTTTCTGGTATCTTCTTTAATTTCTTTCTTTAAAGCCACAAAGTTCTTATTATATAGGTCTTTCACTTGTTTGGTAAGTGTTACTCCAAGATACTTTATGTTGTTTGTGGCTATTGTAAAGGGTGATGTTTCTCTGATTTCTTTCTCAGCCTTTTTGTCATCTGGATAAAGTAGGGCTTCTGATTCTTTTGAGTTTATCTTGTATTGTGCTAGTTTGCTGAAGGTGTTTATCAGCTGTAGGAGTTCCCTGGTAGAGTTTTTTGGGTTGCTTATGTAAACTATCATATCATCTGCAAATAGAGACAGTTTGAATTCTTCCTTTCCAATTTGGATCCCCTTGATCTCCTTTTGTTGTCTTATAGCTTTAGTTAGAATGTTATTTCCCATAAGTACACAAATTTTACTCAGAAACATAACCACCCCTGCATTTAAATCTCAGGTACCTTTAACAAATTATCTTTCTTTTACAGCAGAAACCTCAGTGCAATGGACCAATGAGTATTTGGAACATCTGGATGCTGTGTAACCCTAAGCTCTGAATTCAGTACTGCAGGTCTAGGAGTAAATGCTGTCAGGACAGTTGAATAGCAAAGAGGGGACACATTACTTCTCTCCCAGCTCTATTTTCTACATTTCAACTCTTGCTTTTTATAACAAGTCAGCCCATCTCATTCATAGTTTCTCTGTTTTCCTGACTGCTCTCTTAAAGGCAACACAAAAAGCTTCAGGAGTTGAGAGGAGACAAATGGCAAGGAGTACATGTATAGTATTTTCATAAGTTTTATACTAGCTGTATGGCCTTTGGAGTAAAAGAAATGTTCCTTAATGTTTGAATGTAAGCATCAGTTAATAAAAGTTGTTGCATAGTTCTTACCTCCAAATCCAATATTTCCATGCAATCTATAAGCTTAAACAGTGGTCATTGAAGCAGATGATGAATATATTTTAAAGCACAGGTTAATAATGCTTTACAAATTACTCTCTGTTCCCGTGTGTTGAGTTTTATGTTTGCCAAAGAGTAGTTTGCAGGTTGCATTAGCTTCCATATATATGTGCATGTAATTGCTATTGTAGTTACATGACTTAATTAAACATGTAAATTGATGAGATATGCTGGTGAGAAGAAATCTATTAAAATTCAGAATTCTTTTTGCATGAATTGATATGGCAACTACAAAGATTGCTACTGAAATAGGCATGAAGGAGGTAAGCAAAAGCCCAGGGAAAAAAATCCAAACATACATTAGAAGGAGTCGTAGGATTTTACAGGTCTCTGTAGGTTCTCTTATAGAGAACAGTAAATAGCAGATGGTAGAATGTGGTTTTTTGAAAGAAGGTCGCTTTGAATTCCAGCTGATGATCCTATAAAGGCCTTAGCTCTGCCTTAAAAAATTGATAAATTAATGTATATTTCAGTGTTTTCAATTTTAAAATGTTGAAGATAGGTTTTTCCTTTTAGTGATTTTTTATTTTAACCACCTTTTAAAACTTAACCTCCTGTGGTACTTACTGTGTCTATATAATGCTGTCTGCAGTAAAACATAATTTTCCATGCTGAGAAATAAAATTTTAGTGAGCACTTCCCTTTTTTGGTCATTTCAGGACATAATAAGTGGTTGATCTACCTTTGAATGAAAATGCATTGAATTACCATAGTAGTCAAACAGATTATAATTCCTAAAAAGTTACTAATCATAAATTGCTACTTTATTACATCATCCTTCTTATGTTAGATGAGGGCAATTATTGACTATGGAAATTTTAAATTGGGGTAATTATAAAGTAGGAAATAATTTAATAATCATGGTGGATTCCTTCTGATTAAAGATTTTTAAAGTACTTATCCAAGGCTTCTGTATAGAATATCTTTGGCTCCTCCTTGTAAGTGGGAAGGATTTTGTGTCTGTCCTTTGATATTCCTTCTTTGTCTTTTAGTAGGGCTTTTGTTTGGGAGATTATTAAGTACATTTGTAAGTGAAGTCTGGTGTGGCATTCTGGATGTTTTCTGTGTCATAACACTCTTCTTTTTTTAAATAGGGAGACAGGGTCTGGCTATGTAGCTCAGGTTGGCATGGAACTCTGTTTGCCTATTCAGCCTCCTGAGTGCTTGGATTTTAGATCTGTGGTTGCAACATTCTCCATGTATACTCTATGCAAAAATCATATTTTTTACTTTATTTATGTCTTTTTAATGATCATGTGTGATCAAATGGTTAGAATTTGGGTATGTAAGGATCATCTGGGTCAGGGATTCCCGTATGATTGTTGCTTCATTCTTCTATGTGTTAATTTCTCTAGTGTCTAATTTCTAGATTGCTTTTGAAGATCAATGACAACTTTTCAGTTTTCCTTTTGTCAGTTTGCATGGATTAGTTTAGATGTGGAAGTCTAATGACAGTGGGTCTGTGGATCTCACGTGTAGGACCCTCCTACCCTAAACCCACCACCATAGAATGAGGGGAGTTAATGGGAAGGATAATAGATTCAGAGTTTGTATGTTTGGTAGTTTTATTGGTGATGCAAAGAACTTGAATGCCTGTGCATTACTATGCTAGCTGCACAGTAAATCACATGGATGAAATATCAGAGTTATCATACCATATGAGGTAGAGAATTAGTCTCATTATTTTCTTTCGTGCTTAAAGAACTAACTTGCCATTTTTGAAACTATCCATTATGGCATACATTTACAATCTCAGTGTTTGGAAGCCAAGTCATGAGTTCAAGGCTGTTATGGTCTATAATGTGTGAGGACTTGTTTTAAAATAATAAAACAAACGAAACCCCCAAATAACTTGCTCTCCCCATTTTTCTTTAATTTTAACTCTGGTCTGAAGGGATAGCTCAGGAGTTGATAGCCCTGTCTTTTCTTACAGATGAGGCATATTCATTTTTTCTAATTGCTAGAACAAAGGACCAACCTGATGTAGGTGGTGAATACTGTCTCACAAAAGCAAATTTGGTGCAGCAGTCCTTCATGGTCTCTTTCATTTTTTTCCTTCATCTTCCTGTATTGACTCCCTCAATTATAGATAGAAACCCTTTCCTCCCTAAGTTGCTTTATATTATGTTTATTATAGCACAGAAAGAATTCTATATAGGAAAAATATACATTATATAAATATATATCCCTATATATATGCCTGCTAGTTTTGTTAGTACATCTTTTATTCTCTTTAAAACATCTTTGTTTTATCATTCTGTATACATAATTATAGTTACAGTACAGAAGGACTTGTGGCAAAAGGTGATAACTCATGACCCACCCCTTGTTATATGTAAGTATTTGCTAGTGGTGACCTCTCTGAGAACTTGTCATCCTTTTATTCTAGCAGCTTCCTTCGTATCTACAAATATTATGCCATTATGTTTTCCTTTATCTGTTATAGATATTGTCTATTCACTTCCTTCTCAGATAGAAGAGGATTAATTTCCCACACTACCCTTCCTTCCTGTTCTTATCATCACAATACAGTTGTTAACTATTTTTAGTTTTTGTGTAAGATATCTATCTTTGTTTGTATAATGAGTACTTTATATGAGACTATGAAGATAAATGTGAGTTCACGTAGATATTTTATAATTGCCCCTTTCTACTCTATCCTCCATCTGTATTTACCAAAAGGAAAAAGGGGGAATCCTGATTTTGCAGTGGTTCCTCATTCCCTCATGCTGGCCACCCTGGTGAGGCTACCCTGTATGAGAATGGTATGGCATGTGTGTATATTGTATGTGGTGTGCATTTGTGTTTGTACATATTCACATGTTTACACAAGCAATTATGTATACAGGAAAAAGATTCATATGCATTTCAGACCTTTTTCATATGAGAAGAGGTTATAATGGAGACCTGGAGATATTGAGAGCCTGAACTTGTACATACTCTGTATACTTGTTCTTCGGTTTAAAAACTTTTCCTTTACCTTGACAGACACTCATTCATAGCATTTGCAATCACTGTTTTTTGTAGCAGTGTTTAACTTAAATTTCTACCTCAAGTCATAAAAAAACAAAAACAAAAACAAAAAATCCAGCAATTTTAGGTTCATAGCAAAATCAAACAAAAACTGCAAGGAGTTGGTACATAACATCAGCCTTCACAGGGTACATAGCCTTCCCTCCTGCCAGCATCTTATGCCAGTGAGGGAACTTTGTTGCAGCCCAGGAACCTACTTCAGTTTTAGCTAATTGGGTAGAGGACTGCAATTGCTGGATAATCCTATGACTGTATTTGAGTTTTGTAGGAATTTGCTAAAATACCTTTCAAAGTGAATCATATAGGGATTTTATACACTCTGCTCCTAGCATTTCTTTTTCCTATGTAATCTGCAGTCATTAATATCTTGAGAGATGGCTCAGTTATTAAGAATATTTACTTTTCTTTCAGGGGGTGCAGGTTCAGCTTGTAGCATCGGCATAGTGGCTGTTCACAACTCATCTGTAAATGCAGTCAGAGGGGGGTTGTCCTACATTCTCTTCCGACTTCCACAGGCACTAGGTATGCACATGATATATACACATATATGTAGGCAGAACAGTTATTCATATAACAATAAAAAATTAAGAAATATTTAAGTTCTCAGTTTAATTATTACCTCATTGATTCAGGTATTCTGCTGCACTGCTTGATTTTTGTGCATATATATATATATGTATATATATACATATATATATATTCTTTTCATAGTTATTATTCTGTTTTGGGGGAGGTGATGTATTAGTATTAGTCATGGTCTCACTATGTAGCTTTAGCTTGCTTGGACTCCTATGTAGCTCAGGTTGCTTATCATGATCTTCTCATCTCTGCCCTCTGAATGGTGAGATACATGGTATATACCACTTTACTGGCTCTGTGTGTAACTCTTTAATGCCTATTTTTCCACTAGTCTCTTTTTTTGTTGATAGACTCTCTTAAAGTGTGGCCCACCTTTCATTTCCTCTGCTCAGTGTTTTATCTCCAATATTTGACAGTGTGTGTGTGGCATTTTAGCAAGTATTTCTGAAATATATATTATGTATGAATGAGTGAGCTGATAAATCAATAAAGCAATAAACTTGATGAATGTTCTCTTTGCCATTTGATGAATAATTATGTTGTGTCTTGGTATGTTTGTTTGCTTGAAGACTAACATAGAAGACAGAAGAGTAAGTAGGCAAAATCATTTGGAACTTTTTAGGAAACTGGACAAAAAAAATGTTCTCTAGATGCCATCTTCTGTAGGTAAATTTCTCTCTCTCTCTCTCTCTCTCTCTGTATTGCTACATATATGTATGTAAGTATTAAAAATTATATAATCTTGAGTTAATTTTTGTGGTTATTGACTTATCCATGGAAATATTAGTTGTTCTCTGTCCTTCTATTTCTGTTTCTATGTGAAAATCTGGATATGTGTCAGTGTGCTCACATGAGTGTGTGTGTGTGTGTGTGTGTGTGTGTGTGTGTGTTGTGTGTGTGTGTATATGAATGTATAAGTTATAGTTCCATGTCAGGAACATTCTATTGCAGTCTGTCCTCTTTGATTGAGACATGGTCAGTCACTTAACCTGGAGTTCACTTTGTCATCTAGTCCAACTGGCCAGCAAGCTCCAGGGATCCACCTGTCAACCCCAAATCCATCACTGGCATAAATAGGTCTGCACTTCTGTGCTTGGATTTACATGGTTATTAGGGATCCAGACTTATATCCTCATGTTTGCATGGCAAGAACTTTACTCACTGAGGTATTTGCTTAGACCCTTCTTTCTTGTAAGTGTCATGAATAGTTATAGTCAATTGGCAGGTTATCTGTGTTGTTACTACAATAAAAATTTGCTTTCCTGCAGTGCTTAGGAAAATATGTAATTAAATATAAAATTTAAATTTTTGTGAAGATATGAATATGGTTTCTGATAATCAAGTATGCATGTATGCATATTTGGAGAAGGTTCTCACTATGTAACAGTGTCTGATCTGGAACTATATGTAAACCATACTGACCCCAACTCAAGAGATCTACTTGCCTCCACATCCTGAGTGCCATGATTTAATATGAATCTCCACCATGCCTGGCTAATAAATGTACCATGTAGAAAAAAATCTAGACTACATAGCTTGTATTTAGATTGTTCATTTTTGTGTAACACAGTAGCATTGCAATTGAACAGTTGACGGTGAACCACAGAACAAAGACTTTCAATTTAAGGTAAATATTAACTTATGATGCAAGATATCAGTGGTGTCACATTGAGTTGAAAGTATCACTGCTTTTGTTTTGGGTAGGTTTTCACAGTGTAATAATATACTCCAACCAATGCAGCTTATGTAAGAAAGCATTTAATTTGGAAGCTCACAATTTCAGAGTGCTAAAGGTCCATGATGGCCAAGCAAAGCCATGGTGGTATTAACAACTAATTGCTTATATTTTGATGTGGACCCCAGAGCCCTTCCTTAGTGACACATGAAGTATTTAAATATGGTAATCAAGTATTTAAATATGTGAGCCTATGGGAGCCGTTTTACTGCAAACCACCATACCATTTAACTGGCTGGTCTAGAACTATCTAGACCAAAGTTCACAGAGATCTGCCTGTGTCTGCTTGAGATGCTGACATTAAAGTTGTACACAACCTCAACTGGCTAAACTTTATTCTCTAAGGAATTTTTTTTAAGATTTATTGTTTTTATGTGTATGGATATTTTGCCTACTCTTAAGCATGCATATGTTCCACATGGATCTCTGGTGCCCATGGAGGTTAAAAGAAAAGAATGTATGGAATCCTTTCAGATTCGAAAAACTGGTGGTTGAAAGCCTGAGCCATCTCTCCAGCCTTAAACTTTAATTTAATTTATGGCTGAATTAGACATGTTCTTCCATGGTAATATTCATTACATGGTGAAAAATTTGTCTTCTGTCAGCCTTGGCATTATAGTCATAGTCCAGGAAGTGGGACACATAAGATGGAATGTAATGCTCTAGTTTACCCTTGATCTTGCTTCAAGCTTCAGCAACTATTGATTTAAACAGATTAGGATTTGAGAGATTAACTACTATCTAGTATTTATGCATAGCCCAAAGCAGCAGTGTTATAATAGAGAACGGTTTACAAATAGAATGAATATAAGATGTTTCCTGTCTTTTGCTTTTGTATTATTTTAAAAAATGTTTTATCTGCTGACTTTGTCCTGAAACCAAAAGATCAACCTAAGGGGTTTATCTATTTGGAGCTCTCTCATTTAGACTGGGACACCTATATAACTCTTTCGTTTTGTTAGTGCATACAAAACTGTATTAGTATTTTGTTAAAATGGCACATACAGCTCAGTGCAGATAAATTGAAACTATAAGTTAATAAACTCACAAATTACTGTAAATATGTCCAATCAGTATCCTCTTAATAAATAAATTTAGATATAAATACTTTCCTAAGTAATAAGAGAAAGCCATTTCTGTCCCAATCTGCACCCTTGAAGAGTTTTATAATTTGAGAGGGAACAAGTGTTTTGAATTTGTATATTCTACTGCATTAAAAGTAAAACATTGTAAATGGAGATTGTTGTTTTTTTTTATTTATTTGATATCATGTAAACTGACATACAGTGAACCAAAACTATTTAAGAAGAGTATAAAGCTGATTTTCGCATATGTGAAAACGGTCTGTATAGTCAAGGTAGTAAATTCTCCATGCTTAAAGATGCTATGCCATGATAAAGCCTTGAACCTCTATCTTCTCTTTCATGTATCAAGAAATAGCAGTTTACAATTTTCTCAGGACTTTGGAAGATTCTGTAGACTTGATTTTTAGTAAAATACAGCAATAAAACCTGGTTACAACATTCTCCTTTTTAATCATAATTATTTACATATCGTTTCAAAGAAATGCTTCACATTTTTGCTACAGTAGTTTTATTTTACTCATTTTTTTTCTGTTTAGTTTGATTTTGTTAGCCGAAGGTAGCAACTAAAGGCCTTTAAGAACTTATATTTATGATGAAGAGATCCATTGCTTTAAATCCTTCATAGTGTTTGTGTGGCATTCCACAATTTCGCTATAGTATAATTTTATTGTTGCTTAGTTACAGATAATTTCAAATTTTTCTTTTGTATTCATCTTTGATTTATCAGTTATTTAGAAGTGTTTTATTATGTTAATATTTTGGAAGTTTATATGTAAGTATGCTTGGTGCCACAAGAGGGCATCAAATCTTCTCAACCTGTAGGACATGACCCCTTCAGGGGTCAAACAATTTCACAGGGGTTGCCTAAGATCATTGGAAAACACAGTTATTTACATTATGACTCACAACAGTAACAAAATTATAATTATGAAGTAACATTGAAATGATTCTGTGGATGGGGTTCACCAAAATAGAACTGTATTAAAAGATTGTAGCATTAAGAAGGTTGAGAATACTGCCCTAGAACTCGAGCTTGTGATAGATTTGAGCCATCACGTGATTGCTGGGAATGGAATATAGGTCCTCTGCAAGACCAACATATGTTCTTAACTGCTGAGCCATCTCTATGACCCCAGAAATCTTTTGATTTTCATTTCTAATACATTTCTTTTGTGTATAGTGTATGTACTTTGTGTGATTTGAATACTTTGACTTTCATTGTGGTTTTAATTTTTAGTAAATGAACCACACACACTTGAGAATAGTACATATTGCTTTGTATTGAATATTCAAGTTCTCTGTCGTCTTGCCTTCTGTTTCCTATTTTCTATTAACTTTCTTCCTCCATGTTCTATCAGTTTTTGAGAGAGAAGCATTAATATTTCTGAGTGCAATTGTGGCTTTGTCTGTTTCATTTACAGGAATAATTATTCAGAATTAATAAATCTGATACCCCTATATCATTGTGGAATGATTTTTTTCTTTTATTCCTGGCAGTGTTTTGTTGTTGAGGCTACATTGTCTGATAGTAACACTACTTCACTGATCTTTTTTTATTACCATTATTGTATGGCTTATAGTCTTTCAACTTTTATGTACCAGTCTCTTTAATGCTTTCTCCTTGTCACTGGGTTTTAGCAATTTGATTACAATGGGCCCTTGGTTTATTATTCTCTGCTCTTTTGGGCTTTTTGAATTAGTTTATAATTTTTCTTTTAAATCAAATTGTATAAATTTTGCTTGCTGTACCTTTTAAGTATCTTTGATCTACTAGCCTATTTTTATCCTTGGGATTTCAATTGCATATATTTTTGGATTCTTAAAATTTCATTTTCATTTCTATTGTTTGTTTCTTTGCTTTGTGTTTCATTTTATCATGCTTCTGTAGCACATGTTTTCTGGTGTCCATGTCTAATAAATATTTGCCATTAGTCCTTCAACTGGATGTTTTGCTCAGACATTGGGGCTTTCATCTCTACTCACCCCATCTATTGAAAATTCCCAACATGTGTAACAAGTTAAAATAATTTTAATATCTGGAGCAGATTTCATTTTTTTCTTTTTATTTGTTTCATTATAGATCTACTTTTCCACAAATATTGCCATGTTTCTTTTTGGTGCAATAAAATTTGTTAAAACTTGCTTTTAAATTAAAAAAAATTGTATTTTATTATATATAATTATATGTTCACATATTATATGTGCACATATAGATTATTTTTTTCCTGACAGGTTCTCACTATGTAGTTTGGGTTAGTCTGGAACTCACTATGTAGACTAGGCTATCTTCAAACTGAGTGCTTCTGTTGACAGTCTACGATTAAAGGCTTATGCTTCCACTAGCTGCTGTTTTTGACTTTTTGAGACAGGGTCTTGCTGTATAGCTTAAGCTGACCTTGAACTTGTGGCAGTCTTCTGACTTATCTCCCCTAGAGTTTGAATGCAGGTGTGAGAGTCTTTAAATGGATGCCAGATTTTGTCTATTTTTCCTTGTTGAGTGCTAGTTATTTTTTGATTCCTCTAATTTTCATATTCATAGATTGTTGTCTTATATACATGTGCAAATTGTATGCATTTGAGTGGGGGTTGTTTTGTTTTGTCAGCATGGCTCCCTCTTTTATAGTACTGTTATGTACTAACTTTTATCACTGTCTGTTGATGTTTATTGTCCACTAGGTGAGAAATCATTTCATGACTATATACTTTTGGGCCAGGGAGGTGGCTTGGTGTGTAAAGGCTATCTATGGCTGCCAAGCATGAACAGTCCCCAGGTTTGAAGCATGAGTTTTATCTCCAGTACCCATATGGTAGAAGGAGAAAACCCAGTCCTGCAAGTCTTCCTTTGACCTCCACACATATACCATGGCAAGCATATGCCCACACACATACACAGGTACCTGCATGTGCGCTCACACACACACACACTCTCTCTCACACACAGACACACACACGAACACACACACACACACACACACACACACACACACACAGAATTGTATATGCACATATACAATGAATAGAATGTAATAACATTTGAAAAAATTACATTTGTTTTATGTATTTTTATTTTGAGTATGCAAGTTATTTGTTTTTATATGGTAAATTCTATAGTACTAGGAGTCAGAGATCTGCCTTTTAAATTATCTGTTTGATGTGACAATTGAACTGGTTGATGTAACTAATTGAATTAGATTTTTATCATTCTCTTCTACTTATCCTACACTCGAGGCACCTGTGTTAAAAGTTAACCATGGAGGAATTGATGGGGTTGGGTGGGGGGAGTGGGAAGGAGGAGGCAGAGCAGGAGGAGGAGTGGGAGATAGAACTGAGGATGGAATGTAAAATGGAACTTAAAAAAATAAATAAATTGTAAAAAAGTTAACCAAGCCTTTCACACATCCCTGCTTAGACTCCAGCATAAACTTTAGGATTCATCTGAAAATTGGCAGCTCAACAATGTTCATACAGGCCATGTAGTAGACTCGTTATTTTGCTCAGTGGATTCTTGGCCATTGTTTTCTTTACAAAACTTGGGTTTATTCATACAAACTGTATACATGTATTTTCTCCCGGTTTTCAAATATTTTTTCTTCCAAATAGTTTTCCCTTGGGTCATGTAATGGTTCTATTCCATTGTATTTGTTGATTGCAACACTCTCTTCTTGTAAAATAATTCTAGTCTTTAGTTCTTCTACACACAGGAACACACTTTAAGACTACCAGTAAATGCCTAAAGCAACAGATAGTGGTAACACACACACACACACACACACACACACACACACACACACACACACAGTTTTCTTACACTATTTTAACTGACAAAGTTTGATTTACAGATTAAATTCTGTAGGTGCTAAAAGAATGGCATGGTGGTTAAGAATATTTTAATTCCCAGTATCCACATGGCTATTTGATCATCTGAAACTAAAGTTCAGAGACCCAACACCCTCTTGTGGCCTACACAGGCTTACAGGTGGTGCGCGGGCATACATGCAGGCAAAATATTAATACGTATTGAAAGAAACCCAACAAATTATGTCCAGTAAGATTAAATAATAATTAAGTAGAATCATTATAACAGCATAACACAATATAAATTATGTGAATGCATTCTTTCTTAAAAGTGTCAAGGCTAATGTTAGCATTTTGTTGTTGCAGTTGAGCAGAAACTCTGGAAGCAAAAGTACAAATGCGGGGGATTACTGCATAGCACAGAAACAGGACATTAGTCCTAAAAAGCAGTTTCTAGTTTATCCTCTTTAGTAAGCATGTTTTTCTGTACCTCATAATGTTTGAGATGTTTCCACAATTGATCATTGTAAAGAAAGACATACAAAACTCTAAGACTTTCACATATACTTCAGTTTGCTTAGATTATGTTGACTGTGTGATTTTAAGCTAGAAAATTCTCATTCATCATGCTGGCTGTGAGAAGGGAAGGCAGAAGAAGTTCAGTAAGAGAAAATGTTATGTTTATGCTGGATGGGTCACATCAACATGGATTTTGGCACAAAAGTTTCTATCAGTTTGACAGGTTTTACTCCTGGCTAATGTACTTCCTGAGAATTTGCAATGAACTACTCAGTTACAAGTAGCTGTTTCTGAAGTAATTCTTCCTGAAAATATTCCCTTTTAGTATTTTTCCTGTTGCAACTAAAATGATTAAACTATATAGGATGTAGACACTAAAAGACATTTAATTTTTTTTTAATTCTTAGAGATTATTTCATTTTGTTACAGAAATTTTTATGGGTTCTTGATCAAACTGATAAAACAATCCAGAAGGAAGATCTATGATCAGTTTATTATCATCTGAAAAAAGAAATAGCAGGATAGTGTGTGAGCAGCTGAATGGGTGAGGAAGTGGGTCTTCTGGAGGACGAGCATGGACCACGAAGGCGTGAGGACAAGCAGGTTTAGGATTTGTGCCAGTGTGCAAAGAAAAACTACAAAAGGGTGAAAGGAAAAGTTAGACTTTAATCTAGCACTCAGAAAAAAAGTGGGTGGCAAAGATGTGTAAGCAACTGCATAGCAAGTGGGAATCTTTGGAGAGAAGGGTAGGAGGCAGAGAGAGAAAGATAGAGACACAGAGAGAACAAGAAAGGCAGAGCATAGCATCAAGATATGCAGCCTTAGAATTTGGGGTTGTATCCAAAGAGATACAGGGTTAAAGAAAAGTTAGTCTCTTGCTGTTAGAGCTCAGAAAAGTAAGCAGGCTTAGCAGTCAGGCTATGCAAGCATCACCACTGATGTAGAGATGTCTAGGTTGTGTAAGTACTTATCCCATTAATCCCATATTTATTTCTTCCATTTTACTTACATGTATTCAGGGAGTGCTTTTCTGAAAAGATGATTAAGTGCTCTGGCTTGTCTGGAATGTTTCAAGAGCCCCCAAAAAACCAAAACCAACCCCCCAACAAAAGAATGTCATATCTGAAATCATTGTCAGAGCTAGAACTCAGATCTCAATTTTTGTTTTCTTTGTTTTTGTTTGGCTGTCCTGGAACTCACTGCTTAGACAGTCCTCTAACTCACAGAGATCTGCCACCTGCCACTACCTCTTAAGTGCTGGGATTGAAGGTATGGGCCACCCTGCCCAGTTCCTTCATTAAAAAGCAAAAAGCAAACAAACAAAAACATGTAACAAAGTACTTTGAAGATAAACAGAAAAAAAATAAAAATTTATAAAATATAGCCATGCCCTACTAGCTTTCTCTTTAAGTTCCTCAGCAAACCTCAGCTAACTCTATCTTCCATTTGGTATTTTAAATCTTCAGGAGGTGCAATTGTGATGCTTCCATTTCTTTTTCTTTCTATTTGACCTTTTGTTTTGTTTTGAGATATGGTTTTTCTGTGTTGCCCTGACTGTCCTGGAACTCCTTTGTAGAACAGTCTGGCTTTAAACTCGCAGCGATCTCCCTGCCCTTGCCTTATGAATTCTGGAACTAAAGGAATGGACCACCATGCCTGGCACTTCTTTATCTTAAAAATTGGTGTGGAAGCAGGGATGTGGGATGTGGCCCACAGGTGATTTTGAGGAAGCGGTCCATTCTTACTGGCCTGCAAGCCTTCTACTCCTTATGTAGATGTGGAAGAACTTCACTGTGGTTTAAACCCTGGCCCCATTCCACTTAGCAAGGCCATTATATTTATGGTTTTATGTTCTTGACAGAGTTCTGAAGGGAGTTTCTGTTTTAATAAAGCTGAGTTTCCTTATTGACTATATCCAGAGTTTATGTTGAAGTTGTCAAATCCTTGAGAGATGAAGTTAATATACTTTACTTTGTATGTTGCAGGAACTAAATTAGGTAGATAACAACAGAGACTGGGAAGATTTTTAAGTTTTGTTTTAAGATTTATTATGTTTAATGTAATTTTCTTGTCATGCAATTTAAATAAATGCAATAAATATTGTTAATGCAAATGCAAACTAGAAATTCATCTTTCTTACAGAGATCATTAACACTTATTTGACACCGTTTTCCATCTATATTTTTCATGGAGGTAGAGAAAGAAACTTCCGAACTGCTCATGAGTATGAAGTTACTGCTTACTACTTTGTGGTTTATAGTAGGCTAGTCAAATGTACACCTGAAAAGGTCTGTATCAGAAAACAAAACCACCAGTCTTTTTACACAAGGTAAGTTCATAGGAAGCAATCTTCCAGTCATGCGACCTTTGTGCTGTGTAACCCTCGCTTGTATTCTGAAAGCAGCTATTTAAATGTTGTAAGACAGTAGGGTGGGAACTTACATTAGTTTCCTTCTAAGCAAGGAAACTAGTAACTGTATTTGAGTATTGATGTGTTTCCACCTGTGCAGTGAAGAGGTGCACTATACCCCATAGTATGGTATTTGCTTTGTATATGCTTTATGATTGTGTGTTTTTGGCTGGCACAGAGATGTTGCGTATAGAACAGGGAATGTTACACAAGGTGGTTTTATTCAACTTCTATGTTCATATATTCACAAACCACAAATAGAAGGGAGTTCCTACATTACAGATTTACCGTAGGAATTAAATTAGAGCCCTAAGAATAACTCCTGGTACTCAGTACTTAGGGACATTTTTTTTTTTTCTGAGACAGGGGTTCTCTCTACTCTTTGGAGCCTATCCTGGCACTTGCTTTGCAGACCAGGCTGGCCTTGAACTTACAGAGATCCTCCTGTCTCTGCCTCCCACCGCCTGGGCTTAGTGACTCTTAATTCAATGTACTATACTGCTGATTGCCTCTTTCAGTCTAACTAACTTTTCTCTGCCTTCCATTTGAACATACAAATTAAAAATAAACAGCACTCCCTGTTATTGCCCTTCAGATTTGATAACTACAGAGATTCTCATTCCTTCAGTCTTTTCCTTTCTTCACTTTGTCTTGTACACTCTCTCTTTTGAACCTTCTCCTTTAATCTCCTTGTTTCTCCTTTGCTCCCCCTTTTTCTTCTATCCTCCACTGGATTTGACTTCTTGCAATGCAACGGGGCAGTAAGAAAACTAGGCAAAGTCGAAATGGCTAAATGTTGTTTTGTGGGTGAGATATTTAGAACAATTGATAAAGGACGTTATGTAGGCAGTTATGTACTTTGGAGGTAATATGTCAATTACTGATCAGTATATAGGGCCATCTTTAACCCATTTATGGAGCATGTTCCAAAATAGAAGACTCAGTACTAACTTCAAATCTCTAATTTAAAATTGGAAGTTATATAATCTGATAAATATTGTAGTAAAATATGAATCAAGGTGTTGGGCTAATAAAAATTAGTATATTTTGTGGTGTTTAATGCCCTCTTCAAAGCATGCTGTAGCTCACAAAAGCACTGGTCCTTGTCAGCTACTGATGACTGACACCATGTTTCTTAAAGTTTTAAGAAATTGCTACTTCTTCAAAGTCTAAGTTACATGTTCCAGGTGGGTATTGTCTATAGCTTTGGGTCTACATGTAGTCTCATTTCTGTATTTTATATGAAAAAAGCTTAACTTAGTGCAATCAATTACAGTAGAAAAAAGGGAAGAGCACATTCTAGTATTTTAAGATAAATGCTCACCATTTAAAGCTCAAGTAGGAGTGGGCTTGTATATAGTTTATGAAATTTTAGATCTTACAAGTTCAATGGATATCTGAAAGGCAGCAGCCTTTCAAATTGGTGGATCAAATTCATATTTAAGCTCTTGAAAGAATTCACTCTAAATACTCTTGAAGCAGTTCTCACAAAATCATTTAGATCCCAGGATATTTTCTTTTAATAGAAGGGGTGTATTGCCCACTGTTTCTCATTTCAGCTACTCAAGGATATTCTATTCACTCACTGTCTGATCTGAACACTTGCACAGAAATAAGTGGCCAGTTGTTTTTTTTTTTTTTTTCTGTCTGCTTGTAGACCATTGTTGGTGCAGCTAACCTCGCCTGTGGGGGGGGAAAAAGCATTTTTACAACCAATTCTTTGTTTTTCATAGAAAATATTCCAAAGGAGTGAGTGAGTGTGTGTGTGTGTGTGTGTGTGTGTGTGTGTGCACGCACGCGCGTGTGCATGCATGCACAGAAACATGAAGTTGATCTGGGAATTTAACCATCATTTGGGAACTTTGGTTCCATAAGAAAATACAGTAATAGAACTAGCTCTAAACAGCCCATGTATGTTAAGGATTTCTGTAGTATTGATTATGGCTATTAAGTTATTCATTTTATATAAAGTAAGGATAACATTAATAGCAATAGAATTATAATGGTGAGAAGTCAATGTAGGTATTTTATAAAATTTTTGGCTATCCCTGACCTGCTGGCATATTAATTTGGAACCAAAACTCAAGGTAACACTGAAAGAGAAATTCTGTAAATGTTGAAACACATTTACATTTTCTTTTCAGTACACTAACTGTAAATTACACTATCAGTTGTATGACATTTAAGTTCAACCTTCTAATTCCTAATTGCCAAAATGTTATCAATCCAAAATATTTGGCAACAAAGAAAATAAGAAAGTCTACAGAAGCTATTAAAATAAGATTAGACCTTTTCAAATTTATTCTGGAGAAGTTAAGACTTTCTCTTGCATTAAAAAGCAATCTCTCTCTCTCTCTCTCTCTCTCTCTCTCTCTCTCTCTCACACACACACACACACACACACACACACACACACACAGAGTACTATTAGCAAGTTTAATGTGGCTTAAGTGCAAGGTGCAAATAGATACACATCCCTCTGAAAGCTTGTTTTTCTGGTTGAAATCCTTTGTTGGCATCAGTAAAGTTCAAGAATTATAGAAAGAGTTAGTAACCTTTTCACATTTTCTGGCTTTATGTAAACTGTGAATAATATACTGATAAACAAACACCACTGTTCTAAAGTCTAGAGGAAAAGGAAGAAAGAAGAGTGGTATGTTTTCAGCCTGAGTATCTTTGCACTTAAGCATTTCAGTGATTCACAGTATTAAAAATACTTGAGTCATTTGCTTTGTTTCATAAATGGGCAAGTGTTATCAAGTTGGTTCTGAAAGTTTTCAGACAAACAGATGTGCAGGTCATTGCTTTTTATTTTGTAATGATACAGTGACTATAGGACATATGATGCTTTGAAAGCCAGGTATTGTTGCTGCTTGCTATTAGCTGTTGTTATCTTTCCATATGCAAACTTCCCCAAATTTGTGAAAAGTACATTTTGACAAGCACCAGTTTAGAAGAAATTGGTGACCTGTATGAATAAACACTAATTCAATTGTTGTTTGCCTAATATAATTACATGTCCAAAATGAAAACTACCTGTTAATTCTCTATGATGGAATTAATAAATCATAGTAGTCTAATTTGCATTTTTGGTGTTTGCTGTTTATTATTTTGACAGTTTCTCTTGGTAGCTCAGATGTGAATACCTTAAAAAAGTTAAAATTGAGTTAAAAACTGAAAATTAATACAGAGCTAAGACTCACAGTTAGACAAATGTGTTTAACAGATCTGCCATTATTGAACAAAGAATCTTAATTCTGTCTTGAGAAAAATTAAAATTAAACATTTTTAAAATTCTGCATTCTGAATTCTTGCAAAACTTTTTGTAAGCCTTTTGAAATTGAATTTTTTTGGCTACCATATCATATTTTCCCCAAGCTTCTTAGTTTTAAGAGTTTTGTCAATGTATTGTTCTAAGGTTTGTTTTTATAAGATTCCTTCTTTTTTATTTCTTGTGTGAATCTGAAAAAGCTGCCTGGTTTTCTGGGGACTTAAGCTCTCTGCTTTTAGATGGAAGACATGGCTTTGAGTTGTACCTTTGAATTTGTGTTTCCTGAGAGCTAAAAACCTGAACTGAACAAACAAACTTTTAGACTTGACTCATTCGTGAATTGTGGAATGTTAGGAAATTCAGAAATGTCAGCTAAAAGTACTGGTAAATGACATTAAATTAAATTACTTGTTGAATTTTATGCATTTTCCATATAAAATTAGGTTTAATAATAACACATTCAAAATTCAGGTGTAATTTTCAGTTTTAGGCAATTTATGCCCTTGAAGCTTTGAAGGAGTGAATCATTTTGTTTTGTCAGATTAATTTTTCAGCTATATCGGTAAACTAAATGATGAGGTTATTTATAAAAGCTGCTTGAAATAGATGCATGGCAAGTCATTGTAAGGTGAAGTATCTAGTAGTAGTAATCATAGGCATTTAGAGGTTATTTGTGTGTTGTAAAGATAGTGATCACAACAGCATATATTTAAATTACTCTATTTAATACAAACAACAATCATATGTCTGGGTACATTGCTTCAATAACAAGGGTAATTTTAAACAAAATTACATATACTAACAGCTTTCTCTGTTCCATTTGCTACCACCTAATCTGAGCTCTTATCATAACAATTGGGTCTCTTTTTCTCTCCATCACTGCTCTTTTTCCCAACCCCTGTTCCATCAATCATTACTAATCTAAATGTTTACTCTGTGCTGGATACTGTGTAAAATCCCCAAGGATGTGGTGGAAACAAAGAAGGATGAGGCCTAGTCCTCAGTTTTGGTGTGGTTATGTGTGCTTTCAGATCTAGACTTGGGCAGAGTGAAGTAGGGGTATTGGATGGAGAGTTTGAGGTTGCACAGGAAGACTGAAAAAGAAAAAATGACAGGAATAAAATACACAAAAAGAACTGGAGAGAGATATGGATAGAGATTATTATATAGGTAGAGAGGTGGAGAAGATCTTTTTAGTCCTGACCACCCAGAGTTTCCACTGTAACAAGGAAGGCAATAACAAACATTGTAGTCTGATAAGGGGGAGGTCACCAACTGAGCGTCACCACTTACTGTAAGAGAACAGCCATCTTAGCTAAGAGCAGAAAGGCTGAATGAAGCGTGGTGAGGTAGAATAAGCACTATGAAGTCTAGCAAAGAGGCCACCACAGAAAGGCCAAGACTGACAAATAAGCTCAAGCCTTAATCAGGAGTGTTATACTAATCATTCTGTTTACCAAAATCTTCCAAATGAGATAGAAGTTTCAGAGCATGTGATCTTATTCATATGGTTTAAATGCTAATAAAAAGTGATAATGCAAAATAGAAAGATAATTCTCCTCCATTTCATTATTGTGGGGGTTTCAGTGAGACAGCATATATAAGGCTCTTACCATAGTGCCTAGCATCTAATAAACACTCAGTAGAGGGTTGCTGTTACATACCTAGAAAAGACCACATTTGCTAATTAGTGCAAGCTTCTGAGCTTTTGAGTCTTCCCTCAGTCAGTCCTGAATATCATGGAATATCATCTGGATATTGCTAAAACCTGTAAACTCTGAAAATTACCTTTTATAATTTGGCCGTAAAACTGGGCCTACTTACATTATTTATCCTGTTTGGTAGAACATCCATGTTTTATTACTGAACTCAAATGCAATTCAGTATGCTACTGTGGATCTTCCTGGATATGTTTTATTATTTCTTGTACATGGACCATGTTTCTCAAACTTAAATTATTTGTAATTCCAAAACACATCTGTCTCCAAAATTCCAGAGAGGACTGTGGATCCATGGTATCCAAATTAAGTTTTTTCAAAAACATCACACTCCCTATGTCTTTCTGTGAATGAGGAAGTCCTTAGTATTACCACCCCCCCAACCAGGTTGCTAAATGTTGTATAGATTACCCCTTGTGTTTTTCAAGAGTGACTCTAATCTGACCATACCCTGCCTCTTGAAATGTAATATAATGCCCTTCCTCTTGAACCTTTTGTTTCCTAAAGCCACTCCTCCCAAGCCCCTGAAGCACAGAATGTTGCCTTCTGTTTCTGACTTCCTTCCTATCCAGGGATTAGTGTGTGATTCTTAGCAGAATTTCTCAACCAAGTTCCACTTCAGAAATAGTTAAACCTTTTCTTCCCTGAATTCTTTTTGTACTTAAAAGAATTTATCCACAAAATATTTGAACAGGTATTATGTGCCAGTAGTTGATCAAAGTTAATGTTTAGAAAGCTAAGCAAACACAAAATCTCTGCTGGGAGGGGAATTGTTTTCTAGTAAATAGACAACAACATGTAAATAGTGAGCAAGGTCTTACAGATAGCCACACTGCTGTCTTTATATTAGAGCACAATGAGGTAGAGGAGGAGAAGATGGAGAACTTATAGCTTAATATTTCATTATTGACTTGATTTTATGTGGCTAGTTATCTAACTGCTGGTTAGAGTGCACTTGTCTTAAGGGAGAATTTTGTGTTATACTTCTGTATACTATACAGTGCTGGATTAATAATGGGTACTTGCTAATGTTTACTCAATTCATTCATCCATTGGTTAACATAGAAGAAAAAATTATTTATTAAACATTACTCTCCATTTGGCTAAGTCATTGATCCAAGTGTAATCTAATGTTCTAATTACTTCATTGAAATGTTGGAGTATCTGTATTTATGTCAGGCAAGATTTCTCTAGTCTTTTTTTTTTTTAAATTCATGTTGAATTCTTCTTCCTATCTCAGGTTTTAGTACACAGCAAGCAAATGTAATTTCTGCGCTTGCAGAAGCAGCTCGTACTATAAAAAGCTTGATTATTCCTGCAATTGTTTTGCTTAATTCAGACATTAAGTGGCTTTCAGTTGAACACCTAAGTGACCTGCATACATTTCCTGAGGTGGATCATGCTTATTCAGTGGAAGAGACTGTTGGATTCCCATACTATAGTTGATTGTCCTAATGTTCAAGTTTATGGTAGTACATTTCATTTCATATTGAGGTCATATCTTGTTAGGACAGACTAACTTAATTTAATAGAGTACCCGTTTTTTGCTTCATGAGGAAAACTGGAGCCCTGGACTTTGATGTTGTATTTGATCTCTTAGATATAAATATTTTATTCTTTTACATCGAAAGAACAGCTTAAGGAGAAAATCCCAGAAGGCATTTTTTTTTTCAGAACAATGGCAGAAAGAATTTTGAATTGTAGTAGTAAAAACTCTGGTGGCTTAAAGTTTAAGGCTTCAACCTGATAATATTTCTGAGATAATGTGCATACTGTTACAAAGATATAAACATATTTTTTCTACTTAAATGAAGAAATGGAAGGTTATAGATGTTAGCTAGTAAGCATCTTACTAGTTAGCTAGTAAGATGTTAGCAAAATAAGGAAGATAAGTGAAGCTTAAAGTTCATCTTCCCTTCTGTTAGTGTTTTGGCCTTTGAAAGTATGTCCATGTATCTTTAAATTTGCAGTGCTTAGCATGTTGCCAGTTTGTCTAGTATCTATTCATAAATGCTGATTGTGATGGAGGACAGTATTGCCAAAGATGATGTGTTCCTGTTGGCAAATATCCCTTATGTTAGAAAGTAGAAGAACGAATGATTGAGGGTAATTTTAAATACCGGTAGAAAATATTTCCATGATGTTGAAAGCTAAAATGTGTTCTCTTGTCATCCTAGAAGCAAACATCTATGTTGAGTTTACTTCTAAAAATCAGATTATTGATAATTTTCTCAGTGAAATAAATAGATCATAAAGCTATTAAACTAATAAAATTTCTATAAAGAATTTCAGTGATTGCTTAGAATGTTGATTTTGATTACTAGGTATTCAAATGACCTGGAATTACTTTGATTGGTTTTGCTAGCTTTGAAAGTCCACCATATAGAATCTTAAAAGTTGGAAGGCAGAACTGCTTCCTTCTATGACTGCTACCAATCTGAATAGATAGGAATTGGGCAGACATGCCTTGTAAAGGAATCCAACCCTACCTGGTGGATTTTGGCTCCCTTGCTCAACTTTCTCAAGGACTCTCTAACTTGGAAAGTATGTTCAGGTTATACCAAGGTACTAGCTTATCCAAACTCACACAGCACTCCCCTTTTCCCCCTAATTTTTTATTTGATTTTTCTTTCAATCCCCTGATCACCTACTAAACTAGAACCTATACAGAAGATGTTCAAATATTTGTTATATTGATTTCAATGTGTCTTTCTGTATCCCATTGCCCTGGCCCTTTTGGAGAGCAAGATACTTAAAGCTGGGTGAATAATTGACCATTTATCTTTGTTGTAATGGCCAACTTATTGATTCTCTTTAAAAGAGAAAAAAGTTGTCAAATACAGTGATTGAACTTTTGAGTTGACGATGAGACTTTTGAATTACTTCCAATTTAGTTGTCCAATTTCTGTGGTGCTAGACTAATTGCACAATGTTTGTAAAGCATTGTATTTCCATGTAACATTATCCATGAGAGAGTTGACTTTTTACATCTTGCTGCTTTTGTTAATTTCTGCCTGATTGAGAAAATTAAAACTTAATTTTCTTGCAATAATGATCTTTTGTATTGCAATCAGAACTTCAACATTAGAGTTTATATGTCCACCATTTCTCGTATTCTTTAGGGGTTGAGACTCTAGAGCAATACTTTTATAATTAGGTAATACTATATAATACTGCACTGTTATATTTAATATAGCTTATCATAAATGAAGTTTAATAAACTCTGATTGCTTGACTAATGCATAGTTTGATTGCTTCTCCAGAGTTAAATTTAATGAAAATATATGGTCACTATACTTATTGATGTAATATGCCCCCACTGTAATGACCACTATCATTAGATTTGCATAATAAAACCTTACCGAAATGACTTTAATCAGTGCTTTTAATTCAAGGCCGTGATTCCAATTTTTGGGGTCACTTTTTTCTTTTGTTTTTTTTATTTTTTTTAAATTCCATATATATGTATGTATAGCTGTATAGTTTGTATAAAGGAGTAAGATCCATGTTTTCTTCCATGGCTTGTGGGAAAGATATTTTAGTCTATATTAAATTAAATTCAAGAATGATTTGAGAACTTAAAGAATATTTAGAATTGAAATGATGGTTATTTATTTATTTTAAAATACTGTTTTTCTGTGTTGAGGGCCTAATTCATGATCTCTCAGACAAGTTTTGTGAATTCTCTGTGCTGCTATTCTGCAGACAGGGTTTCTTTGTGTAGCCCTGGCTGTCCTTGAACTCTCCTACAGAGATCAAACTGGACTAAACCTCAGGGATCCACCTGCTTCTGCCTCCAGAATGCTGGAATCAAAGGTGTGCACCACCTTGCCTGTTTGTGTTAAAGTATACGTTAATATAGTCATTTTAAAATGTGTTTTAAAGGTCTATCAGTTCATATGAACATAATTGATTTAATCTTGCCCCAAAGCTGCTCTTTACAGTTTTTTGAACTTCCTGTTTGCTGTCATTTTGGCTGACATTCAGTCGTGTGGCAGATATCCTTTCTTTCCTGTTGATGATTATTTAATTGTGACTTATACTATAATTTCAGTACATTTTTAGTACACAGTGGCCCAAATCCACTTTTTATGAAACTCAGGCACTATGTGTCTGCTAAAGATTTTCCTGTTCAGCACACCATGGTCATTTTTTAAAAAGTTTTTATTTTACATATCGATCCCAGTTCTCTCTCCCTCCCTCCATCCCTCTCTCTCTACCTTCCTCCCTCTTTCCCTCTTTCCCACCCTCCTATGCCCCCGACCACCCTTCCCTCCCACCCCTCCCCATGGTCATTTCTTTTCTCTCAATTTTAAAGAAAGGTTTTAAATATTATTATACTCATGATATATGATATTTGTGAAGTCTAAATTATAAATATTTTAAAATTTGTCTTTATGTGAATATGTATGTATGTGTTTGCATGTCTGATGTATGTGTGCAGATGTCTCCAGGGTCAGAAAAGGTATTGGGTCCTCCTGGAGCTGGAGTTACAGGAGAACCTCCTGATGTGGGTGCTGGGTACCAAACTTGGATCTTCTACAAGAGTAGTATGTGCTCTTACCTGCTGAGCCATTTCTCAAGCTCTTGAAAGCAAATATTGTAGTGAGAAAAATGTTAGAAAATAGCCATATTACAGTAAATGTTATATAGAATGTATGTTCTGTAGTGAAATAAAATTTATAAATCAAGAAATCAAGAGCAGAGTGTTTTCTCTTTATGGCTCTTTATTATAAGTAATTGGATATTTTTTAAGTGTATATAATATACCTTCTGCCTTGGGGTTCTCTATCATTCTTGAAAATAAGTATTATGGAAAAATTCTTCAAGAATAAAATAGAGCACAGTCGTTATCCAGTTTTATTTTACCAGGGTTCCACATTTTGTTTGCCAGTGGTCAAATTTTAAATTTAAGAGGCAAGTAGAAACAGAAATATACCTTCTAAAATGAACATCCCAGGTCAAGGGACCTGTAAAACTACAAACAGGACATCATAGGACATGCACTAGGTAACAGATTTCAGTTTTTGTTTTATGTAGTACAGGGGTCATGAGGGGAAGAAGTAGAAGGTGGCCTGGGGCCAAGTCATTCAGAGCTTGAATGCCTTTGGGTTATTAGTCCTTACAGTACCAAGAGACATTAAATATTTATGAAAAAGAGTATGAGAGTCATTCATAATCATTATTGAGGCTTAGTGTGCCAAGTGTTGTCTTAGGCATCAGAAACACAGCCCAAAAACAGACAAAAAAGGAATCCTGTCCTTATACAGCTCATAATATAGTGAGCAGAAGAGATACTAAATTGTTGGCGCTGTAGTCAGTGGAAAAACAATTGTTTAACATGTACAAAGCAATGTGTTACATCCCCAGCACTAGAGAAAACAAAGTGAAAGCCAACAAATGAATAACTACAGATTATAGATAGGTATATTTTGTTTTATTTGAAGAAAGAAAACAAGGGATTATGGGAATTAGGCTCATGTTATTACTAGAACATTATTACCAGAGTAGGTCTCACTGAGAAAAAAAAAAAAAAAAAAAAAAAAAAAAAAAAATAAAGAAAAACCAGTGCTAGGGGGATTAAGGAACAAGTTGTACAGATAACTGAAATGAATGTTGCAGGCAGAGGGAAGAGTGAATTCCTGTGGGTGATTGCTTTTCTTGGGAGAAGTGAGGTGGTTAGTGTGAATGGTGCTAGTTGAATAAAGGGTAAGAAGTAAGAAATGAGGTCAGTTGTTTTGTAGTCATTGTAATGACTCTGAGTTGCATTGGAAAGGAAAATAGAGTCATTGCAGGTTTGGACTGGGGAGTGACATGACTTTGGTTTTCATAGCATAACTTTGTCTGCCCTTTTCAAAATTCACTGTAAGAGAACAAAGCTAGAATAAGGGCGACAAGATAGACGGTTACTAAGGAAATCTGAGTAAAAGCCCATGGTGGCTTGAAGCAGACTGTGTGTGTGTGTGTGTGTGTGTGTGTGTGTGTGTGTGTGTGTGTGTGGTTACTGAACAGATAGTCTTTTAAGGACTATTGGAGATTAAGAATGAGGTAATGTCTTAAGCATAGACAAATGGAATGCAGTGGTGCCATTAGCATAAATGGTACATTCTTATTAGAAAAATGCTTGGATTATCTTTTAATTCCTCCCAACTCTAACTGTCCATATTATGTGCCTTATTGTGAACAAAAGAAATGTCAACTCAAAACCAGAGAATTGTGAGAAGACTCGCGAATCTTCCTATAAGACTAAGTGAAAAGATAGCTAACATTTCTATTTTTCCTTGTGTTTGTCTCCACCAGTTAAATTGTCAACATGTGTTCAATTGAGATACAGATTTGAAGAATTTCTGATACATATGTACCTTAACTTTGGGAATATGACTATACAGCAAAACATTTTTCTTCTAATTTATATTTTTTCTTTGGAGATATAGATGTTTCCAATCATAACTTTATAATCCCAAAGGAATGGAAGGAAAGGAAAACAGACATTACTTAAAGAGTTATGTAATCTCTCTAAACAAAAAAACAGTGGACAGGCTCATGTCAGATGTTAGCAGGGTCACTTCAGGTCTGTAATTGTGCTTTACAAGAAATCAAGTTTATCACTGTGCATGAAAGTTTTCTGTAACCCACCATAAAACCTCAAAAGAAAATAGTTGGTGGAGAGAGTTTTAAGGTGAATTAATCTTTTAAAGATGGCTTTAGTTTCGAAATAATCTCCATTTTTATCTTTTTTTGCTTATGGATGATGCATTCGTGTGTGTGTGTGTGTGTGTGAGAGAGAGAGAGAGAGAGAGCACATATGTATATGTGGGTGGACACATGTGAATGTGTGTGGACACATACATGTGTGTGTTTGTGGTCACATGCATGTGTCTCTGTGTATGGTGTGTGTTTGTGTGTGTGTGTGTGTGTGTGTGTGTGTACATGCATTCCAGACCATGTTCATGGATGGAGGTCAGAGAATGTATTTGGGTGTTTCTGGGTACTCACATCTTTATCTTGTTTGAGACAGGGCCACTTTGTTGTTCCTTGTTGCGTGGTTAGTTGGCCTACTAGTTATCACAGGTTATCCTGTCACTGCCTGTCATTTTATCGTCAAGAATACTGGGATTATAGATGCACAGTACTGCACCTGGCTTAATGTGGCTTTCAAACTCAGGTTTTCACATTTGTCCAGTGAGCACTTTGCATACTAAGCCATCTTCCAATCCTCTCTTTTCTTTTTTTCAAGGCAGTAAAGATTGGTTGTTGTTTATGATGGTTTAGTACAGGGATTGAAAGTTTAAATTTCTGAAGGAATCAAAGAATTCAAATTACAAAAAATAAAAATAAAAAATAAATCTCTGCATGCATTAGTACATTTGCCATAATTGTTCTAGGGAAAGGTTATCTATAATAGCACAGAAAGAATAGTAGTAATTGTAGGTAATTTCCTGATTTTTTGAGATCAAGTAGTTCTGACTTAATGAAAACTCAAAATGGAATCCTTTGCTGTGAAAGCATTGTATTTTACTTAGTAAAAATACATGCCAACATCCCTGACCATGCAAAAAATATACTTAATTCAGCTTCTTCTATAAGAAACAAGATTATAAAACAAGTCAGAAGGGCTAAATTCAATTTCTAACAATTGTGGAATGATTATTTTTCTAAACATATATCTTAAATGACATTTAAGTGTACTATCATGTCCTACCAGAGAAGTCTGAATCAGAGATGGAACTGTACATATGATGGTGATCCTAATATTTTATCATCTAATGACATCCTGGTTTGCTTGAGTATGTTCTGTGATGTTTACTTAATGATGAAGTCACTTACTGTGCATTTCTAGAAACATATCGTCATCATGAAGTGATGCTTAGCTGTACTTGTATAGTGAGATATAGAATTTATCCTGGATATATACTATTGTAAGATTTTGAAATAACTTTTGTATACTGAAGTTTATTGAACTGTTAGTTTTGTTATATTTTTAATATTTTACTCTAAGTAATGGTGGCCATATGTGACATTGTTACTTTTTTATTTTAATGCAATCATCTTTAAGAAAATATTACCAAACCTTTTCAAAGATTGTAAAGGAACATAATTTCACTCGCTCATCTGTCATATTTGAACAGTGTTGTAGCACTATCTGAGCCAGACGTGAAAGGGAGATCTTAGCATTCATAGATTACTCTTCCTCTAAGCAAACCTTCATTTGTAATTACTACATTTTTTTCATTTTGTAATGGTTGTATTATTTGAATGTTGAACTTTGTATTTTTTTGTACAATTTACATTTTCAATTTACATTTTGATCTATGAATTTCTCTTATCTGACTGGTGTTTCTTTTGTTTGTTTCCTTTTGGTTTTACTAGAACATTCAAATAAAAACTTTGGCAGATGATGTGGTAAGGTGGTGTGAGCAGCATGTTATTGTATTGCTTATGCATGTTACATTTTCTTGTATAAGTGGACATTAAAGCATTGATATATGCAACATATAGTGACTGGATGTTTAGAAAGTAGAACAGAACAGGATAATTGCCAATAGAGCAATCTCTCCTTTTTCACATATTAACATAAAGAGCTGTAGTCAGGCATAATAGTGCATACTTTTAATTCTAGTACTCCAAAGACAGAAGGAGGATTATTCCAAGTTGGAGGTGATCCCGGTATACGTAGCAAGTTCTAGGTTAGCTAGGGCTAGGTAGTACCTCACCCATCTTCAATAAAAAGAAACAACTGCTACAACCTTACATAAACAGTTGGGTCAGATCCCAGCTAAATTATTTCTTTATCAATGTAACATGTACCAAAAGTATTTTAAAGTTTGGTGCATAAATGTGGACCCTAGAAAACATGGACATTTTCTCTTTTGGTAGCCACATAAATTGTGGATACATTCAATACCAATATTGTAGGAAATTATTTACAATTTCAAAAGAAATTAAGTTTATTATCTTAGATATGTGCTTATTGAATCTAAAAAGCTCAGACTGCAATAGTAATTCTCATTAAAAGTTATAAGCTAATATTTAAATGTACTCTTTATACCTAAACTTTCTTGAATAGTATTTTAAACAGTTTCTTTTTTTGTCTGCTTGAAGTTACCTGTCCACAAAAGATGTAAAATAACATTACTGCTCTAAGAGGATGAAGTATGCAGCTTGACTTCTTACCAAAATACAGCTGAAAGAAGAAGGCAGTTTTTGAATTAAAGTGAAGGGCATAGAAATATCAAATCTATATGTTAGTAATGCTGATACTCAGTACAAAAACTTGGACTGTATAAGTATTCTTCAGTGTTATGAAGTGATTGGAGAAGAGATATGTTAATTTAATGCAAATTTCATATTTAAATGCTTTCATGTCCACCATCTCTTTAAGTAAAATTTGACTCAGTTTATTTGGGATTACTAAAATTGTTTTTCTTGAGTTGTGTAAAGACACTCCCTATCTAAACCAACTTAACGGCCCTCAAAGAGTTAAAATAAAAGTTAATAATACAGTTCAAATAATTTTAAAGAAATAATTGTAATGGGAAATTTTAGATCAGAACCAGGGGCTCCTGTGCTTGAGTCACCATTTCTGTGAATTGAGGAAGTTGGTTTAGATGCCATTTTATTTTTCTTCCCAGCTCTAAACTATTGTGGTTTCTATAATCTCCTGGAAGCAACCATATACTCAAATAATTTTTGTAATCCTAACTAAGCTGCTTAAAACTGCTTTCTTCAAAGTACACATTATGGTTCTAAAAACCCAATATTTCAATCTATAAAATAAAGATGATATTCTCTTATGGGGTTAACAAAATTTTACATAACCCATAGTAATGTCTGTAATGTTTTTGTATTCTTAAAGGTTATTTAAATGAACTATGGTAACATGGCAGTGTACATTCACTGTCCCCTAGCTAACATGTCTGCTTGCTTAATTTGACTTAATATTGCATGTGCTTCCTAACAGACACCAGAATAAAACTGAGTTATCTTCAGTTTTATGAATATTACTAATGTTTGATGTCAGATATTTGGTGATTTTCAAATTGAATGACCTGTTGACATGCAGCCAAAGTCCTTGACTCATTTGATATCAAAGAGCAAGCTAAGTGTTAGAGATTGTATCGATGGTTTAAAGCAACTACCCATACATCATAACAGTATTTGGAGGAGGAAGGTATTTCTGTTTCCATTTCCAACAAATGGAATGAGTGCTTTGGCTTTCTTTTCCTTACTATTGATGCCAACCATTTGGGAAGGAAAAAGTTGGGGATATAGTAGTAACAGTAACTAACAGCATCAACACAAAACAAGTGTTTTTGGCTCTCACAATAACCCTGTCTTGTACAGAGGAACCAGTGAGAGATAAAGTGATTTCCTGAGGACTGATCCTGAGATACTGATTTTTCAGTTTGAATTTGCAGTCACTGTATCTGTCTTCAGACTCTTAGTCAACTGTTACACTGATAGTTATTCATATACATAGTTGTTACAGTATTTGCAGTGTGCAGAAAAACATTACCCTAAACTTCCCTTTGAGTTTGCTATCAGTCGCTGTTTTCTTACTCTTTCGATAGCACAAACTTGGCACCAAAGACCCATTCTCCTAGAAACAGTCACCACAAGAATTTTATCCAAAGTGTCTTTTCACTTCATTCCTTGCAAAACAGAAATGACAATTGACTCAGTTTTACTTTTGAGGCATGTGTCTTCACCCCCAGCCTTCTGAAGCTTAGGATTGACTTCAGGGTTGCAGAACGGTCCAATCTCTAACTGGAGCTTGCTGCTTACAATAATGTTTTGTCAAGAGACAATAATAATAGATATTATACTAAGTACCATTTTGATGCTTCCATTCTTAACATGCCTGGCTTCTGATCCTTTTCTCATGGCTTTTTTTTGTTTTTTTATGTTTGTAGCGTGACCGAATTACAAGTTTCAGAAAGTCTACCGTCAAAAAAGATAAACCTCTTATTCAACATCCTATTGATTCTCAAGCCATGATAAGTGAGTTTCCAACGGCTCAGCCATTATATGATGAACGATCTCTGAATTTGTCTGAAAAGGAAGTTCTGGATCTCTTTGAGAAAATGATGGTGAGTTCCACCTCTAATTTCATTGTCATTTGAAACTATGTGTGTCTAGAATGGCATTTTAAATAGGGATGTTTATAGGTGGCTGTTTATGTCATATAAAAGACAGACCCAACCCTTGTTGTCAAAACAAAAATATTCCCAGGAATACCTAGACTTGTCTGTCTGTCTGTCTGTCTGTCTATCTATCTATCTATCTATCTATCTATCTATCTATCTATTTGCTAGCTAGCATGCCTATCTGTTCTACTCAGAGTGCCTAAAATCAGGGACAGATTTATTTCTCTTTGTCTTCTAGTATTTTGTAGTTTGTGGCACAGCAAATCAATTTATCAATTAACTAATTTGTGTCTTTGCTGGTCCAAAGCAAAGTGTGTCCAAGTCTATAAGGTCTGTTGAGTATATGAAATATAGTTGGGAAGGCAGAGTGTAAAATAAACAACAAAAATGGTAATTGGAACCAAGGAATTAATTAATTCCATTTTCTCACATTAGCAACAGTCATACAACTTGCGGTTTGTAGGGTGTTTCTTAATGTTCTTTCTTTGTGTGTGTGTGTCCTAAATTATTTCTAAAATAGTAAATTTAATACTTGGATTATTCAACACTTTATTCTGGAACAGGGATAATGAAATATTGGGCCATTTCATATTGGTTAGCTTGACCATATCTCTTTTAGAGTTACCAAAGATTATTTGTTACTTTAACAAACTCATCTCACGCATCAGAATACATTTTATATAAAGAATATAATAAAATTTGTAGCATCCCTTCCTTTGTTAAACAAACCCTAGTGTATCTTGTATTATTAGTACTTCTCAGTCACTCAATTTCTTAATTGCCAGAAATGGTGACAATAATAACAAATGCAGAAACATTCTTTGAGATTATTTTGTTAGTAACGCTGTCTTTTTCAGCCTTCCCTCTTTCACGCAAAACTTATGTTTCTAGCCTTAAGTTGATGGTCAGTTTTTGCAGCATTGACATTGTCTTCTTGGTTCAGTGTCCTTGCTGTATCCAGGTTCTGTAAATTTCAGCAATATGTGGTTATTTTCTGCTCCATCCATATTTTTTCCTCCATTTAACTTCTAGTTGCTGGTCAAATCCTATTGTTTCAGCTTCTGTAATAGCTGTTGGATCTATGTCCTTCCTCATCTACTGGCTGCTTTTCCTCTTTGCTTAAATAATCCTTCTTAGAGGTATTTCTTGTAGATTGCTTCCTACCTGCTCTTCTGCCCATTTTTCATGCTTTTCCTGTCCTTATCCAGTATACCCCTAATAATTCTGAGAGAATTCTTTTCAAAAGCACCACATGGGCCTTTATGTCTTCAGACAGTCATTTTTAATGACCCCAATGTTCTTACACCTGTGCCCTTAGGTGACTAATTCACATCTTTGCAGGTGAAACATTAGAACCCTTCCCATAGTTCAATGCTGATGACTTTGTTGCTTAATTTACGGAATAAAATGGAAGGGTGGAAAGTGAATATTCATTGGCCTTTACTACATGTATCTTGCTTTTAGACTCTGGACTAATTGGACTGCTTTGTTTCTTGTTTACCATGGATGACTGTTTCATGTCTGAATCCTATGTCTATGTATACAAGTAGTTCCCATTTTTTTTCTCCCTCCCAATTATTCAGTGTAAAGCTATGGTATGTACTACCTGGTATTATTGTCCATGCCTGTAATAGCAATACCATGGAGGCTGAGGGAGACGTTCATGGTTAAGAAGCTAGCATGCAATACATAGAGACATCCAATCTCAATCCATCTAAAAGAAAAAAAAAAAGTTGTATTTCTACTACTTTCCTCCAAGGTGCACCATGACTTTTATGGGCTTGAAACCTTATACCTTATACAATAGTGATTCCCATTAATTTATAACTTGGAGGCACTAGAAAACATATTTCATAACTTTTCATAATCATGTTCTATGATTTCATGTTAATTCTAATGTTTACTATAATATATATTTTAAAAAAATCTTTAAATGTTTGATGTTTTGTAGAACAATTTTCTTGTTGGATTCATTAATGTTATTTAAGCAAATGTATAAATTAGTGCTACATTTTCCCTAATGAGATTGTCTTATTCCATAGGGCTTTGGAGGAGGATGTTAAAGGAATATTTTTATAGGAAATATATTGTGTTATTATTTAATTTCTTGCATATCATATATATCATTGCCACCTACATAAAAGTATTATATACTTGTATATTGACAATGTGTTCATATCCAGTGATGTGATTACTTGATTATGCTGTTTAGTATTTTGATGACTATATCATTTTCTTTAACACCAGTGCTAATTGAGATTCCTATCAGCAACTCAATGAGTCCTGTTGTTTCCATATCTTTGTGTATAGGTGCTATCTTGTCTTTTTGAGCATGGCCATTCAAAACAGGTATGAGATGAGTTACCACATTGTAGGCATAGGTTGGCTTATACAAAAGAGAAATGAACGAGGCACAGAAGCAAATACTGAGTATGTCACTGTTGTACAGAACCTGAAGAGGCTGATGTCATAGCATTAAAGAGTATAATGGTGGTTATAGTGGAGTTCTTATTAGCTTTTATGTTGCCCTGACAAACACTATGGCCAAGGCAACATGAGGAGAAAAATGTTTGGTTCAGTATATACTTCTAGGTAACAGTCCATCACTGAGGAAAGTCAGGGCAGGAAGCTGGAGGCTAGAAACTTGAAGCAATACTGTTCACTGGCTTACTCCCAGACTCACGCTCAGCTAGTTTTCTTAATTAGCTCAGGACCACCTGCTCTGGGATGGCAATGCCCACATTGGGCTGGTCCCTCCCATATCAATTATCAGTCTAGACAATTTCCTCACAGACATGGTTGTAATTCTGATGGAGTCAATTATTCAATTAAGATTTTCTCTTTCCAGGAAACTCTACATTGTGACAAGTTGACAAGAAAAACTAGCTTTAACACAGGGATTGATATAGTTGGGGGAAGACCAGTGAAATGATTGCCAAAGGATTATAAGATTTTGGTTAGGTATGGGGGAATAAGTTAAAGAGATCCATTGTATAAAGTACAGAGATCTATTATATAAAGTATTGACTAAAATTAATAACACATTGTATTGAAAATGTTAAGGTATAATAAAAGGTGTTCTCGACTACCTGGGTTGGCCCCTGATCCTGCTGCTCCTGTCTCCGGTCCCAATCGAAAGCACCCTTGGAGCTCTGATACACCCCCACCCATCCCCACCGCCAGCCTATACCCCCTACCCTGTGCCCTACCCTACCCACGGTCCTCCCGCTCTGGTTGAACACTGGAAAAGAGGGTGGAGCCAACTGTCCACCCTACTTCGGAGACTTCTCGGAGCAACTCTGAACAAAGGAGACATGCCTATCCACCCAGGACCACCTGCTTGGTCTCTGATCCCAACTCCAGTCCTCTGCTGGAGTCCTGGGCTCCTCCTAGAGATCTGCCTATCTCTGTGGAACCACTGTGAGTACCTGCTGGCATCTTCAAATGGATCCTCATCCCTAGGTCCCTGACTGTGGAGAAACTTCTAAGAGAGCTTGGACCACACAGAGCTACAGATATTGAACCTCAGACCCACATAAGCCCATCAGGGAAGTACCATAGAGAGAGGGGGAGACCCCACCAACACCTACTGGAAGAAGGTAAGGGAAGAAGGCAATACAAGAGAACACCTAACAACAGAAAAACAAGCAAGACACCACCAGAATCTAGGGAATCTTCACCAACTAGAATGGAACCACAACAACAAAGCAGAGGAAGCAGAAGGGTACGACTTAAAAATTACCATCATAAATATGATAGAGGCCCTCAAAGAAGATGTGAGAAAATCCCTTAAAGAAATGGAGGAGAAAACTAACAAAAAAGTGGAAGAAATGAACAAATTCCTTAAGGAAAGTACAGAAAGCCAAGAAAAAACAATTAAGCAGGTGAAGGAAACATTTCAAGACTTGAAAACTGAAATAGAGAAAATAAAGGCAACACAAACTGAAGGAATACTGGAAATAGAAAAGGTGGGCAAAAAATCGGCAACTACAGACACAAGCATAACCAACAGAATTCAAGAGATGGAAGAGAGCATCTCAGGCGCAGAAGATAAACTAGAAGAAATAGATTCATCGAACCAAAGAAAATCATAAATCCAACAAGACCTTAACACAAAACATCCAGGAAATGTGGGACACCATGAAAAGGACAAACCTAAGAATAATAGGCAAAGAGGAAGGTGAGGAAGCCCAGGTCAAAGCTGCCGAAAACATATTCAACAAAATCATCGAGGAAAACTTTCCAAATCTGAAGAAGGACATGCCCATGAAAGTACAAGAAGCATAACGAACCTCAAATAGGCTGGACCAAAGAAAAAAGACCCCTCAACATATAATAATAAAAACACCTAGCATACAGAATAAAGAAAGAATATTAAGAGCAGCAAAGGAAAAATGACAGGTAACATATAAAGGCAGACCTTTACACCTGACTTCTCCATGGAAACCCAAAAGGCCAGAAGGTCCTGGATAGATGTTCTAAAAGTATTAACAGAACACGGATGCCAGCCTAGGCTACTATATCCAGCAAAACTCTAAATCTATATGGAGAGAACAAGATATTTAATGAGAAAACCAGATTTTCCCAATATGTATCTACAAATCCAGCCCTACAGAAAGTATTGGAAGGAAAACTCCAAACCAAGGAAGGAACTACGCCCACAAAAATGTAGGCAACAGATAATCCAACTACACCAGAAACCTAGGGTGGAGCAGAACAAATATATTCACAATACCACTGCCAACAACAACTGCCTAAATCAAACAAGCATCAACAATCAATGATCCTTACTCACCCTCAACATTAATGGTCTTAACTCACCTATAAAAAGACACAGGCTAACAGAATGGATACGAAGACAGAATCCATCCTTCTGCTGCATACAAGAAACACATCTTAGCTCTAAAGATAGACATTACCTCAGGGTAAAGGGTTGGGAAAAGATTTTCCAATCAAATGGAAATAAGAAGCAAGCAGGTGTAGCTATCCTAATATCTAACAAGTTAGACTTCAAACCAAAATTAGTCAAAAGAGATGAAGACGGTCATTTCATATTCATCACAGGAGAAATCCATCAACACAAAGTCTCAGTTCTGAACATCTCTGCCCCTAATACAAAATCACCCACATTTGTAAAGAAACACTACTTAAACTCAATGCTCATATAAAACCTCACACACTAATAGTGGGAGAATTCAATACACCACTCTCAACACTAGACAGGACCACAAATCAGAAACTCAAAAAAGAAACAAAAGAATTAACAGAGCTTATGTCTCAACTGAGGTTAACAGATATCTATAAAACATTCTATCCAAAGACAAAAGAATATACCTTCTTCTCTGCTCCACATGGAACCTTCTCTAAAATTGACCACATACTAGGTGACATAACAAACCTCAAGAGATACAAGAGGATAGGAATAGTCCCCTGTATCATATCGGACCACCATGCTTTAAAATTGGAATTCAACAACAACACAAATATCAGAAAACCTGCAAACTCATGGAAACTTAACAGTGTGCAAATGCACCACTCCTGGGTCAAAGAAGAAATAAAGAAAGAAATTAAGGACGTTCTAATATTCAACGAGAATGAGGATACAACATACCCAAACTTATGGGACACCTTGAAAGCAGTGCTAAGAGGGAAGTTCATTGCACTAAGTGTCCATATGAAGAAAATAGAGGATAGACACATAATAAAATTAACAGCACAACTGAAAGCCTTAGAACAGAGAGAAGCGAATTCACCCCTTAGGAGTAGAAGCCAGGAAATGATCAACTTGAGGGCTGAAATCAACAAAATAGAAACCAGGAAAACAATACAAAAATCAATGCAAGAAAGAGTTGGTTTTTTGAGAAAATCAACAAGATAGACAAACCCTTATCCAAGTTAACGAAAAAGCACAGAGAGAACATGCAAATTAACAAAATCAGAAACGAAATGGGGAACATAACAACAGACACAGAGGAAATCCAGACAATTTTCAGGTCATACTTTGAAAATCTGTATTCCACAAAAATTGAAAATTCAAAGGAAATGGACAAATTTCAGGATAACTATCACTTACAAATATTAAATCAAGAACAGACAAACAACTTAAATAGACCTATAACCCGCAATGAAATAGAAGCAGTCATCGATAGACTTCCAACCAAAAAAAGTCCAGGGCCAGATATATTCAGCGCAGAATTCTACTAGACATTCAAGGAAGAACTAATACTACTACTCCTGAAAATGTTCCACAAGATAGAAACAGAAGGTTCATTGCCAAACTCTTTTTATGAGGCCACAATAACTTTGGTACCCAAGCCTCACAAGACACAACTAAGAACGAAAACTACAGACCAATATCCCTGATGAACATCAATGCAAAAACACTCAATAAAATACTGGCAAACCGAATTCAAGAATGCATCAGAGAAATCATCCACCGTGACCAAGTAGGCTTCATCTCTGGAATTCATGGATGGTTTAACATACGAAAATCTATGTACATGATCCACCATATAAACAAACAGAAAAATAAAAAGCATATGATTATCTCCCTAGATGCAGAAAAAGCCTTCGACAAAATTCAACACCATTTCATGATGAAGGTCTTGGATAGGTCAGGGATAAGAGGAATATACCTAAACATAATTAGAGCAATATACAGCAAACAAACAGCCAACATCAAACTGAATGGAGAGAAACTTAGGCCAATTCCTCTAAAATCAGGAACAAGACAAGCCTGTCCTCTCTCTCCATATCTCTTCAATATTGTACTAGAAGTTCTAGCTAATGCTATAAGACAACAAAAGGAGATCAAGGGGATCCCAATTGGAAAGGAAGAAGTCAAACTGTCTCTATTTGCAGATGATATGATAGTTTACATAAGCGACCCAAAAAACTCTACCAGGGAACTCCTATAGCTGATAAACACCTTCAGCAAACTAGCAGGATACAAGATAAACTCAAAAAAATCAGTAGCCCTACTTTTTTCGGACGACAAAGAGACAGAGAATGAATACAGAGAAACATCAGCCTTTACAATAGCCACAAACAACATAAAGTATCTTGGTGTAACGCTTACCAAACAAGTAAAAGACCTATATAATAAGAACTTTGTGACTCTAAAGATAGAAATTATAGAAGATACCAGAAAATGGAAAGATCTCCCATGCTCTTGGGTAGGTAGGATTAACATAATAAAAATGGCAATCTTGCCAAAAGCAATCTACAGATTCAGTGCAATCTCCATTAAAATCCCACCACAGTTCTTCACCGACCTTGAAAGGATAATAATCAACTTTATATGGAAAAACAAAAGACCCAGGATAGCCAAAACAACCCTATTCAATAAAAGACCTTCAGGAGGCATCACCATTCCTGACTTTAAGCTCTACTACAGAGCTATAGTTCTGAAAACAGCCTGCTATTGGCATAAAAATAGACAGGTAGACCAATGGAATGGAATTGAAAATCCTGATATTAACCCATGCACCTATGAACACCTGATTTTCGACAAAATAGCTGAAATTATACAATGGGGCAAGGATAGCATCTACAAAAAATGGTGCTGGCACAATTGGATGAGGGTGTGTAGAAGACTGAAGATAGACCCATGTCTGTCACCAAGCACAAAACTCATGTCCAAATGGATCAAAAACCCCAACATCAATCCAGCCACATTGAACCTCTTAGAAGAGAAAGTAGGATGTACCCTTGAACAAATTGGTATAGGAGACCGCTTCCTGAACATAACTCCAGGGGCACAGACACTGAGAGAAACTGTAAGGGGTATGGTTTTTCCACCCGCCACCTTGTATTGTCCTGCTGCCGCGCCAGCCCCAAATAACACACAGAGACTCTATTTGATGTTATTCTGTTGGCCAGGTACTAGTTTCTTATCGGCTAGCTCTGCCTTAGTTATTAACCCATTTGTGTTAATCTATGTGTGTCCACATGTTCTTCTTACCGGGAGCCGGCTGAAGCATACTGCTCTCTCCCGACTCTCCATCTTGACCCCTCCTTCCTACTTCCTATTTCCTCCTTGTCTCCTAGTCCCTCATATATTCCTTTCCTATTGGCCAACAGTGCTTTATTATTAACCAGTATGAGAAACATATACAGAATGAAATCTCCCATCAAGAAAAAATTAATAAATGGGACCTCTTCAAACTTAGAAGCTTCTGTAAGACAAAGAGTGCATTAGACAAGACCAAAAGGCAGCCCACAGACTGGGAAAAGGTTTACACCAATCCTATATCCGACAAAGGGCTGATCTCCAAATATACAAAGAACTCAAGAAACTAGTCAACAAAACACCAAATAACCTTATTAAAAAATGGGGTACAGAACTGAAGAAAGAATTCTCATTAGAGGAAATCAGAAAGGCTGAAAGACACGTAAGAAAATGCTCCACATCCTTAGCTATCAGGGAAATGCAAATCAAAACAACTTTGAGATACCATCTTACCCCTGCCAGAATGGCTAAAATTAGAAACACCAATGATGACTTATCTTGGAGAGGATGTGGAGAAAGGGCAACACTCCTCCACTGCTGGTGGGAGTGCACACTCATACAGCCATTTTGGAGATCAGTATGGCGGTTCCTCAGGAAAATGGGAATTAGTTTACCACAGGACCCGGCAATCCCCCTCTTAGGCATATACCCAAAGGATTCACATCCATGCAACAAAGACATCTGTTCAACAATGTTCATAGCAACAATATTCGTAATAGCAAGAACCTGGAAGCAACCTAGATGCCCCTCAATTGAAGAATGGTTAATGAAGATCTGGCACATCTACACAATGGAATACTATTCTGCAGAAAACAATAACAGTATCTTGTAATTCGCAGGCAAGTGGATGGCAATTGAAGAAACCATCCTGAATGAGGTAACCCAGTCACAAAAAGAGGAACACAGTATGTACTCACTCATATATGGATTTTAGACCTAGAGCAAAGGATCACCAGCCTATAATTCACATCACCAGAGGAAGTAGGATACAAGGTTTATTCTAAGAGATTCATATAATGTCCCTCACAGAACTGGGAAGGGACAAGTCCCCCAGAGCTCAGGGGACGTGGGGGGACAGTAAATGGAGAGAGAAGTAGGAGAAAACGAGGGGGAGGAAAGGAAAACATGTGCGACTAGGAAGATTGAGCCTGGTCAGGAATAGAAGACAGGAGAGAGAGAGAGAGAGAGAGAGAGAGAGAGAGAGAGAGAGAGAGAACATAAAAGAGGGAGCCAATATTGGTTTGAAGATAAAATTGAACACAAAGGTCTTGAGAACTACAAGCCTGCTCCCAACTAACAATTTGAGCTTCTGTGGAAAGGTTATCACAAACGCTCTTCCCGGAGAGTGAGATCAACAACTAACTCATCCATGGAGCCCTCAACTAATGCATGTTGGAAACAGGATCAAACACCCATACATAAACACTGAATCGAACTAGAACCCAGATGCAGATGGAGAGGACAAGACCATTTGGCAGAAACACATACAGACAGCTTACCTGAGCAAGGAGGAGCTAACGGCCACTAGAATGATAGCTGGGAAGCCAGCATGGGACTGACTCTGGCCACCCTAAATATGGGTCTCAGCCAGAAGGACTGAACAGTCTGTGGGACCTCAGACAGTGGAGCCAGGATGTATCCCTGGTGCACAAAAGGACTTTGTGAACACATCCCCCATGGAGGGATAACTGCCTTACTCTAGAGACAGGAGAGAAGCCCTAATCCCTACTTCATATTACCTGTCAGATATACATGACCCCAACTGTAAGGAATTCCCCTACATATGGAATTGGGTTGGGGGAATGGGAGGGAGGGTGTTTAGAGTGCATGTGAGAGGGCAGAGAGGGTAAAAGTGAGGGAAGGAGGGAGGGAGGGAGAGCAGGAGGGAGGGAGTGAAGGAGGAAGGGAGGGAGAGCAGGAGGGAGGGAGTGAAGAAGGAAGGGAGGGAAGGTGGAAGGAGGGAGAGGGAACTGGGATCGACATGTAAAATAATAAATTAAATTAAAAAAAATGCTTTGACTCCAAAAATTTAAGTTGAAGGACAAGTTACTTGGTAAAAGGATTTCTATGAAAAAAAAAAAAAAAAAAGGTGTTCGCACACAATCATTTGAAATAGTTTATAATATATTAATGTTCTAGATTTAATCATTGCATAGTGTGTGCTGTAAATGGCAAATCATTTCATATTGATTGGAAAACTTATATGGCAAATATAATGCAAGTGAATATATGTTAGAAACAATTGTAGCATTTTTTTCCTTATCAGATAAACTCTGATCATTATTGAGTTGCCAACATTTCTTATCAGTTTACTGCTTTGTCACACTGTCTTTATCTCTGACAACAGCAAAAGAGAAACACTGATATATGTGTAAATATCATTTATAAATAAACACACTACCTTAAAATAATAGTATACACATATCAGGCATAGTTTTATGAGAAACATGGTTTGATTAAAAGGTAACAACCAAGATAAAGGAGAGACTTTTAAAGGATTATATCTATTCTTTGAGAGAAGGTTTTTTATCATGTGCTTGTATGCTATGTTTAGTTTACAAATATTGCCTTCCAATGAGTATGTTCTCTTCAGAATCAGCATTGTTTGTTTATTACATGTTCTTTGCCCAGACATGAAAATACTTTACGTGTATTATAACTGTTCTTCCAAGTGTGTACTAATTGTTTGATCTCATTTCCAAATAAATAAAATGAGCTTCAGAGAGAGATGGCTAAGAAAGATTGTTCAGTAACTTGCTAAAGCTATTAAGTGGGCAAACTGATACATACACTTAGGTACATAATGAATCTAAAACATTGGAGTTTTGGTGGCATCTATATTTACCATTTCATTAAATCTATATATAAAATCAATACTTTCATAAATAAATAATTGAGATACATAAAGTATGCAATAAAGACTCTGAGATGGAACATTTTCCATAGATGACTTCTCCTTATTTGTAGTTACAGTTTATAGAACCTTATCAGAGGCCAATAGCCTTATAATAGCAAAGAGTTAAGGTATCATCATCATAGTTGGTTAAGAGAAGGCACTTAAGTTACTATTTTTTAAACACAGAAGTAGGTTTTCAGATATGAAATTTCTTTGTTTTCTTCACTCCCTGTGGATGTCATCATTACAAATAGTGTAAACAATAAGTTCTTGTTACTTGATGATTACTATGATGATCTGGATAGTCTCTTGATGTTCCTTTATTCTACTGTTTGTCTTAATCAGAGTTTAGAGTTTCCAGAACTACCATGCAACTGTGTATCATTTTTTGTATAAATGATGTGTTTGGATTTTTTTTTGATGATATGCCCCAAGTGTATAAAATAGTACCTTTCACACATTGCTTTTGTGTTACTTGCTTGACAGCAAATGGATTAGCTTCCAATCGCTAATGCAATGGATTATTTAACATTTTTTTTTGAGAAATGGAATGTTTTCATAAAACTTATGGGGAAAAACAATAAAAAGTAGTATTCAAATTTATTCTACCTCTTTTTGATAATTGATATTCTTATTGCTTGAGGATCAAAAGTACCAATAGCATTTCTCATTGTAGCAGTTAGAAGAATAATACTAAAATTACGGCAGAATAGGACTTTTAAAACAGGTATTGGCTATTTTATTATTAATCGTTTCCTAATACTCCTCCCAAAACCCACTTGATTTATTTTGAAGCTAATGAAAACTCTTAAATGACAGGCCAGTTAGTAAAAAGAGATATCTGGTGTGGTAATACATGACTGTAATTGTAATATTCATGAGGCCAAGGCTGGTAGATCTCTGTGAAAATGAGGTCATCTTGATATTATAGGCCAATTAACAGGGCTAGAGTCTGTCCTGTCAAATAAAAAAAAAAAAAAAAAAAAAAGGTAAGTGGCTCACTTTTACTTTGAATATTTTTTACACTCTCACATCTACTCTGTGCATCAATAAGTCCCTTTTCATACTATAGCTATCTGCATATTTGATGCAGCAAACAGACTACCTAAATAATAATACCAGTGTTTATTGCTGACAGATTAAAAGGTTTCACATACGAAGTTTTAGGTAATTCTTTCATAGATCACACACACTTTACAAACAGTATTTTTTTTTTTTTTTGCATTACATTGATTGTACTTTTCATCATTGGCATAATTTAATGATGACATAGTTATATTTAATAAGTTCTTAATTATGTTTTTTTTGTGTGCCACCTGTTATAATTCTCACAGGTGATCATAAAGCTTTTAATCATGTTCTTTCCCTTTCCCTTTCATTAATTTACAACAAAGAGTTGTCTCTGGACAACAGGTGTTCTTCTTTAACCCAAGAATATTGTGTTTCCTTCACTGCTATTAAGGGATTGTTTTTCTCACTCAGCACCAGGGTTTTAGAATTTGGTTAGCTTGGCTAAGCATCTTTGAGTGCTCTCAGCATAAGTAATTTTATTAACAAGTTTCCATAAAATACATTATTGGTAAACTAGGCCTTCACGTTTATAAAATGCCATGAAATAGTTGTCAGAAATGATTAGATTCTAAGAAATTGTTCAGACAGCCCAATTTACATTTCCTACACCCTTTCCCCATATTTTAGATCCTGCTCTACATTTTATTTTGCTGTGAAGTATTGAATGGAAAGCTTGTAAAGGAGTAGGGACATGTACTAAGAAAACAGATGTCAAAATCAACCTGGATCTGGATCAGTTTAAATTTTTAATATTATTAGTATCACAAAATGTTCCTAAGGAAGGAAGTCAGGTACTGAAGGAGGAGAAATTAAATACCTAGGTTTGAAAATTGACGATGTAGGGGGACAAATTTAGGAGGCACTGCTTCTTTTCTATGTCTGCATTTGGGAATGCCTTGAAAATAATTACTTTTTGTTCCATTTTTAAAATTTAATTCGAAACAAGGTTGTTGCTGAGTGTTGGTGGCACATGCCTTTAATCCCAGCACTTGGGAGGCAGAGGCAGGCAGATCTCTGTGAGTTCGAGGCCAGCCTGGTCTACAAAGCTAGTTGTAGAACAAAAACAAACCAATACAGAGAAACCCTGTCTTGAAAAACAAAACAAACAAACAAACAAAAAAGACAGACAGAGAGAGAGAGAGATAGAGAGAGAAACGAGGTTGCTTTACATGTCAATTCCAGTTCCCTCACCCTTACATCCTCCCCTGTCACCCCCACCAAACCTTATTCCATCACCTTTCTGCTCCCCAGGGAGAGTATGTCTTTCCCTAGGGAGTCTTCAAAGTCTTGTCATATCATTTGGAGCAGGGCCCAGGCCTTCCCTATGTGTCTAGGCTGAGGGAGTATCCCTCTATGTGGGATGGTCTCCCACAGTCCATTCCTATACTAAGGATAAATACTGATCCATTACCAGAGGCCCCATAGTCTCTCCAGTCCTCCTAACTAACACCCACGATTCAGGAGGTCTGGATGATCCTATGCTGGTTTCCCATCTATCAGTCTGGGGGTCCATGAGCAACCCCTTGTTCAGGTAAGCTGTCTCTGTGGGGTTCTGCAGCCTGCTCTTGACCCCTTTGCTCATCACTCCTCCCTCTCTGTAACTGGATTCCAGGAGTTCGGGTAGTGTTTAGCTGTGTGTGTCTGCTTCTGCTTCCCTCAACTAATAGATGAAGGCTCTAGGATGGCATATAAGGTAGTCTTCAATCTCAATATCAGGGAAGGGTATTACAGGTAGCTTCTCCACTATAGCTTAGATTGTTACTTGGGTTCATCCTTGTAGATCTCTGAACATTTCTCTAGTGCCATATTTCTCCTTAAGTCTATAATGGCTCCCTCTATTATAGTATTTCTTTTCTTGTTCTCCTCTATTCTTTCTCTGTCATAATCTTCCTGTACACTCATGCCCACCCCTCTGCTCCTCTTCTCCCTTTCTCTTAACTCCCTTGCTCCTCCCTCTATGCTCCCAATTTTCTTGGGAAGTCTTGTCCCTTTAATTACCTTTTTTAAAAAGGGCTTTTTGTCATGTTTTCACAAATATATTTTAGCAATTATGAGTTAATCTGTGCTATGTGCTAAATAGTATACTAAAAGCTGCAGGTTCATAAAGAGATACAGCACCTCCTCTTACCCTCGGAAAGCAGAGTTCAGTCATGGAGACAAGTAAGCATGGATTCCCTAAAATCTATGCTAGGTGTGGATCGGCTATTTTAGTGGGGATAGAATACAGTTCTTTGAGCTTCTTGTGGGGGCTAAGAAAGAAGCAGATGAAGGGGTAAAGAAAATGTGATATGCCAATGTCAACTTCTGAATTATCAGTCTTTGTTTTTCTAGGTTCAGTTCATTCTCATAGTTTGAGGAATTCACCAAAGTTTAAGAGTTCCAATATACTAGACGCTATTATATACATACATATATATGCATATGTGTGTGTGTCTGTGTGTGCGAGTGTGTGTGTGTGTGTGTGTGTGTGTGTGAGAGAGAGAGAGAGAGAGAGAGAAACAGAGAGAGAGACAGAGAAGGGGAAGGGGAAGGGAGAAAAGAGAGAGCAAATACCTTAAAGAAAATCCCGAACATTCTGATAGTGTGACATATGGAAACATAAGGTGGCATTGTAAAAAGAAGAAATAGCCAAAAAGAGCTTTTGAGTCATAGTGAACTTGCTTGGACAACTCTCTCCAGAATGTTTGATACTTTGTTGTTTCAGAGAACATAAACATATCAAAGATACTGTTTCCCACAGAAGGACTTCACTTTGAATGCTCTGTAAGCTAACAATGTTTGATTTATGTATTATATTTTTATTTTATTACTGGTGTGTGTGTGTGTGTGTGTGTGTGTGTGTGTGTGTGTGTGTGTGTGTGTGTGTGATGTGTGAGTGCATGTAGGAATGCACACATGCTGCAGTATGTATGTTCAGGTCAGATGACAACTTGGAAGATATGATTTTCTTCTTCTCCACAGTCCAACTCAAGCCACCAGACTTGTATGGCCAGTGCTTTTCTATGCAAAGCCAGTTCACAGTCCCCATGCTTTATGTTTTAAATGGTTAAAGAGAAGACTATTTGAAGGTGCATGGAAATTGTATGAATTTCATTGTTTACAAAGGAGATTTTGTTGAATACAGCTATGTCTATTTTTGAAGTCCTCTTTTGTGTCTTCTTTGTACTCTCTCAAAAGTTAATTCTGGTTTAGTCTATCCTGGCCTATATAGAGAACTCAAGGCTAATCTGCGATATATAGGCCCTGTCTCACAAACTTAAACCAATCCTGAGCAAGCTGAAACAAAATAAAAAACAAGCCCAGCAAAGAATAAAAAGAAATCAGATACAATCTAGTGAGTAAAACCTAAAACACTTATTAACCTGCATTGACATACTACAGCAAAGCATTGTAACCTTAGGAATAATGCAGTGGTCCTTAAGCCTTTTGATTTTTCTTCCTCACTTTTGAATTGTATATACAAAAATAAATGTATATGTATGAATTCATTTGTTTATATGTATACATATTTCTGCAAGTAACCTCAATATGTCTTATTTTAAACTGTGAATACATATGCATATGCTAATGTTATGTACCTTATAAGATAAAGGGGCATTCAAGATTGTAAATAAACTTGAAGGAATGAGATTTTCCAATGAATGCATTTCTTCAGACTAAAGCCTTTGCTTTCATGATGGTTTTTACTGTGAGCTGACAGTGAGCCCATTATTTTTATGTCTTGTTTTAAAATAGGCAGTAATTAGACTACTTCTCTCTAAGTTCATTTTACTTTGATATTTGGCTGATATGTCACAGTCAAAGCCAAAAGATGACAAAGAAGCCTAAGTTCAGGGCTGAACAGATGGCACAGTGTGCTATTCTTGAGGACTTGGTTTCAATTCCTAGCACCTACTTGATGGTTTCTAACCATCTGTGACTCCCATCTCTGGGGACCTAACATCATCTGATGTCTGAAGTTACCAGGCACACATGTGGTACACAGACATAAATGTAGCAAAACACATTAAAAATTACATAAAACAAAAAGCTATTCCAACTGCAGTAAGTGGGTATTTAGCAAAAACTAAATCAAAACATTGACTTTTACCAATCCATTCCATTAATCAGGCTTCACCAGGACAAGTAAATTCTCTCCCCCTTTAATGACAACCCATTGTGTAATGAGTATGACAGGTTATATGTTAAGGTATTTACATTAATGCGTTCAAATGTTCTTTAATGAGAGAGTCTTTAATTAATGCTCTTAGAAAATAGACCCTTTCCATTTTCTCTTCTATATTGTTCATACATAGGTCTTTATCATCCTAGCCCCGAGAAGAAAGTGATTCCAGTAGAAGACTGATAGGGAAGTTGGGTCAGCCAATATGTGTCAGTCCACATGGAGTTTTTTTGAAAAGAAGTTACTTTCTAACTAGACATTATTTTGTTAAATTAAAAGAGAAATTCCCAAATCACGCCTTAAAATACTTTATGTTATGGTAACCAGAGATGTGTTTGTAGGGAAAAATACATTCTTTTTAAAATGTATTTTGAAGTATTCATACAAGTATTGATTGTATGGTTAGCATTCTCCCCATACATACTTTCACCTCTCTTTTATTAACACTCCCAACTTTTATTAGTCCTTTTGTTCCTCAAGACATTTTCACATATATTTTCATGTAATGCACATCCATGATTTTACATATTTGTATAAACTCTGAGAACCACAAGTGAGAGGAAACATACATTGGTCATTCTGACACTACCTTACATTGTTTAGTATGATTAGGAAGAAATATTTTCATGTTTGCTTCCTACCTCATTTAAATAATTAGGTAAATATTTTAGTGTGTTTGTTTGACATGTATTTTTGAGATAGTCTCAATAGCCAAAACTAGTTTGGAACTCATCATGTACCTGAAGCTGGCCTTGAACTTGTGGTCTTCCTTCTTGCAGCTCTTAGAGTGCAAGATTTATAGGTGTGACTTATTACCTTTGCTGGCTTGATTTTTTTTTTAATTTTTTTTCTTTAAATAAAAGCTGACCTATTTACTTGTATAGCACCTTGTGCACTTTGGTTTAAAATACTGTTTGAATTTTCCACATGTAAGTATGTTCAGGAATTTTTTCTATGTGCATGTGTGTTTTGTTTCTGTAAGCATTTTCTTAACTACAGCTTTGATTTGGGCAATATATTTTCTGTGTTGCATTGTTCTCAGTGATTCCAAGAAAAATGTTGTGTGTTTGTGTGTGTGTGTGTGTGTGTGTAAATAATTATAAGGTATTTTACTATAAGCTATTTTACAGAACAGCTGCATTCATCCAGTTATATAGTGAACATCCCACACTTGAGTCACTTTCCTAATACCTGCTTTAGCACTTTTTGTTTGTTTGTTTTTTTCAATGATTTCTGTGTGTCTTCTGACAGTATTTGATGACAAGAAAGGCATTTTAGATTTTGTTTTGCATTTGCTATTTCAGCTGCTTTTACCAAGTGTTTTCAAGCTGCTGTGGTGCCTTTTGTTTCTTGCTATTAAGAAAATTCAAAAGAGGCACATAAACATGTGCCATTAAGTTTATACACTATCACTAAGGTACAGGATTGAGATCATGTGATTCTAATTATTGCCGAGAAAATTGAAGATGCTCTCTTCATGCTCTGGCTTGCTAGGATTTAAATGGTTTGTTAATTTGAGGTGGATTTTTACTACCATTGCCTGATATTTTAAAGTATAATATGCACATAAACTGCAGGTCATCATCATTATTGATAGGTAACCATATTTCAAATGATTACTTTAATCATTTCTGTCTTGAGGAGACAGTTTATTAGTTAGATTTTTGTTACTTTTACTATGTAATAATGGAAAAAAGAAGCAGAATTATGAAGAAGAGATCTAACAGTCACCTATTTTCTTGTTCTCTTTTGCTCGCATTATTGGTATTATCCTATTATCTTCAATCTGTTGTCTTTTATAGGAATCACTTAGAGTTCAGTTTCCATTTTCTGAGTGCTTATTTGGTTAAAACTAGATAAAATAATCTGTATATATACCTAACATTACCTGTAGTGTTGTAGTACACTGATGGCGAATAAATCTGTGTTTTGACTATCTCACTGCTCCTTTAAGCTACTTCACGTACCATTGTACCTATGGATCCAAAGAAGAATCTAGTGTGTATTCTCCGTTAGGTACTAGTAAGTCTTATTTTCCTTAATCTTTTGAGTGACTGCCATTTTTCAACCCTCGTGGGTCTTTTATGTAATCTGTTTACTCAAGAAACATCAGTTGAAGATTGTACTCATAATTAGTAATTATTAGACAGTGAAAAGTCTAGTTATGTTTTCTTATATTAAAATACATGATTTTGGGTGGAGGCCTCTGATAAGACTTTGAAAAAAGAAATAGATGAGGAAGATGTGTATGAAACAGTAATATTCACTTAATGTTATGAATGCCTTTGGGCTCATTCTATATTCAGAAATAATATCTTTTCACTTTATCCACTTCACTTTGGTTTTCAACCTAAGCTCTTATGTTATGAGGCTGCAGTCTACGTAGTTTGATAGAGTTACCCAAATCTTTTGAAAATTTGAGGCAGTTGATAAGTGCCAGGTTAACTGGCCACTAATTAAATGACATAAAAAAATCCTTGATATTTTCATTTTAATTTAAGAAGTAAATATTTATTCTTTTTTTGTTCAGAGAAACTATAATTATGGAGTAGAAAATATTTTTTTTTGTATGGAGATGTATGCCTGAGAGGTTGAAACACAGGGATTATGAGTTCTAGCCTAGCTTAAGCTATATAACAAACTTTGTATCAATAATACAACCAAGCTCAAACTTACCTACCACCCAAACAGCCTTGAAAACTATTTGGTTTAGTAATTTTATAAAATTCTACCAATTTAAAAATGCAAAACAGAAAAATATTTACATTCATTGTTGATAGAAGTGTATTTTAGGTACCAGGGTACTATTAATTACTATTCCATAAAGGACCTTATGTCTCTAGCCGAGGATTTGGAGGTGAAAAGAGAAAACCAGAAAGGGGTGAGAAAGAAAGAATGAATGATTAAACGAAGTAATATTTAGTTACTACAACTTTTAACCTTCTCATCGGGCTCTATTTTTACATAGTTCCTTCTGTATCACTTTAGTTGTACAGTGTTTTGAGTTATAGGTGTAGGCTAGTGTTATAGCATTGCTTCATATGCATGAGATTCTGGGGTCAAGCCCCAGCACCAAAATAATTAAATAAATGAAATAAAAGCAAAACAATAAAAAAAAACAATATTAAATGAAGTAAAGGAATATGTCCAGAGAGATATAAATGTATGATATGTGAAAACAGGAAAGAGATGATGTGGCTTGCCTCCTTTGCTTCTCTAATCTTCAGCTTTAAAACAGTATTTTTCTCTGGGTTTTTATTATTTGTGTTAAAGTTTACAAATCTGGCTTAGCTGACAACTATTCTATGTGGTCAGATACTTAAACTTCAACATCATTTTTAACACTACATTCTTCTCATATTGTGGATACATTAAACAAACATGAAATATGCTTACAGCTTACTTTGTGTTTTGAGTATAAAAAGAACTGTGTTCAGAAATAGTTTCATGTTCAATTATGTTGTGTAGAGTTAATATTGACTTATGAGCATTGCTCTATTTAGTTTTATTATTGTATTATAAAGCTGGAGTTAATGATTTGGAAGTATCAGCTGCATAATTAGTAGTATGTTTTTTTAATTTCTATAAGAATGAAATGAGTCATTATAGACTCTTCTGTTCATATGAATGTTACCCATTCCTAACCAATGTAGGCAGTCATTTCAAAAGTGAAAAAAAATGCTGATGATTCTCAGGCAAGTTACAACATTTAAAGAAAAGTCCCAAATATCACAGGGGCTCAAAAAATATTGAGTAAGAGTTTACTGTATTCCAGGGACTAGGATCTTAACTGGGTTTGCAGAGATTAAATTCCTGACTTCAGTTACCTTACATGTTTACGGTAATAGTACTATGACAAATTGTTAATTATAAATAAAATTATTATCGAAGAACAGAATGAAGGTTTTTATTTTGAAATTGGGCCTTGCAGAAAATCTTAGGGAAAGCTTAGAAGATGAACAGATTTTAAAATATAAGAACTGGCCAGATGTTGATTTAGTGGGAGGCAGCAGCTCACAGCGTGAGAAGTGGTAGCAGAAGCAGTATCATATAAAGAACAGTGGGAAATATGAAACAACATCGTATGTGGAACAATCACTGCCCACCTAGTGTTAAAGCAAAAAGGGTTAAGCAAAAAAGAAGTTCCCAGAATGAGGGTGGGGAATTGATAACATTAGTGGTAGATATCATTTTCTGGGTACTGGTTAATGTGCGTCAGGATATGTATGATCATACTCAATTTTGACAACATTCTCTAAGGTGTATAATCTTTTATTCCTCTTATTGTCTTGCCTGTTGTTCTGACAATGCTATTCTTTGATGGCTTGACCACTGCAGTATGTGCCACTAAAAAGCAAATGGAGGTACCAATGTGGAACGATCACTGTAAGGAGAGATGACACTATTACCCTTTCAGCCTATGTTGGAAAGTTTACAATTCCAGAAAATTCTGACAGTTGGCCAGTTGATTGTACTTTAGAGATGTAGATTTTATGCAACTCCTTTTATGTCAGACAGAAATTTTAGCAACATCTTTGAGGCAGTAAATTATCCCAGCACGTGTAGAGAGAACGTAGGAATTTTGATGAAAACAAGAACAATATGAGGCTATGCAATGATGTGCTTAGCCAATGACATTGTAAAATCCAAGGTTGAATGAATAGATATATATTATTTCAAGGTGAAATCCAAGGTTGAATGAATAGATGTATATTATTTCAAGGTGAAGAAGATTATTTGAGAGTGGTAGATATAGATTCTAAGTGATATCACAGGGACATATATTGAAACTGTATATTTTCACCTGAGAAAATGCAGACTTCCAAAAACATTTATGTGGTTTTTAAATTAATTTCCTTTAATCGAGCAACCATCTTCTTTAGTTTGACAATTGACAGTATTCCCTTGAAATGCTTCAGTATCTCACATTTGTCAGCAGAAGTATCCTGCTCTAGATTATTAAAAGCTGACTAAGTATTAAGAGATATTAGTTTGCTCTTCATTCAGGAGTGTTGCAACAACAGACTCCAGATGGCATTATAGGAATTGTTTTCAGAGCCACATAGTGAAATATAGTCTGATTAAAGAGCTGCTACCACTCCAGAACCAATAGGTCTGTCTAAGTAAAAAATATGTGGCTGCTGCCATCAGCTCCCTATCTACGTCATCTCTATTGCCACACAGTCTAGCAAGATGGATGGCCTGTTCATGGCCTATTTATTCACATAGTTTCTTTCTGACTCTATACCTTTTATAAATGCATTTCATTGGTGAAGACTAAGCTACATGTCTATACTGAAATTATATATAAGGGAAGTAGACAAATGCAGTTTTTTTGGAGTCATTTTAAAACTGAATTTTACAATGTGAGGTTGCATGAAAATGTAGAAGCCATGCCCAAATGGTATTGGGCAGCCAATAATGACAGATCATCACTGGAATCTTTTAACTGGTCTCCTGGCTTTTAGTCAGATATTCCTCAGTTTTCATAACTCAAATCCAGGATAAATATTTACCATCTGTCTTATGTTTTCAAGGGATCTCATACATGCCTCCATTATAATTACTTGTCCCTATTAGATCATGAATTAGTTATGTTTCTTTAGTCAACAGCATACATAACATTTACTAAGGACCAGTCATTGCTTCATAAATAATAGCACTTAATTTGAATATAAAAGCAGTTTCTTAACTTTTCACAGTTCCTTATGTATAGTATATGTTGAATAAATAAGTGATTCTAATTTTGATAGTAGACATAAAAAGTCAGTGCCCTTTGACTTTAATAGTTTTAAATTTTTTCCTGATTGTATTTCATATCTAGCACTGTGAGGAAAACATTAACAAAAATTAAACTGCACACAAGTGGTAATGAATGAGTTCTTCTAGCTACAGTAATAGGAAGGGAATATTTTCTAAGAATAAATGGTTTGTAGGAACAGGTGTAGAGATAAGAAGTGGCAGAGGGGAATAACATGATCAAAGTGTATTTTATACATGTGTGAAGTTTCGTAATGAAGCATGTGTGAGGTTGATAATTTAATACATAGTTTTTGTCCACACACACACACACACACACACACACACACACACACACACACACAGACAGACATAGACGCAGCTAGATTTCCTCCTTTTTTTTCATATACAACAACTTTCTGAGAATTTTTCTTTGGTGATATATCTCCTGTTAAATTTGTCTATCACCTATGTGTTCTTGGGTAGTAGTGGTCCTTTGGAAGCACGGACCAAAGAGTATTTTGTGTGTGTGTGTGTGTGTGTGTGTGTGTGTGTGTGTGTGTGTGTATTTGCTATAGCAATAAGTGCAATAAGTGAATGGCTTTGCTAGTACTGTATAATGCACATCTATGTTATGAACCACCAAAGTATTCTGTACCATAGTTTACAAATATTTTTTCTTTTCATAGTTTAGCTAGATAGAAATATAAATTGCGGTCCAGACCAAGCTAGAGAAACCCACAGAAACTGTTGACCTGAACAAGGGGAGCTCATGGACTCCAGCCTGATAGCTGGGAAACCATCCAGACTCCCTGAATGTGGGTGTTAGTTGGGAGGTCTAGGCACTCTATGGGGCTTCTGGAAATGGATCAGTATTTGTCCCTAGTACATGAATCGACTTTGGGAGCCCATTCCATATAGAGGGATACTCTCTCAGCCTAAATACACAGGGGAGGGCCTGGGCCCTGTTCCAAATGATATGGCAGACTTTGAAGATTCCCCATGGAAGGCCTCACCTTCCCTGGGGAGCAGAAAGGGGATAGGACAGGGCTTGGAGGGGGGAAGAGGGGAGGACAGGAGGGTTCTGGAACTGGGATTGACATGTAAAACAAGCTTGTTTCAAATTTAAATAAAAACATTTAAAATAAAAGAAATATAAATTATGAATATATGTGAAATATACACAGAATTATGGTATCTCATGTACTAAATAATAGTGACCTATCCAAAATGATTTGTTGTGAAATATTAATTGCAATAATCACTTTTGAAGGATCTATCCATCCTCACAGTAGATGTTATTTTAAACAGGAGGATATGAACCTTAATGAAGAAAAGAAGGCTCCTTTACGAAACAAGGATTTTACCACCAAGCGTGAGATGGTTGTCCAGTATATTTCTGCTACTGCCAAATCTGTAAGTAAGGACACTTCCCAGACAACCAACAGAATTAGCTTAGTTGTTTGCTTAAAATTTGACAAACCTCAGCTCTTTAAATACTTGCCTCAGTGAACTCATATTGCCAATTAAGGAAATGATACATATACACTTTTACATATTTTGCACATATATCTCAGTACTGAACTGTTCATTAGACATGAGAGATCCATTATTATAAGCAAGAGACCAATTCAGTCTCTTGACTGAGTTCAGTGGATATAAGGGCAGAGGTTTTATGTAGTCACTAAAAATTTGCAGTGTTTTGCTGTTATTCTACCTACTATACAGATTGCTACATGAAAATTTCAGAATTTGTGGGAGCAAACACAAACAGCACAGCCACCTTTAATTAAGTTTACATTGAAGCATGTGGTTTTTAAGGATTTTTTCTTATTTTGCTTTGTTGTTTTGAGTGCGAACTGTGTAAGCTGTCTCATAACTGGTGTGGTAAAGCTCACGTTAATATAAAGGAAAGAACACACCGGGAACTTTAATCAAATCTGTATGAATTTCAAAACCTAAACCTTTGTTTCATTGGAAGAATTTATTGTCAAGAAGAGAAACTTACTGCTTTAATAGAATTGCTTATTTTTTTTCTTGTTACCCTTCTAAGGCTCCTTGAAAAGTAGCTTTAAGATTTGATTTCTTTTTGTAGGAGAAAATGTATTTTTGATATGACAAAATATAGCTCCTGTATTTCTGTAAAGAGCTTTATATGTCCCGATTTCAAGAAAATCATTGTATGGATGTGTGTGTGAGTGTGTGTGTGTGTATGTATATATATATATATATATATATATATATACATATATATATATATGTATATATATATATATATAATTTATATATAGGTACATGAATATATATATATATATATATATATATATATATATTGCATATTTTTCTTTGTACAAATGCATTTAAGACAAAGTATTTTCAGGTTAAAACATTGACCACTGAAGAAAATGTCCTTAACTGTAAAAGCATATTATAGCATCATTTGGCTATGTCATTCATACATTTTAGTACACTAATTCCAATAGCAACACCTGAATTTTGGAATTGTATTGATTCTATATTGTACTTTAGGCAAGCTAAATCTGAATGCTGAACTATTTAAACACAATGCATTGCAGCCCTGCCAGAGCAGAGCAACAGGATGTTTTTTAATTTGGTTGTGGTATCCAAGGGCAGAAATATGTTTCAAGTGATAAGTAAAATTTGCCACGAGCATAGTTTTCAATAGAATTAGATGATGCATAGGGTTTTTTCCTTTGAAATTCTGATGAATCTCTTCTCATTTCTGCACTCAAGTTATTGTTCCCAGTAAAATGCTCTAGGAAATTTCAGGGCGTATATTCAGTGTGATTTTTCAAAAGCTTAGAGGCAGGCAACTATACTAGCAATATATATATATATATATGTGTATATATATATATATATATATATCTGAGTACAAAGTGGAGATAATATATGACTAATGATATTGTATTTTAATGGAATTTGTTAGCATCTCTGGCTCATTTGTTGGTGTTGTTTGGGTAAGTGGGACTGACTATAATGAAGATTATGTGACGTCTTCTTTCCTTAACCTTTGGATAATTTCTCGTTATCTGTGAACACCATATTTTAAATTTTGTTCATATCGTGTTCTCTTTAACCCATCAAAGACATATACACTTTAATTCTTATGCTCATTTTTGGATTAAAATGAAAAACAATTGGGTGAAGCTCTAGTTTACCATGAAGTGTGCCTGCCTGACCTATTAAGTCTCTGAATTCCATCTAGCACTGGAGAGAGATTGAGAGGAGGAGATACAAAAAAGTGGAGGAGGGAGGAGACTTGATAGGTGCTTCTTCTCACTGCTTTATTCAAATGATAGATATGGACTATTTCTTATAAGACACGAGATTTTCCATTTTAAGTAGCCACAAAATTAACACTACTGACTGGATGGCCCTTATTTGTGTCATTCAACGTATTTGTTAGCTCTTCTTCTCTCATAATAATTCCAAGATTATAGTTTTTGCTATTAATTTTTCTGGGCCAAATAATTTGATGGAAGAGAGCCTGTTGACAAGCAGTGAAGCTTTCTCACCTTGGAGAGACATTAATTAGTACTGTTTTCTATCATTAAAACTACAATTTTTTTTTGTAATTTCCCTTTAAAGTTAAGAGGGATGTCATTCAATGAATAACAACATTCAGTATGAAAAAATTATTTCACCTGATCTTCATCATGACTGTCGGTTTTGCACCAATTATCACTGAACATGTGGCTGTTGCCTGTGTGGAGCTTAGGTTCCTGCCCTTCTGTCTGGCTTTCAGAAGGTGTTACATTTTTTACTCTTTTTCATTATATTCGTATACTCATTAAAGATGCTTCCTCATTTAATACAGATATGATGATAACTATCATGTGATAAAAAGGCTTTGGAGGTAATCAAAGGTCTCATCTGAGAGTAGAACCAGTGTTAAAGTCCAAAAATGTTCTATATTTACATGTAAGATATGGAAGGACTATAGTTAAATTTCAATTTTAAATTGTTCCCCCTTTAACTATCTGCATTCTTCTTTTATATGGAATTTCAGCAATGAAAATGTGAGCTCAGAGAGGAATAGCCATCATGATGTTTCTGGGAAACGGCATTAAAAGATGATGTGTCAGAATCTGTTTCTAAAACAAACCAGTCTGGTGCTGTATCATTAATTTTTGTTATAATTAGGATTGGATAAGATGATATTAAAGAAACCACAAGTCTGTGTTGTAAAACTATTTTTTTGGTCATCCACACACATTTATTGTAAAGTTCTATAATAGATACTCTGTATCCTAAAGTAATAGTAAGATTGAGTAACCCAATGATGACTAAACTTCTTTATGTGGAGAACCAAGTGTGCTTTTATTGCTCTGGGAGCCAAACACTTGTTATTGTAGGAGGTACCGTTCTAGGCCTGACCAAAGGGAGTTAGCCTATATGGATTATTTATTTACAAATAACAAAGAAGATTGTATAGTCTCAAAGTGTCATTAAGGAACTGGAAAACAAGCTGTTGGTATTGTAAAAGCTGTCCTAATGATTCATAACCCAGAAAGAATCACATTGTGCTGGTGATTTAGAGACGATCTTGCATACTCCTAACAGTGTATGTAGACATGAGGAAATTATTCACCAGAGTCCTAATGTTAGTGAATTGCACACCATTGTCCTCACGACAATAAGGAGATAGCAGTTTACTTCTAAGTTTAATTACTAGTTTTGAAATTGAGATTTTAGAACATGTCATATTATACTTTTGACAAGTGAGACATTCAGAGGTATAATTTGTTCCTGCCAAATCCAACTTAGTTAGATCAATTATATCTACAGATTTGTACACTTAACCAATAAAATAAGTAGTTGAAAGTTGTGCTACACATGTCAGTATGTATGTATTTACTGTGGCTGTGTTGTTGCTATTATCAGATACTTTTTCCTCAGGTCCTTTTCATCCATGGGCTGGATAATGAGAAACAGTTGAGCCCAGATGTGACCAAACTATTTTCTCCTTGTTTCTCTTAACTGATTAATCTAAAATATTTCTGTCTGTGATTTAGCTATATGAAATCATCTTGCAATCTGAATGAGTCATTAAAAACAGACCTTCAATGGGCCACGTTTTAGTTGTTTTGCTGACTGTGAACCTGTCTTAATGTTTAACCCAGGCTCATTCTTTCCTTTTGATCTCATGCTGTGCTAAGGAAACAAGGGACAGAGATAGCCTCTGTCTTCTTTAGTGGGAGGAAATAATTTAGGTCAACAGCATATCTTTAATTTTAGAGGATTGTTAGTGAGACCAAAGAAGTTTTATTCATCTAAATAATCTCTTGTTGTAAACAGTGTGTTGCATGAATTTTTAAGGAACTTGCTTCTCTATTTGGAGGCTCGTGAATTCCTCTGAAATCATTGACAGCCACCATTATCTTTTTGTATCTTGTAGTATTTTACTCAGCTGATGATACTTATTTGGCTTTCAATTAAATTTTAAAAGCACTAGCTGAAAAATACAACACGTATTGATACTGTTATCACATGAATGGTTTTGAATGATGAATTAGCTCTTTTTTATACAATGCTTGATATTCAAGTGTGGGAAACTTATAACAGTGATTGGACTTATATTTGGATTATGGCATAGAGTATGTTTATGTTGAGAGTTTCCTCTTGTTTTCTTAAACACAGTCATGCCTCTCAGAAATTTTCTCACATCTTGAAATTTCTGATTTTTCCTCCATATTAATATGTGCATTCTTATGGATAAAATACATTGTTTGTTCGCACATTATATAGAAAACTCTGATTTCATTCTTGGAACAGTAGGATGATCCAGAAAAGAACAATACTAACAAATGTGTCTCATAATTTAAAAGTATAAGTTAAAATGATACTGTACCTTTTAAATTTATAACACTATATAATATTCAGCTTTTAAGTAAAGTTTATATCAGAACTTGATGCATGACTTTAAATGCAACATTTATATTTTAAAGTAACTAACTCTGACCGTAACACTATATTTGCCATAGCTAGGAAAGAAAATGAGAGTAATATTTGGAAAAAAGTTTCTACTGATAATTTCTTTGAGGGGCTATGAATAGGGAAATTATCTGAGTGTATATTGCAGTTATATTTTATATTTAGATTGTAATGCATGGAAAACCAATTACAATGCAGATTTTAAAAAAAATTCTACACCATCATGATCATTTTCTCTATATGTAGACTGTATATTTGAAATGGCACACATTAATATTGGTATCTTGTTTTAAAGTTTATTAGAGTAGTCCAGTGACTAATTTACTAAACACTTAACACCTGTCAAAGCTTCTGATTACTAATATGATTGCTGTTTGTTTTTTTTTTTTTTCACACCATAACCATTCTCCGTTGACCACTGCATGCAGATAGTTGGAAGTAAAGTTACGGTAAGTAGAAAAGATGTGTTTCACCTTTAGTACTAAATTTGTGTTTCAGAGATTTGTGATTTTTGAATGTAGTAGTTAATGTTTTTTTTTTTATTTGATGTATATTTTCCCAAAGTGCTAAGATTAAATATTGAAATCAAGTGATTAAAATTTAGCTAGGTTAAATACTTTCTTATAGTTTGAATATGTTTTAAAAGAAGTAGAATATGCCTGAGTTTTCTTGGAAGTTTTTTTTTTCTGTTCCCCCCACCCCTTGGAGAATCACATTTCTGTCTTTTAGATAACTAGGGTGAAATTGTGTGCTATATGTCAGTTTTTCGGGGGAATCGAGTATTTGTGTGTGTGTGTGGGGGGGGTATTCCTAAAGTATGGACCTTCTTTTTACACAAATTCCAAATTCTTATTTTGATGTGTTACTTTTGTTTTGGCATTATTGATGTGTGTGTGTGTGTGTGTGTGTGTGAGAGAGAGAGAGAGAGAGAGAGAGAGAGAGAGAGAGAGAGAGAGAGACTGTGTGACTGCATGTGTGTGCCTGTGTGTTCATATCGACTAATGCTATGCAGTTAAAAGGCCTGCTGACCTGGTTTTGTAGGATAATATATATTGGCTCTGACATTTGGTAATTTTCCCCTGAACTTCAGTTATTAGGTAGATATCTTGAATTTTTCAACTTATGTTTTAAGTTTCTTGTTGGTGCTACCATTTAAAAATTATATAGTTACGGTGTTGCAGTTGTAATATAACAAACCGGACATTCCCTGAATTGTATTTCAGAGATGTTTACTATTACTTTGTGGGTTGAGTATATATCATTTATTTTGAGAATATAGAGTATGAGTCATCTTTAAAATCACAGAAAAATGATGAATTTAACATAGTGAATGTGTATAATATTTGATGTCCCTTTAAAAGTTCCTTATTATTCTTTCCTTCCCTCTTTCTCCATGGGAGATGTTACATATGGTTACCAGAAACATGTTACTATTCCTCTTAAAAGCTTCAAAAAGTTCCCAGTTCCCTTTTATATCTCATCTCCACTTCATTAGAATGTTACATTTACTTGTGTGTGTATGTGTACATGTGTCATGACATATGTATAGAGAGGTCAGAGGACAACTCCCTCAAGTCAGTCTTCTACTATGGGGATTTCACTCAGGTTGTCAGGCCACTGATCCATGTCTCTGATCTTAGGCCTCCTTTTTATAATGTCATCTTTAGCGTTGTTCCTGTGTTTATCTTGACAGGTACTCTTGACAGTTCCTAAGGACATTTTTCTTGAATCTTTCTAAATTAAGCATATATTAGCTTTTACTTAGAATGATCTTTTCTTCTTTGGTGGCCCAGCAAGTACCTAAGTATCCATCTTGATTAACTTCCATGTTGCAGGAAGAAGCTCTTCCATGTTAGTCATTCAATCCTCTACTACCATGTTTTTACCATTTTTTGAAGAAAGCTCTTCCATGTTTTCTTTTGCCAATCAACACAGCTTGTTTTTTCAAGAAAGTGGGTCTAAAGGGGAACAAGATAGATGATCACAGACAGGTTTTGGAACACATAAAGGATCCAAAGAAGTCCCAAAGAAGGAGAGATCAGCAGCTGTGCATGGGTCCCAGAGTGTTTTGAAGGGTGACACTTTGAGACAAGTGCCATGGATAGATCAAGAGTATGTGTTTTTTTCATAACCAATTTCTGCTTCTCACATTTGAACTGTCAACTTCTGTTGTAAAGAGAGTAAACTATAGGAATCCCTTCTACAGAAAATGAGGAAGATTTAATTTAAAGACATGAGGGATGCATTATGGAGATTTGTTTTGTCCTTATTTTACTTTATTTTTTTGCACATAAAGAGAGAGAGATTAACAAACAATATATAAAATTACCTCTGCTAAAAGACAGCTTTAAAGGCTTATGTGTCATGGGCTCATTAATCTTAAAAAGGTGGGAGGAGTATTTTTCCTTGTAAAACAGGCAGATGGAAATTTCACAGAGGTGCTATAGACAGTAGAATTCTCTTATAACCAATTTGAGAAATCTGATTACTTAGAGATTTTTAGCATTAGTTTTAAAAAAACGAGTGTTGGAAAAGTCAGAATTAAATTGGAAAAATGGAATATACAATGAAATAGGTCTGCATGGCCTTTTCAGGTTTGTTTCTCTAACTCTGATTGCAAGCTGAAATAAGAGTGTTGGAGGCCCTGCTTCTTATCATTTTTACCATTGCTGTTGCTTTTCAGTTTTCATATTCATAAAGCTTACTTTAAAAATCAAACCTGAAAGGTGCCTGTTATTGGGACCCAGCAACAATTTCATCCCCAGATCATACCAATTCTGGCTTTATGAATATTTTCCCCAGATTTTCTCCACAGCTTTTACTTGAAGTCCTTCTTAATTCGGATTCCCCAAACCACCTCCCATTTCCACCTAATACATTACTGTAATTCCTTAACTCTTTCTTTTATACATGTTGTTCCTTTCTCTCTGGTGATTTCTGTTACTTCATATAGTCCCTAAGGGCTTTTTAAAATTGACATTCATATTTTACTTTATTGTAATTTATGTACTTGAATACTAGCCTCTATCATTGTTTGTGTTTGTCTTTCTGTGTCCACAGGACACATTCTATGTCTTATAGAAGTCATATATTCATAAGAAAATGGGTTCAGTTTCAGACTCTGTTGCATAGGACCTGTATGATCTTGAGTAATTTACAGGCCATACATGAACCTCAGACTTCTCATTGTGAAATGCAAATACTAACTTCAGGATAAGTTTCAGTATGTATTTAAAATATAAACTCTTCAATCATATGTCCACTTGATCATTTCATTAATTATGATAGTTATGTAACATGACTTGAAACTATAAAATATAACAATTACACTGTAAACTGAAATTAAGAATTAAGACCATGAAGTATTGTTTTTTTCTAAGCATACAAGATCTATGCTCTTTGTAGGTTTAAAAGTAGAAATACAATGATTTCTGGGTCAAGAATGGTGGGAAGGCTGTGCAGTTGTGGCACATGCCTTTTATTCCTGCACTTGGATGGCAGAGGCAGGTAGATTTCTGAGAGTTTGAGGCTACCCTTGTATACAGTGCTAGTTCAAGGACAGCCATGAGTTCAGAACATAGTGAAACCCTTTCTCAAAAAAAAAAAAAAATGGTGGGAAGGATTTCGCTGAATGTTAGAAGAAGGTTTCGTTTCTTTATTGGAAGCCGTGTGTTATTGCTGGGCTTTGAGAAAGAAGCAAAACAACAGCAGCAGCAACAACAAACACAATAGAAACCCTCCTATGTGGTCTCAAGTTAATACAGACACGATTATTTTAAAGACTCACTAAAATAGTTGAAGATTTTCTATAGATTCTGTCCATGATTACCATTATCTCTCTGAAAGTTACAGAGAATTTGCAGACCGATAGAGGTAGAACTGATTGTTGACTTTTTGGAGGCTTATAGTTCTAAATAAGTGTGGTAGAATTTGTGTACCAAAATAGATTTTATTGTTAGTAACACATCACATACAACAGATTTAGATGATTGATTTGATTTTCCTGCTGATACACACAAACACACACACACACACACACACACACACACACACACACACACAGAGAGAGAGAGAGAGAGAGAGAGAGAGAGAGAGAGAGAGAGAGAGAGAGAGAAATCATTCTTCTATAGGGAAAAAGGTCTTGACTATACACGATACTTTAAAAAATATAAATATAATGATTAGCTCTTATAGGGTTAAACATAAAGAAATTTAAGATAATAAATAGGACAGTGTCTAAGGCAGCAGCAGGGACTTTGGGGTGTTTGTTTTACCTATGGAAAGAACATATTTTAAATAGATGACTTATGACCAGACATGGTGGTTGAAGGTGCTCAATTTTGCAACATATAAGGCAAAAGAAGGTGACTCTCTTGAGTTCAGGGTCAGCCTGGTTTACATATCTAGCTTCAGGCCAGCCAGAGCTACATAATAAGATACTTTATCAGAAGAAAATAAATAAATGACTAATTTAACATGCGTTTATTCCCTCTGACAGTGTAGAGACAGGGCCTGATGTACCCAAGGCTGGCCTTGTATTCCTCATCTCCCTGAAATGAGCACCACACACTGCCATTGCAAGCATACCCTGCCACACCCAATGCCTTCATTATAAAACCCAGAATTATTAGGTACCTGTTCTTGGTATTATTACCAGAGACCCTGACCATAATGCCTGACTTTGCATTCTAATACACGTCCATGTTCAGACAAATGGCCATAAATTACATGAAACTGGAAAAAATAAATTTTGCCCTTTATGCTAATATTGGTGGGAGAGAGCCAGTTTTGTTCTGTGTCCACCTTTCCCATAGCAGTGTTATAACTTACAGGAAAAGATGAAACAATAGCCTCGAAATGCACATATAGACCTTTGCCTTTAGGCTCCATTTAGGGAACTGGTCAGTCCTTCTGGTGAATGGACCATTTCCACTCTTCCTTGATAGAATCAGTAGAAAGCTGGAGCTAAGGACTACAATTTAAATACTCACATACTAATTTCTAGGTCTCCTTGTAGTGTTAGCATGATAAATTATACAGGTTGTCCTCATAGAGCTAACATTTTAGTTGGAGGAACATAAAGTAAGACACATATCAAATATTATGACAGGTTTTTGGCAAGTGCTGTGGGAGGAAAAATGTAAAAAAAAAGAGCAAGATGAAAAAGCTCAGTGATCAGGGATGTACTCTTAAACAGGTGAGGTATGTGAGCAAGAGAACTCAGTGAAAATGGAGAATTGTGCCAATATCTAGGGAAGAGCTTTGTAGGCAGAGACAATGTCAAGTGCAAAGAAAAACCTTGCGGCAGGAATGTGCATGAATGTTTGAGGAATAGAAATGAGGACACTGTGGGTAGGTAGCATGGGATGGGCAAAGGACAGGAAGGGTTATTTATTAACCAATGCTAAGAGCTAGAAACAATAGCTGAACATACATTTAAGCATACCTAGCGGTCTCCAAACTTGGAAAGGTAAGCTGAAGTCATTTAGGAGAACTGTATGAAAGACTTGTCAGCTGAGTAGTGATTGGGGGAGCCCGGGGCAATTTTGAGACTTAGAATGACAGAATCAGAGGTTTCTGTTGGGACGGAATCACAGTAGTAGACTTGGCGTGGTTAGACACTGAGGACGTGGTTAGACACTGAACAAGTGGTTTCTACAGGGATATCATGACTCTGAATGTAGTTAGTAGGAACTAAATGGAGGGTATAGAGGAGAGAGTAAGGAAGACTGGATGTGAGCTGTATCAGCTTCAGAAAATGAATATAAAAGATAGAAGAGATGTGTGCCTCAATAATGACTGAAATTTCTAGCATGCCTGAATAAAATGACTTGAACATTCATACGTAAGTCAAGAGAAAGACCAAGTTTGGAGTCCAAGATGATGAGTTCAGTTACATAAGTAAATCAAGGAAAAATGGCTAAGACCACAAAAGCAGAAGTCTGGCCAAGCAAGGACATTTCTTTAGTTTTATAACATTAACAGGGTGATTTTTTTATAATGGGGCTCACTGTTGCAGATTACTGCTTTTATTATTTAAAATATACTTTCTGTACCTTGCTGATGAAAGAGATCAGTTATCATTTGAATATATTTCACTAGCTCATAAGCTGAAGCCAAACTGTCTTTACTAATTCAGGAGCACTGTTTGTGGGTGGGTTAGCATAGAGAACGGAGTTTGTCTTTAAAATAAGCAACCTTAAATGATTAAAAACTGACCTTTTTTCCTTTTGTAATCTTTCTAAGTAATTTCAGTCCAAAGGACAAACTTATCATAGTGAATGTGTCAATGCAAGTGTTACTTTTCCCCCTAAAGTATGTGAGAATTATCTTCACTAATTGAGTGATTTCCAGGATTTTGTTCCAAAAGAGAGGCCTGTAGGTTTCTAGGATTCTAGATGGTGAAGAAAGTAATACAAAAGTAGGCATGATAATTCAAGATCAAGTCTGCATGCACCACAGTGTGAGACTCTGTTAATACAGCAAGAGAGTCATTGAGATTGAGACTGAGTGATTGCTTTATGACCAGTTTCTATGTAACTTTACAATGTCCTTTCTATGTATCTGGCTGTAAATCATCTACTATTAGTATTATTCATAAAATACTGCTAGGTATGGTAGCATGTTTCTGTGAGCTGTTGAGCTATTATTCTATTATTAAATTCAATTTTTATTAGTTTATTAACAGCATATAATACCTTAATGATTTCTTCATGGTGGTATTATACACATCATGCCAATAGTTTGAATATATCCTGTGAAGAAAGATTAAATCTTACTTTCCTATTTTTTCCTATCTATAATTAGGTAGTCCAGAAGGGGGAGACAAAACATTGATTATTGGACTTTGAAGTAGTTATTTCGTGATGATAAAAGATTACTTTCTCATACTCTGAGTTGATTGTGTTTTTCTAATGGATTTAGACATTGCAGAATACTTGCTATTGTAAAAGATTAGTTTTGATGGTGGTAACAATATTATTAAAAATCTACATTCAATCAGAATAAAAATAATCAATTCCATTATTTTTAACTATTAAGTAGAAAAACTCATTTGTTAGTAAAATGAAAAGAAGGCCCAAGACTATTGAGTGGGACCAAATTATTGAGAAAGAATGATCTTTGTGTTTTGGAGTATTCATTTGCAAATTGGCAACACTGACTTTTGTAAACAGATGATGTTATACAACTTCAGTGGGAGGAAAAAGTGCAGAATTACTGCTACATTAGTGACCAAAAATATACACTAGAAACAATTCCATTTCTATCATTGGTTTATAAGTTTTTGAAGCCATTTTTCTAAGCTGCAAGATATAAAACATTGTCCTTTTGAGTTTTATATCATCTATGTTCACCTATCTTATGCACTCTAGCCTTTTATAATTAATTTCAATTAAACATCAGCTTTGTTTGATTAATATTTAATTAAGATGCTTATAAACTCTCAGAGGGCTAGGACCATGTCTTAGTATACCTTAGACACTTTCAAATACACTAGGCTGTTACAGCAATAAAATAATTAGTAATCATCTGTTTAATCACTGCATTCTTATGACTCCAGTGAAGTTGACTGAAATCAGAAGACTGCTCATTATTTTGTAATGTTTTTCAAAAACAGTGTTCATGCTTTGGAGATGATGTTAGTGTCATAAAAATCTCCTTTTCCCCCTTAGAATAAAAATTAAAAAATGAAGTATCTTCTCTGCTACATTGAAGAAAATTGCTCATTATCACCCATGAACTCTTCTAGGGCACTTGTAGGCTTAAGTGGCCTTTCAGGCTCTTCTAATTCAAATTCTCCTGTTAGAGCTGTAATTTTTTTTACTGTTGTTTCTTTTTTTGGGGGGGATGGGAGTGCAGTCTAGAGATTGGGACTTCAGAATTGTTAAGTATTCCTTTATAACTCACCGTCTCAATGTTCTTTAATTTTTCATTTCATTCAGAGTGTAGATGTGACTATGCAAGTTCTCTCCTTAAGTTTAGATGTGGGAGGTGAAGAATATTGAAAGGGTCTACCCTCCCCTTCATTCTTGTTCCATTATCCAACATTCTCTCAAAATAGCTCTTCATCATACCAGCTAGAAGCATGATGATTGTTCCCTTAGAATTTTTCTCCGGTTGTGTTTGCTCACAGTGTGTTATACACAGTGAATCATACTTACAGGAAATCTACCATACAAAATAAATGCTTAATACAGAAATTATAACAGTTGAACAAAGGGATGCCTAATTACTTATTTGTTACAGCCTAGATATTTAAATTATGTCTCTTGCATACTAAGACTTGGTCCTTGTTTTTTAAGAGTTCATTAACATTTTATTTAAATATTACTACTTTTTTATGCCTGAGTGATATGGGCTAAAAGACTTATCTTTCTTTAGCCCACACTGTTATATGTATTTTGCTATATTGATGGAGTTTATAAACACTTGTAAACTGTCAAACATGCTACATATTAAGTCATTACAGTGATAACCAGTTAAAGAGATAATTCTCATGGTAGTTCCTAACACACATTTCAAAAGAAATGTGTTGAACCACAGTGCTGGCTGATAATACATTTATGTATTCATTTCATTACTCAGTGTCTTCTTTAGAAGCCAAATATGCTTTTATCCATCATAAAATCTCACATTTTTGACATTGCTCTTTGGCTAAAGGTTATGTTTACTGTCACTTCTTTATGAAAAGACATAAGCAACAATGGATGCCATCTGTAATATTGCATCTAAATATGAAAAATATCCATCTTTAAACTGTGCAGTCATGGCATCATTTGTTTATTTAGTCTGAACTCCTCGCTTATACATACTCCATAAATTAGGGGTTTAATAACTTTCTATAACCAAAGTTATGGAAACTGAGCAATGACAAAGTTTCTGACATAGTATTTTCAGATTTCTGGTAGTAGTTAAGAATTTGCCCTCTTCTAAATACATGATTTTAAAATTTTTACCTCTCTTCTTTGTGATGGCAATGCAATTTTGATGAGAAGAAGGGAACGAGGAGAGAGAGGGAAAATGAGCTTAAGGAATGAAAAATACATATACTGGCATATATTTTAAAGATTGGTTTTTAAAAACCAGTGCATTATTTGAAAGCTAGTGGAGTTACTCAAGGGAAATGTGCTGGTTAGCATTTTTGTCAACCTAGTCATATCTTGGGAGAAGGAATAATAATTGAGAAAATGCCCCATTGCAGACAAGCCTGTAGTACATTTTTGTGATTCATAATTGATGTACAAGGGCCTTATGCACCATGGGTAGTGCCATCCCTGGGCTGGTAGTAATGGGTTCTATAAGAAAACAGGATGATCAAGCCACAAGGAGCAAGCCTGTAAGCAACAACCCTCCACCTCCAGGTTCCTTCCTGCCTTGAGGATAAACTATAACCTGTAAGAGGAGATAATACCTTTCTTCCTGAAATTATTTTTGGTTCTGGTGTTTATCACAACAACATTAAGCAAACTGGAATAGGAATTATAAATGACCCATAATCCTATCCCCTTATAAAATGCTGTCATATTTTGGTAAATTTATATACACTCATTTCTTTGCTGCATAGGTATGTTCTTAAAATTGCATGTACTAATTTTAATTAATACACTTTTCTTTCAGACATGCATATTTGTATTATGATGATATAAACATAAAATACTTTTGGTAGATTAAATATTTTATAACAAAATAATATTGTCATAAACCCAGGTACCTTTGGGTCCCTTAATTATAGTTACTGAAAATTCAATATCTATAAGCAATTTTCACTTTGTGTGGTGGTGGCACGATTTTATCTCTAGAAAAGTTGAGTATTTGAGTAGGTATGTTCCATCTTTTTTTAAAATGTATTTTTCTGTATTGTTTGAGAAACGTGATGAAATATTGTCTTGCTTTCTAGCCTATTGTTGATTTAAAATAATACACACATTGCCATCAAGATGTAAATTTTCATATTTACAAGACACAAGTAATTGGGAGACAAATCTAGAGGTATGGGGTCAGTAAGTAGTAGCAGAAATGCATCAAAGTGTTTGACAAATTTTGGCAAGCCATCCTTTTCCTTGTTTATAGGGAGGGCACTGCTGAATTACTATTCCAAATGAAGCAAGGTTTTCATTTGGAAAAATTACTTGTATTAAACAGATGACTAGGCTGAAATAGCTGCTAAAACAATTTCATGCTTTTGTTTTTAATGTAGTCCAATTATAAAATGTCACATCAAATTGTATGTGAGTACACAAGTGCATAATTCTAATTTTATTTTTAAGTTATCACATTTCAGGAAGTTGATTAAAATCACCCAAAATATTTTCTAAGCTTTTTGTGTATAACAAATGAACCATTTTTGAAATGAGTTAAAATGAGATTGGAATTTTGGCAGATAATGCTTTGATTAAATGAATTGATTGATAATTCTATAGTTACTTGTTTGGGCTGTTTTATGATTATGCAAAGAACTCGCTGCCAACTTTTCTTATTTGCTCTAAGGCTTCCAGATCACTGTAATGTTAGAATGCATACTCATATAGCTTCCACCTAGGCTCTAGTTAAAATATTATATTACACTATATTTGCTTTTTCTGTCTTCTTTCTCCTTTCTTCGGTGATTTTTGTTGCTGATTTGTTATACTTCAAACTTTCGTGCTTAAACATGTCTCTCCAAAAAGCAAGGAACTTCTCCAACATTAGCAGTGCATATAATCAAATTTAACGTCTCCCCTCCATCCACTGACATGACACTGTTATTCAACTATAGCCAATTTTCAAATTTCCTCGAGTGTATTAATTGCCTTTATAAGTATATTCATATAATCTAGTTGAAGATCAAACTTTACTATCTATATTTTACTCATCTTTTTCAATCTAGAATATGATAGATGCATTTGAAAAGTTTTTGTTAAGACTTTGAAGAAACTGAAGTCATTTTGCAGAATGTTTCCCAGTCTTCATTTATCTGTCTGTTCATGATTAAATTTAGGGAAATAATTTAAACAAGAATGTTTCATAGGTGATTCTTGGCTATAGATCATTTTATCATGAGGCATATGAATATCTGGCTGCCCCATGATAAGAATTGAGGAAGTGTCTTTTACATTTTAAATTAATAAGTAATAAATAAGATGATGTTTTGAGATGATGTGAGGAACTTGTTCCTTAGCAACACTTTGTATACTTTTCACACCTGTGGTTGGAATTCTTGCTCCAAGTCACTTAATTTCTTCGTTACAAAATGACTTTTTGGTTTTGTCTTGACTTTTGCATTTGTTATATGGCATTATTTTGTAAAATTTGATGTTATTAACCTCCCCTTCCTGTTTGAATTAAAAAAATCAATATGCACTCATAGATTATTCATTTAAATACATTGTCACAACTTCTTGATAGTCTGTGAATGCCTTTCATGCTTTTACCAAAAATAACATAAAAACTAAATAATTAATGTATGCTTAGATTATAATGTATATTACTTTAATCCACAGACCATTCTTATAGTCACAGGAAACATTAGAAAAGTACAAGTAACATAAGACCCAACTTGAAAAATTAATTCATTGTAGTTATATTTGGAACTTACATTGATTACTGCAACATCCTTTTGAATATTTTAAGTATGAAATTCTACTTTTACGCCCTTTGAGACAGGGTCTTTCTATGTAGTCTTGGCTGTTCTTGTATTTAATTATGGTGAGCAGAATGGATTCAAAATCACAAAGATCCGCTTGCCTCTGCATTCTAGTGCTGGGATTAAAGGAGTGTGTCTCCATGCCTGGTTAAATTATACTTTTAAAACCAGTACTACCTTAAGATTCATAGTTGGTTTACAAAATAATGTGTTTCATTATGGCATTTTATGCACACATACATACACTCCTTGCTCATCTACCACTGTCCTTCCCCATCCATTCCTCACTTCTTTCTTCCAAATAGTTTACCTTGTGGTTTCATGTGACACACCCATATACCCCCTGACCCCCCCCACACTGTCAATATAGATTCTACATGAGCGAAAACATGAAATATTTTGCTTCTTGCCACCATTAGTCTATTGTGTTTCTTCCCTCTAGACTTTCTACTTTTGCATCTTATTCATATATATTTTATATTTATATTTACTTTGCACACATTAGACAAAGCATTCAATGTTTGTGTTTGTGAATCTGGTTTATTGTGCTTACAATGATGATTTTTATACTAGATCACTACTGAATGAGTAAAATTTTCAGTCATCTTCCTTTTCACTATTGTCGAGAAGTTTAAAAAATGTTTGTCTTTCTAATTACCAAGAATGAATTTACAAATATCCCAAAATTGGTTTTTGATATATAATTTGTACTACCGTTTTCTGGAATGTAGGTAAACAACACATTCTGTTGTTCAGAACCTTGCAGTTTCTTCATTCTAATCATTTGTAGCTATGCTCAGTAAATTCTATAAATATCTCCACTCCATGACTATGTTAACAAAAGAGAACTCTACTTAAACTTTATTCCAAAGTGAAAAGCCCTTAATCTGTTTATGTATGGGTGTTTTCTCCTGTTTCCAACAGGTATTAGAAGAGGGCTCCATGGATAATTTAGTTGTTGATCTCAGTATCCGGGAAGGGCATTTATGGTAGCCTTTCCACGGATGCTCAAATTGTTAGTTGGCGGCAGTCTTGTAGTTCTCTAGACCTTTCTTTGTGCTCAATTTTCTCTTCAAACCAATATTGGCTCCCTCTTTTATGTTCTCCTCCCTCCCTCCCTCCCTCCCTCCCTCCCTCCCTCCCTCCCTCCCTCCCTCCCTCCCTCCCTCCCTCCCTCCCTCCCTCCCTCCCTCCCTCCCTCCCTCTCTCTCTCTCTCTCTCTCTCTCTCTCTGTCTGTCTGTCTCTCTCTCCTGTCTTCTATTCCTAACCGGAGTCAATCTTCCTAGTCGCATGTGTTTTCTTCTCCTCCCTCTGTCTTTCTCCTACTTCTCTCTCCATTCACTGCCCCCCCCCCACTTCCCCTGTACTCTGGGTGACTTGTCCTTTCCCGCTTCTGTGAGGGACTTTATAGGAATCTCTTAGAATACTCCTTGTATCCTAGTTCCTCTGGTGGTGTGAATTATAGGCTGGTGATCCTTTGCTCTAGATCTAAAATCCATATATGAGTGAGTACATACTATGTTCTAGTTGGTGTAGATTCCCTAGATTCTGGTGGTGTCATGCTTGTCTTTCTGTTGTTAGGTGTTTCCTTGTATTGCTGTCTTCCCATAGCTTCTTCCAGTAGGTGTTGGTGGGGTCTCCCCCTCTCTCTGTGGTACTTCCCAGGTGGTGTTATGAGGGTCAGAGGTTCAATATCTGTAGCTCTGGGTGGTTCAAGCTCTATAGGAGGTCTCTCCGCAGACAGGGACCCAGGGATGGGGTCAGGGATGAGGATCCAGTAGCAGATGCCTGCAGAAACTCAGAGTGGTCCCGCAGAGATCAGCGGGTCTTTGCGATGGGCCCGGGACTCCAGCAGAGTACTGGAGGTGGGGGTCAGAGACCAAGCAGGTGGAAATTACAGGTGGTCCTGCATGGATAGGCAGGTCTCTTTGTTCAGAGTTGCTCCGAGAAGTAGTGTGGACTGTTGGCTCCACCCTCTGTCCCAGTCCTCTACCAGAGAGGCAGGACAGCGGGCAGGGTGGGGCACAGGGTAGGGGGTGCAGGCTCGTGGAGGGGATGGGTAGGGGTATATTAGAGCTCCAAGGGTCCTCTCGATGGTGACAGGACACAGGAGCAGCGGGATCAGGGGCCAACTCAGTGAGTTCGTGGGGGGGACGTTGTCAGATAAGACAATTCCCTTATATAAGGAACAGCCATCAATAAGTTTTTTTTTTTTTTTTTTTTTTTTTTTTACGCAGTACTAGCAATTGAATTCATGGCTTCCTCCATTAAGAAGAAGTGCTCTACCACAGATCTACTTTCCTAATGTCACTTATTCTTATGTGTCCTATGTGTATGCTCAAGTATAAATGCTTTATTGAGCAACTGCCAAGTGGAAAGTGATGGAATTAAAATTAAGATGTGATTATATTTATTGAAATAGTTCTTTTGGTAGTCCAAGTGAGGACACTATGTGTCCTGTTCTGTCATTCTCTGCTTTATTAATTGAACCTAGGTTTCCCAGTAGTTTCAACTGGATCTGCCTCCCTGGCCCAACACTTCCAGCTCAGAGGTTATAAGCATATATATCAATACACCTGGCTTTTTGCATGTATGTTTGAGATTTGAACTCAGATCTTGATGCTTGCACAGAAAGTTTTCTTACCTGCAGAGCCATCTTCACAGCCCAACGACTTACATTCTGAGAAACAAAATTAACATTATTGAAAGCAGAGGTATATAATTCATCAGCAATATAAATGTTCATACATATTCCCAGTTTCAAATGTGTCACTTTTCTAAGACTTTTGTGCAGCTATCTAATGATCTACAAGCCCTATAACTCCAGTATTTCTTTGTTAGTCATTTATTTAAAAATACTTGTTTTGTTCTTGCCGAATATGCCAGGTACTTTTATAGATATTGAAGTACAGCAGGAACCAAAAGGTTGACGTTTACTTAGACGTGTGATAGTTTAGAATGTACATGTTTGTATTTGTTACGCAGGTGTCAGTTTCTGTCCTATGAGGTAGATACTAGTGATGAATGAATGTGTATGATTCTCTGTTTTCAGTATATCTTTATAAATGTAACGTTTTCTTTGGGAAAATGCAGTTAGATTAAATTCTACTAAAGTATTTTGTTTCTTGCAAAGGATACATTATTAAATGACAGATGCATAAAATCAGACCTCTCTGAAATCTTAGTAAGCTAAAGGTAAATCTAGTGATATTGGTAAGATAATCAGAACAGGTACCGCTATACAATAAAGGGGTGTGTGAATGTATGTGTGTGAGGATGTGCTATCATAGAGAAAAAAGCCTTGCATGTCTGAGTTGTGACTAAAATAGGACAAGATGGGAGAAGAATGAGCTTTGGCTCAGTCACAGCCAAGTAAAAATTAAGAATTATGTATTTATGTTACTGGTTTGGTGACAAAGGTTAGGCATGAGCAGGCTGGTAACTGATACCAGAACTTTTTCTGTCTTGGACAGAAACAAAAAGAAAAACAAACCAAAACGCGTAACTAAGAAATATTATAAGAGTAGAGGTTATTAGTAGTAGGATAGCCATCAATAGCATGTAGATATATATCAAAGCAAAGATGTAAAATGGAGATGGTATTACCAGTGTTTTCTAGTGATCTATATAGGTAGTGACTATGAGAGTTTGATAATTGGATGGAGAACTTTCATGGTTTGCATGTGAAGTGTCCTTCAGATGTTCATGTGTTGGTACACTTGGTCCCCACTTAGAGTTTTTTAATGTTATGGAACATTTTGGATGTGGAGCCTAGCTAGAGAGAATGAGCTGCTGAGATGAGTGAGTTAGACCTCCTGGGCTGTAGCTTGAGTCACATGCTAGCTAGCCTGAGATCTCTTTCTTCTGATCATGGAGATGTAAGCAAACAGCCTCATGCTTTCATCGCCATGGACTCAGTCACTACAGCCACCTATCCTTCAGGTCCTGGTAGATTGTACCCTCTCAATCCATGAGCCAAAACATATCTTTTCCCATTAAGTTGTTTATTTTGTGTATTTTGTCAAAGTAATGAGAAAATAGACTGAAACACAGAGGATCAGCATATATATTTTTGGCATCTTCCGTTTGGTTCAGCAATAACAGAATCCTGAAGGATCAGTAATTTATGAAGAACAAAAACTTATTTTTTCATTGTTTTGGAGGATAGGAAGTCCAAGATTAAAGTGCCAGCATCATCACACAGTTGGTCATGATCAGAGCAACATCCAGAATTGGACATGGGTTCTAGAGTGGCAGATATTTAAAACATAGCAGTCTTCACATGGGAGATATATGCCAAACCTTAGCATTTCAGGGTCTCTTGGTAGAGAAAGAAGAAAGAAGGGAATATCAGAGAGCACAAGGGTGAAATAGAATTAATGAAGCAAGTGGAAGAGCTGAACAAAAAGCCCTTTAATGCTACAAGAAAGCAAGGACAGGAAGAATCAAGTGAATACTTTTCAAAAGTTCGAAGAAACTTCTGAGTCTTTGAAGACAGTTGAAGAAACCAATTGATCCAAGATAATGTTCTACCCACAGGACCCTTTTATAGAAAGGTGCTAAATTCTGTTACCATCATTGAAACTTCCCACCCATCTGTAGTATAAAAGAAGTTATTTATTGTGTTAGTGATCAAGAATTTGGCAGCTGCAATGAATTAAATATCCCCTTGATAACCTCTGAAAAAGTTGCTGTCTGCTTTTAAGTGCTTACCTGATTACCAGAGAGTAATCAAAGTACTGTGGAGACAGGGGCCTCTGGTAATTACCACCAGGAATTACTTATATCTATGCGAATAGCTATGATTGTAAGCAGATTCTCTGAGAGTAACCAGTGGTAGATAGGACTGATGAACAATGTCACTGTTATTTGCATAGTTAGTTAACATAAGAAATAAATACTTACAGAAGATATCTGTGAGATGGCCCAGAGCTGAAATACCTCTCCCTAGGCTGTGCTTTTGCCAGATGACACCAATCCTCTTACTTTACTCCACTCACAATTATGTTTTGTTCTGCATACTGGGCTTCTTGTAGCATTAGGAAGAATTGAAAAGGTAAAGGGAAAACCTGATCAATTCTGTATATATTATTGCTTTTAAATTTTCTTTTCATATTGTCCATGCCAAATTTTGGAAAATGTAATAATCGAGGGTAGAATGCAGGCAGTAGCTTCTGTAATAAAATAATTTTTACTATGTACCACGAGGTAAGCCTTATTGCTTCCTTTGATTTATATGCAGATATTTATTTTTCATATAGTTTATGCTGCTTTCAGCTTCTATTTTGTTTTTTGTGCTTTAGACTGTCTCTGTTCTTTCCATGATTGCCACAATAAAATAGGCAGGCAAGAAAAAATATGGGTGCTTCCTGTCTTATTTTGTGTATTTGTTTCAGTGGTAGTACCAAGCTTTTAGGAAACCATTGTTGTCAATGTCTTGAATTTACAGTAACCCTGTAGAATTTACATATATAAAACATAGATGGCATGCTGGTGAATTCAACTTACAAGCCATGCAATAGACCTCTTGTAGTGAGGCTATTAGTTTCAGGTAATTTAAATCTCAGTGGGAACCAAGAAATGGATTTTGAACTAATATATATTTTGAAGCCCTCAAAAATAGGAGAGTGTAATATTTCTGTGTACAGAAGAAAACATCTGTCATTTTTAAGGTAAAGAAGTTTAAATTTAATGAAGTGATTAATTTCAAGATTTATTTCCCCTCCATAAATATTGTTTTTTGCTGGTTTTAATGGAAATTGTTTGAAAAATTAGTCTGGTTTTCAGCACAATGCCAAGTAAAATGAAGCATATCTTTCAAAGTAGGACTTTTTTTAAAAATATAGAGGAAATGCAAAGTGACATGTTTTTGAGATCATATACCCGTCCTAATGTAATTTATTCAGCAATCCTATCCTTGATTATGATGATAGTGTCTGCTTTCAAAGGCTACTCAATATACTGGCTTTTGTATCAGGTACACTTATATCTTGATAAAATTTTCTCTCTAATTTTATAATTCAAAGGAAATGTACAAATGTTTTAAATAACAGGTAGAAACATTAAATTTATAGGTAATTTTCAGACTGCCTTTCAGGTATTCCTTCTTTGACAGTTTATCACACATTTGTTTTATAACATTTATGGTATCTTTTCTCAAGATCATAAGTCACATGATCCACATCTGTGTTCTTAGTTTATTTCCTGTAAGCTTCTCACACTTGTAATATGGAATTATAATGATTTATTTATTACCCTATCTCTTTTAGGAGACCGTGTGATCATTGAGGGTTAGGATTGTGTTTGTATTCTAAATAAATTCTGCACTGTGCTTGATACCTTCATTGATAGTTGATAAATTTTAGGAAGGTTCTCACCACATGCAGTGAATGATTCCGGTATGACTTACGCTTTGAAAGAAGTTAAGATAACATCATTTTTGTGCAAGTCAAATTACCTGTCAGAGAATGTGGTGATGTCTCTCCCGAAGTAGTTTTGTATCTTCTTTTGTAACTGTAAGAAAGTGGCAATTCTAAGTGCATAGTCTGTCAATGTGCACAGGTTCTTTTAATACTGTAGACCCCTCCAATACAGAGCCATATATTTATTTCTATATGACCAATAACCAATTGTTGACTTTATAAGGAAAATAGGTAATCATTTTTTTGTTTGTTTTTGGTTTTTCAAGACAGGGTCTCTCTGTGGCTTTGGAGGTTGTCCTGGAACTAGTTCTTGTAGACCAGGCTTGTCTCGAACTCACAGAGATCTGCCTACCTCTGCCTCCCAAGTGCTGGGATTAAAGACGTGGGTAATTTTAATGAATAGTCAGCACATACTTGTTGGAAGCCCTTCTGAAACCTCTTATAAGTGTCTAAAGAAAGTATTTTCAGGACCAGATCAAAGTGTGAATAATTTTTTCATTATTTATTTTTATTTATTCATCACAGTCACATGTATGATAGGCACAAGTGTTACCAAGACAGTCTCCACTTTGGGAATTTTGTTAAAAGGGACTCACCAGAGTGAGAGATTTGTTTTATTAACAGTTAAAATTTGTTGCTGTAGTCTAATAGTCACTCCTTGATTGGAAGGGGGAAGATCTTTAAGCAGGTCCTGGAGGAAACCATGGGTAGGTTGGCTTTCTGTCTGCCTCCTGAGAGAGGTTACACAGAAAATTCTCTTCCCAAGTAGTGAAAAGATAGCAATATACAAGTGACTCACATGACCTACTTGTTCCTGCGATGACAGTAGAAAATCAGACCCCAATTTCTTTTTGTTTGTTTTTATTTGTTTTTGATTGTTTGAATAGGTGCTCAGTTTAGCTTTTAGGAAAAATACAAACTCCCCAATATAAAGCAGGTCTTTATATTTTATTTCATATCAACAGTCACAGTGACTCTCACCTTGTCATTTAGGAAATCAGGGATATCTTCTACATCCAGGTTCCTACACTATTACCAATAGCCAACATTATAAGAATACTTTCAATAGAGGATAGTCTTAGGCTTGTTCTGTGAGCTTTTCTGTCTAGCATGGCTTTGTGTGAATATTAGAGATGGGAAGAGAATTAAACTGTAGTGTGTGCCATTTTTAAAGTACTTTAAACTACACTCCATATGCATGATGAAGGTCTCTGTTATTTATTAGAGGTGTCTCTAATGCTTTGGTGGTTTAAGTACCTGTTCATTGACTTGCATTATTGCTGAATTCCTTAGTTAAGCTTTATGAGTACACTGAACATACCTGACTAGCCCTGGCTAGAAGTTTATAGCTTGCTAAAAATACAGTTGCTTATACTCCATGTCCTCTTGAAAATACAGTCAGATAAACATAATCTGGCTTGATACTTTTTTAGAGCCATATAATATACTGACTTTTATTCAGACTTTAATTTTCTTTGTTTTAGGTTGGTGAGTTGGGATATGGCAGAAGCTAAGAAAACAATAAAGCAAAGAAAAATAGAGTTTCAGAAAGTCTTGGCATGTTGTTTATGTTGTTTTAATTTCTCATATCTTGCAATGTTAAGATCTTAATACCTGATCTGTGTTTGTGGTGTGTGTGTGTGTGTGTGTGTGTGTGACTGTATGATATATCTCAGGGATTCACATCATAAATTATGATCTTAAAATTGCATTATATATATATATATATATATATATATATATATATATATATATATATCCAAGGTAATTGATAGAAAAGCCACCTTTGATTATTGCTTTGTGTAGTTTTATGTGCTAACATGTTTATTGATTTCAAGGCTTTACATTATGGTAGTTCCATATTTGGCATAGGTCCTTTTTTTATCAGGAATTCAGTTTTCAACCATTTTCAGCATTACCTGCCTTTTTTTTTCTGAATTAAATATGGGAAATGAAGATACTTAATATGTCTTAGAGACTTGTGGGTGTCAACTCAGGCTTTCACCCAGTTAATCTTATGTTTTGAAAAGAAAAAAAATTGATCTTGATGAGGTGCCATCAAGAGGAGATTCATTATGTTCTTCAACAGTACAGCTTAAGTCTCCTACATTTTCCAGAAGTTTCCATCAGGGTTACTTATCTCCCTTCCCTTTTAATTGTTTAATTTAAAAAACTCTTTCACACACAGATCATATATTTATGGATCACTGGGTGTGGGGAATGACAGACTCCATTGTACTTAGTTTATGAAAGTTCATGAAAAAATAGATATCCTTGATTTACTTAGGACTTAATAGAATAAAAGCATGGATAGTGCAACTACAGAATAACTATGCCAAGTGAACAAGTGAGGATTCCAGAAATATTTGATATAATTTGGGACACATTTTTTCATGTTTTATAATAACCTCCCATGAATATTTATGAGGTTTATTTTCAAAGGCAATAACTTGCTACCTGCAAGATTGTTTTTAAAAAATAGTTTTCTTGAGGCATGGATGTCTTAGAACTTTGTAGGAAAAGGGAATGGGTTTCAATTTGGATTAGATAAAAGGCTCCTAACCCTGGTGCTATTTTTCCATGGGAAGGGGAAGTGATTTTTTTCATATTCCTGGAGTGTCTGTTTTTGGTGGGTTGACAGTGTTCTTTATGACATGTGAGAGGAATGATGCTTGTTTCATTATACAAAAGCCTGTCCCTATCGCAGCCTATCTGCCAGGTACTCTCCTGTAATGCTTCCTGACTTTTTGTTGTGTTATAAGGATTGTCATAAATACAAGTTTTTCAGGGATGATCTCATTCTGTCCTCATTGTAAGTAATCTTAGAAGATGATCATTATTATCTTCAGTTCTAGAAGATCAGATTTACAAAAGGTAATTAAGTTGCCCATTGTCAGCTGTGCCTGACAGTGACCTCTCAACTTACAATTGTTCTACCTGTCTAAACACCCCTCCTACCCCCAGCACTTTGATAAAATAGCAAGATAGGCTTACTCTACTTACTATAGGAGACAGTTACTTATGAATGATACAATGTGCAACAAATGTGACCTGACTAGTTTTTCTTACAGGATCTTCTAATATGGGGAAGCTCCCTATCGTAAATGAAGTGCAAACTATTATCCCTCAGTTTTAAGTACAGAGCTGTAAAAATGACTATTGGTGATATTTACTATTCTCCATGGTTTTCTTGTTGAGTTCTCTCCTAGCAATATTTGATTCCTTATTTGCAGACAGGGAGCCAGCTTCCATAATGATAGGATGCACTGTCATTGTTGTTTTTGATATCTTTGGCAATACAAGCTGAAACAGCTAACCCCCACCCCACTCCCAAACAATAGCACCATGCAAGGATTGATTCCATCATTTTCAAAGGAGTCAGGAATGCCTCCTCCTCCTCCTCCTGCTGCTGCTGCTGCTGCTGCTGCTTCTTCTTCTTCTTCTTCTTCTTCTTCTTCTTCTTCTTCTTCTTCTTCTTCTTCTCCTTCTCCTTCTCCTTCTCCTTCTCCTTCTCCTTCCCCTTCCCCTTCCTCTTCCTCTTCCTCTTCCTCTTCTTCTTCTACATAGTACATGTTTTTATATCTCAAATGTATCTTTCTGTGTAGACTTGGTAATTGAATATTTTGGTTAGCATCCAGTTATGCCAGCACCATTTGTTGAATATGCTTTCTTTTTCCCGCTGTATAATTTTAGTTTTATCATTATTCATAGGTGTTTGGATTAATGTCAGGGTTTCATATTTAATTACATTGATCTAGCCAATACCAAGCTGTTTTCATTAATATAGCTCTTTAGTAGAGCTTGAAGTCAGGGATAGTGAAGCCTCTGGAAGTTCCTTTATTATTGTACAGGATTGTTTTGACTATCCTGTGTCTTTTGTTTTTCCATATAAAGTTAAGTATTGTTCTTTCAAGGTCTGTGAAGAATTGTCCTGGGATTTTGATGGGGATTGCATTGAGTCTGTTGGTTGCTTTTGGTATGCTTGCTATTTTTACTGTGTTGATCCTACCTATTCAAGAGCATGGAAGAGCTTTCCATTTCACATCAATTCCTTTCTTAGACATATAACCAAAGGATCCACATTCATACCACAAGGACATCTGTACTACTATGTTTGTAGCAGGATTATATGTAATAGCCAGAATCTGGAAGTAACCTAAATGCCCCTCAACTGAAGATTGGATAGAGAAAATGTGGTACATTTACACAATGGCGTACTGTTTAGTGGGAAAAAATGGATCTTGAAATTTGCAGGCAAATGGATAGAGATAGAAGAAACCATCTGGATTCAGGTAACCCAGACACTCACTCACTAGTAGATATTACACACAGAGCAAATGATAACTAGCCTACAATCCACAACCCCAGAGAAGCTGGAAATAAGGAGGACCCTAACAGAGATAAATATGATATCCCTGAGAAGGGGAAAGGAACAAGATCTCCTGAGTAAATATTTTGGTTGAACTATTTTAATTGGAAAGTGTCCCAATGTTTTTATTTTTGTTTGTTTGTTTATTTTTATGTTCAGCTGATTTACCAACAGATTTAAGGACATAATCTCCTTATAAATGTGGACTTCTTATCGAACATATAGGTTTGGGGATACTTTTTCTATCATATTTGATTGAATATTCTTGTTAATTAGAATCTTCTGATATGTATGAGAGTGTACACTGCAGTTAGTTTAACACTTCAGTTGTTATAAAAGGATATTTCAATAGTATGTAAATTTAATGTAACTTTGGAGACTTAGACTTAGTTTGTTCATTTCAATGTTAATTTATTTAACTTTTAGCTCTTTTAGAATAGGTTTATGTGTGTGGGCCTGGTAATGTTTTTTTTTTAATTTTGGTTTCATTACATTTTGAAATGAAAGTAACTTTAAAATAGGCTCCAAGGAGGTGTTAGTTAAATTATTAGTAATGAGTTTGGGTGCTTTGAAAAAAGCATACTTGTCAAGGAATAAACATAATATAATGAAACAGAATCCCTTTACAATGCCGCTGTTACAGGGCCACTACCTGTTATGCAAACTAATTTTGATACACACAGTGATAGTTTCAGAGGCAATAGGATTTTACTAAAGATAATAAAACCTCTATTCTTTTCAGCAATTGGATTTCAGTTTATACCTCATTCTGGTGTGTGTTAGAGGAAAACACCCTTGCAAGCCTGGTTTTGAAATCTTAGAACCATTGTAGAAAGAGATTGCTCTCCCTTGTATTCCATTTTCATTTTGCTTCCCATTGTATACGCTATGATGGGTGTGCATTTTGCTTCTGTTTTTATTTATATTTCTTCACTTAAACAACAATGCATTAACATACATGTTACCTTTTGTTTAGTAAGAAAGAAAAACATGTGATGAGACTAGCACTTCTGCCATGTGTTACCTTTCTTACCTCTTTGATCAATTCCTGCCCAAAAGCAATTTTAGAAAAGGTTTTATTTTGGATCACATTTAAGAAGTCTCTTATGGGTGGCATGGGGTGGCATGGGGGAATGAGTGGCTACTTCATTTCAGCCACAGTCACAAAGCAGGAAGAGTAATACCAGTGTTCTACTTTTCATTTCCATTTTATTCAGTTCAAGACAGAATGGGATTGTGCTGCCCACATTGAGTATAGGTCTCCATACCTCAGTTATCCAAAAATACACTTACAGATACCCATAAGCCTTCTAGATGATCCTAATCATAACAAACCAAATTGTCAGTCACAGCCAGCCATCACACTTTATTGAACATCATTTGGATTTTACCACTGTCGGCATAGCAATATTACATTTTGTGTTTGGATGGTATTTTTCACTATTAACCACTAGCATATTATCATTGTGTTTCAATAACAAGCTATATAAGGGTATATACTTTTCAACAGTTCATAGTGTTGCATAGTGTTAACAATTTGATTGATACTCCATTTTCAAAAAGTAGAACATCAAAACCAAATCAGTACCACCTCCACTACCGCCACCACCCCATACTGCAACCAAACCTAGAGGTCCATTTGATGTGAAGAGAGAGCCTCTTTTGGCTTATTTTAGGGAAAAAGAAAAATAGAGGTTGAGAACATGATAGTTTTAGGAGTTTGATTGCAGGTACTTTTGAAAAGGAGAAAGAAGATGTCAATTAATGTATAGATAATGGTGTTTAGCAGAATATCCCTGCCATATGGAGAAATCAGACATTATGATTGATTGCAGATAAACCTGTGAATCCAGGAGAAGGATAAAACAAGAGCTTGGGGAAGGGAGTTAATGAAGTCTTTTGACTCCTAAACAGTCATGAGGCAAAGACACGAGGATCATAAATTCAAGATCAGCCTGGTGTATTGTGAGACTCTGACCCTGAACCCTGCCCTCCAGGTCCCCTTTCAAGTGTCTTTTTTATTACTACTCTTCTAATACTCTTTTAGAACTTCCAGAAAGCCGAGTAATGTCTGTCTCCTTGGGAAAAGATCCCATATGTTTTCTGAATCTATAATAATTGAGCTATTTCTTCATTAAAAAACATGATGTTTAGGTTTCTGTAGTTATAACTATAAAATTTAACACCTTTATTTGTGTAACCCTGAATACCCATTCAACTTTAACTTTTACATTTAAATAGAAATTCTAAGTCAATTGTTTTTCCTATTTTATTACTTCTCATAACTATTGTACAATTTCCAGTCTTTGCTCATATCTTTTATTTTCTCTTTTTATTAGAGAAGTAGACATAAACTTTGTATAAGGCTACTTGCTGTATGTGCCAGCCCTTTACCCTGATTTCATTTAATCCTCAGAAAATTTTGTATTCAGACTCTCTTTGAGATGAATTAAATGAAGATTAGATAGTCAAAGGAACTTACTTAAAACTTTGTGGAAGGAATCAAAACTCAAATCATGATCTGATACCAAGTCCCTGGTTTGACACTGCAAAAGGATGCCTTCCCCTCTTGTATTATTTTGTGACATTCCTCTAATCATTATTGCTAAGAGTGGATTGTTGATATGGAAAACAATATTAATTGAAGTTACCGTCTCAGGAATTTAGTTTACTCTGCTGTCTCCCTATAGTCATATAATCATTTAACATCTTTATAAGAACATTTATGTTTTTTTTTTTAAAATAGAAACTTCAGTCTTCTCTGTTGCTAGTCATACCATATGTTATTTTATCAGCAAGCTAAGTTATGTCAGAAAGTGGAAAATTTAGAGCAGAAAAGAATCCTTGTTCTCAACTCTCAACTAAGGGATTATAAATTGAGGCTAAAAAAATCTGTGGCTGTGTCATTTTTTGCATTTATCTGTTTTTATGTGCAAAATATTGCAGTAATGATGCTATCAATTATGTGAAAGAAATGGAATCTCAATTCTTAACCAATTATATGTTCTTGTTTAGAGAAAAGGTGTACATATATGATACACACATGCAAGACACATATATTCATGCTGGTGTGTACGTGTTTTCTTAGTCATTTTTGATTGTGGTAAGAAAATGAATTATGTTGTCTGGTTCAGTAATAAATATTTTTTTGTTCTAGAGTATGGGGAGTCTAGGGTCATAATGCTACCACATACGGCTTAGTGAAGATCTTTTTTTAGACTGTATACTTTTCAGTGCACCATCACATGACAATGATAAAGAATGTTTTCTATCTCTTATTATTCTCATAAGATGACTAAATTTCATTACCAGTACTGTACCAATATGACTCACTCAAAAGATAATTACTTCCCAAAGGCCCTACCTTCTAATAAATCACATTCTTGTTTGGGTTTAACATAAAATTTTTTGGAAGACACAAACATTCAATCTGTTACAGGTGCTTTCATAACACAAATATTGTTGGAGTATATTAAAAAAAACAATGTGGTGGACTGTAAAATATTTAAGTGCCATGTTTTTAAAAAACAGAGGGAAACTGTTCATATAAGACAGGTGGTGAGTTACAAACACAGAGAAACAATATGTTGTTCATATATTTGTCTGTCATAGTTTTCTCAGACTTATGTATCAAAATGGCACAAATGAGGTAACATCATTGACAGAAATTGTTACTCACAGTTGTGGTAAGTAGGAAGTCCAGATTAAGGCACTAACAAAGTTTTTGTTTGCTGAGCACTCAAAGATATTTCACAGATGGCCACTTCTTGCTTAATACTCATGTTGGAAAAGGTAAACAAGATCCATTTTATGTCTGTTATAAGGATACTAATCCAATTAGTGAAAGCTCTACCCTCTTGAAATAATCCCTTTCTCAGTGGTCCACAGCTCTTAGCATTTTTAAGTTTTATCCTATGCACTCTAGAAGCACCTCAGTGCTGAGTACAGAGCCAAACATAAAGGCTTCAATTAAGGTATGTTGCATGGATAATTTTTTTTAAATAAAATCATGAAATATTTCTAACTTGGGTGTTTCCTTACAGGTCAAGTGAAGAGAAGATTTGACCAGTTTAACTTCATTAAGAAAAATTCAAATAACAAAACCTTTTATGTTCAATCCATGGCATATTCAAAATAAACAAATAACAATTCCTTTTACTCATGAAGGTGTAAGTAGCATCCATTCAAATTGAAGATGGTGTGTGAACTGCAGTGGATATAACTATAGTGTATATAACTATATAAGTGTCTTTAATATGTAGATATTAGCTTGTCTCATTTATGGGATTATATTGGTAGTATTGGCCCTAATAGGCAGCCAAACAATGGAAACTTAATTTGTCTTGGTTATGAAGGCCAGAAGTAGCTGTAAGGGAAAACCCATTTTTTTTTCTCTTTCAGTTTCTGCTCATACCAGACAGCTTTTAGTTTGTGGGGACATAATCCTAGTCTCGGCTTCCAGCTTCAAATGGTCATATGCTTTTCCTGTTGACACTTTCCTCTGTGTGGCTTTAACAGGGTAACTTCTCATAGCATTTAATGCTCACAAAAATATTGGTGTAAAGTTGATCTCATTTTGCCAACTAATATCATATCTGTAGGTTTTGTGTATAGGCGACTTTTTTGGTAGATGCTATTAAGTTTCCCAGTTCACCTAACCGTGTTATCTTTTTGGGCTTCTGGGAGTTTCTGCTAGGCAGTGGGTTGTTTCATTAACACTACAAAAAGAAGAAAAGATGGAAATTTAGTTATAGCTTTGTTAATTTTATGGATACTGAAAGCTAGATTCATAGTATGGCCTAAAGTCTATTTTGTTGGATATTGTAGGTATATTGGAAAATACTATGTTAAGGTCTGCAGTCCGTTTAAGCATTCTATATACATCATTTAGGTTTAGATGCTATCATTTGGTAATATTGTACAAGTCGTTTACTTTCTTACTGATTTTCCATTTGCCTTACTCTATCAGTTATTGAATGAGGCACAATTAAGTCAGTGACCCTAGCTGTAGATTTGTCTGTTTGTCCTCTAGTCCTATCGGTTATTACTTCTAGTTTTTGAAGACAGTTACTAGTCTTATATATATGCAGGGTTATATATTACTTGCTAAATTAACTCATTTTGCCCTCCTGTACATTAAATGTACCCCATAAAAGCGAATCTATTGGTTTATTACATATTCTTCTTAATTATGGCTTTCAGTGGTTATTTTATGGTGAATAATACTGATCTTTAATTTAAAACAGGCTAGCTTTTTGTTTTGTTTTGTTTTTCAAGACAGGGTTTCTATGTAGAAGGGCTCTGCTGTCTTGGAATTCACTTTGTAGATCAGGCTGGCCTCAAACTCACAGAGATCTGCCTGTCTCTGCCTCCTGAGTGCTGAGATTAAAAAACTCTTTCATATTTTATATAAAAAGATTAAATCTGTTTGGGCTCATTGGATTTTTAATTTTGTAGGTTGATATTTTCATCAAATCTGGCAAATTATGGCCTGTTATTTCCTCAAGTTTTTTTTCTAGTTTTTAAAAATTCATTTATTTATTTATCACTTCACTTTGTTAGAAAAGTTCTCTATAGAAGAGCAATTTGTATAACTAATTCTTTATTGATTTATTCATTCTATTTTGGAGGAAATATTCTGTTTGTAGTTGAGGCTGACTTCAAATTTTGTATACTCTTGCCTCAGGCTCCCAAATCCTGGTAAGCTAGGATGCTCTCCCATGACAAGTTAAAAAAAGCTGATTTGTAGCTCTCCTCCTTTCATTAAGGCTCTCCTAAGGCTTTAAAATTTTCTTTTGGTGGTTTTGGTTGGTTATTTCTATTGCTTTTATTTTCTCTTCACTCTTTTCAGTACTGTAGTGTCTTACATGTGAAACCCATTCATTGGAATTTAGTTGCAGATGGGGCATTATATTCCCTGTTATGTAATTCCATGTTTTTCTGGTTTCATTTCTCTTAATAGTATATACATTTTTCTTTAAATCTTAAAAACATGAATAATAGCTTTAAATTTCTTGTCCACTGGTTAACCCTTATCTCTATGTGCATTTATTTTCACAGACTAATTTCCTGCTCATTTGAAAATATATTAACTTTTCTCTAGCTGTGGAATTTGGGAATATGGTATTGTCGGCTATTAAGAGTTCGATATCTTTTTCTCCCTCTCCCTTTTTTGGAACATGCTCTTTCTATATAGTCCTCGCTGTTCTGGACTTCACTCTAGTCCAGCGTGGCATCAAACTCAGAGATCGGTCTGCCTCTGCCTCCCAAATCATGGGATTAAAGGTGTGTACTACCACTGCCTGGCCTTGAAGTTGGGTATTTTAAAGCACACCTCTTTATTTTTTTAGTGCAGTCCAGATTTAATTCACAGTTTGGTAAATGCTGCAACTCTATTTTAAATTCTTGCTTCAAATAGTAAATTTCTGTTAATGCATGTCAGTTAATTTTAAGACTTGTTTTAAAGCTTTGCTTGTATGAATCTAAAATAACACTTGTTCAATGGCTAATTTAGTTGCACTCTTGAAGTATGGTGTTTTTCTAGTCTCTAAAGCAGTCATTCTCAACCTTCCTATTGCTGTGACTATTAGTCTTTAATACAGTTCTCATGTTGTGGTGACCTCCCCCACCCACCATAAAATTATTTTCTTTGCTATCTCATAACAGTAATTTTGCTACTGGTATCAAAAGTAATGTTAATCTCTGTGTTTTCCCAGTTATCTTAGGTGACCCATGTGAAAAGTTCACTTGACCCCAGAGAGTCGTGACCTACAGGTGTAAAACCACTGTTCTAAAGGCTTGGTGAGATCTCTTTACTCTAATCCGAGCACAAATGTCTCAGCCCTGTGGGAACTGCAGTATTGAATTTATTCTTCTATGGGAGCCATTTGCCCATTTTAATGGATTCTCATTTATGTATGTGCAGATTGCTAATCAGCATTATCTCAAGTTGACTGTCTTGTCTGATTCCAGTACTGATTTTCAGTAGGGATTACTGTTCTCTCATGCTATCCTCCATAAATCGAAGCTGCCCCACTCTCCCTGCTCTCCCATTTCTCTTTTTCCAGCTCCTCTGTAATGCAGTACTTTATTTGCTTTGTTCTCACTTTGCACTTCACGGTGGAAAGTACTTCTACACACAAGGCCTCGATCGCTGGAGGGTTTACTTAATTTGTTTCCATTCTCTCCGGGATCACAGCTCTCTGCAGCCTGTTGTCCAATGTCTAAAAACAGTTGTTTCATATATTTTCTCTGATTTTCTAGTTGTTTACAGTTGGAGGGCTAGTCTACTACCAGGTACTTCTTTATGGCCAGAAGCAGATTTGCCTCGTGTAGCTTTTATCATTATATGAGTGTGTTTGTTTGTTACTCTTTAATTAACAGACTGTTGAATTGGTGTTTAGTTGTTCCTTGAGTGTCACACTTTAAAAGTAAACTTAATTAATTAATGTAGGAACAATAATTACATGGTCCCCCTCCCATATGTGTTGAAACCAGTCATACCACTTCCTTTTTTTTAAAAAAGATGACTATATGTTTGATATCTACATGCTGAATTTGTATGTAGTCTGTTTGAAGTAGAAATATTATTTAAATTGTGACCTACATTTTTTTCTACTGGATTTTATTCAGTGATAGCTAAGTGTTTTGATAGATTATAATGCAACATTTTATTAGTTTCTCAAATCCTTTGCTATCCTCTTTGCAGAATGAAAATTTCTACCCTTTATGTCATAATGGAGAGTATAGAATATGAATGTATAATTGTCCATGTCTCTTAACTGCAATTTTAATTTGAATAGTCTCACAAGATGCATTTCTTTTCTCCAAGAAATAAGTGAAGGCTCTTTTGAGTTCAGAGCTAAAATTAAGAGCTCTTTCAGGTCGAGTCCCCAGGACACTCAGTTTTTCATTCTAGGCAGCACTGTCTCATCTTTACATTTCCTGTGTTGTCTCTGTAGATGGTTAGAAAAGCAATACTTCATCGGGTTGCTGCCAGAACTCCTCTGTGAGATGGTTATTAAAAGCATATCCTTTCCTCGCCAATTCAGAGTGCCAGGCTTTCACTGATCTTATAAACTTGAGCTCTTCTGACACAAGGGAGAGGGCAGCTAAACAGCTTTCAAAGCTGGGTTTATAGCCTTTCATCTAATTTGGCCTTTCAGTGAACTAGGTAAGGTGGTTCTTCATCTTTCTCTACCTTTCTATCATTAATATGGTTGATAGTTGAAAAGAGCTGCAGTCAAACAAAAGTGGAAACTTTTGTAATTTATGTATAGCTTTAAAAAGGCAAAGAAATGAAGGATTATTGCAGTTGGTGCAGTCCCCAATACAATTAATATCAAATGCATATAAATCCTATTAGAGATCTGTCATGGGTGAAAAAGGAATATGAAAAATGCGTGACCTATCTTTATTAGATTCGGTTAGAAAGAGAGAGAGAGAGACCATACAGAGCTAAGGAGCTTTACGAACTGCATATTAATCATAACCAGTCTTCTGAGATAAACCTATTTCTTGTAACTTATCAAAGCTATAGAGAAGATTAGTCATTCCCTTTGGCCAAGGAATGTTTTACATATTGTTCTGAGTTTTGAACATCATAGCTTTAAAAACTGATTAACAGATATTTTACTACTAAATAGATATCTCATTGAATTATATAGTTTAGACAGCTATTATCCTGTAATGCCTCCTCAATAGGGAGATGGCCACTTTGTCAAAACCTCTGCATCATTGTTTTGTTTCAAGGAGCCACTTCAGGGAGTTGTATTAGACATCACCCAAAAAAATTTGCCACAACAAGCCATAGTTAAATTGTGCAGAAATACTCCTTTCTTAAATCTTTATTTTAAGCAACAATCGCTAGATGCTAGCACCATTTTTTTAAAACGTCATTTTCAATTTCTGAAGTCTTTTATCTCATCGAGAAGGAGGAGATTTAGCTCAAGGGGATGGATAAGACCATCATGTTCACACATTGTAGTACTAAAGATAGTGGATACAGAACAGCTATAGTGTGACAAAGATAATTAATATTGTATTTTAAAAATGAGAGGAAGAGAGAAAGAATGTCACAAGATTATTAGACTTTTTAGATAGCATATAAGGCATAGCAGCAGTAAATTGGATTTTGTTTTATTGGTCCTAAATACTGAGAAATATTGATTGCCACTTAAGTACCCTAAAGGTTATAGGTAATGCTGACAAAAAACACACAAGTGTTTAACAATGAAGATTTTTATTTTTAATGATGTACTATTTTACAGTTTGTTTTTGTATTTCCAAAACAACAACAAAAAATGTTTTACAGAAGTATGTATAGTAAAAAAATTCACTCTTTTCATGCTATGCTATAAGGATAACCAATTCTGAAAATCCTTCTTAGTATTTTAAGACCTAATTTACCAGTGGAAGACATGTAAAGTGGTTCCATAATAAATCTACAGCTCTGTGAGTTATTTCAAAGTGTCTATGTCTGTGTAATGAATATGCAACTTAAGAAATGAACATTGAAATCACCTCTCAATATTTTTGGATCTACTCAAACACAAACACTAATTTGCTTTACAGTACTGTATTTTCAGCTGTTTATAAATTTAATATTGAAAACATTTGCTCTCATGGATTTGTGAAAGCCTTTACTGTGTTTAATATAGTTATAATTAAAAAATATTGGTATATACCTGACGTTAGCCAAATTTTTGTAGAAAGGAATAGATGCTAAATATTGTAGGCTCTGTGGCATATTTTGCCTCTGTTACAAACATTCATGTTGACTGCTGTAAATGGCATAGAAATGAATAGTATAGTGTCAGATTCCATTGTATGATTATATCACAGTCCACATACCCATTGAGATACAGACAGGCATTTGGTTTTTTATTATTATTGTTATTATTATTACTATTTTAGTAATTTTATGTCTTGCCTGCACCAAGTGTGCACGTGGTACCCACAGAGGTAAGGGGAAGGTTTTAAATCCCCTGGTACTTGAGATAAACATAGTTGTGCGCTTTCATATGGTTGCTGCAAGAACTGCAAGTTCTCTCTAAGCTATACTTTCAGCTCCATAACATTTATTCCTTTATACATCAATGGGAATTTCTGTTTGGCATATGGAAATGATTTATCATAGGGATACCTAAGTTCAACGTAAGTAGGAACACTGAAAACTTTTCTAAAGATGTAGACTAATTGAATGCTCTACCAGTAGATAAACTTATCACTGCTTATGTCAATAGTGATTTCCCAAGATATTTTCCTGACTAATTAGGTTAGACAGTTTATAATGATGTTTTCATTTTAAAGTCATACTATTAATAATCCTGCATATTAATGTGTATTTGGTCAAATCACAAGAAAGTGGGGGAAATCTGATACAATATGATAGACTCTGATTTGATCTTAACCTTAATGTCTAAAAAGTCTCCATTGTATATATGATATCTAGAGTGAGCTGATTATTATTGTAAACACATGTCTGATAGTACCATTAGTGTAGTAATAGAGAACAAAGGATACCATGTATATATTAAATAGCATGATTTCTGCATACATCCTCTATTAGTAGCCTTTTCAATGTTATCTTTGATCTTTATTTTAGTGTCCAAACAAAAAAATTATTTTCTCAAATGTTTACCTCATGCATTTGGATATTACTTACTGTCTATATATATTCTCTGGATTCTTATAATCACATCATTCCAACCCAATAATTTTAACTGATTTCTGAAAATTTTGTTCAGAAGATGATTTTTCTACCTTGCTGTAATGCACCAACATTTATATCTTTAGATTTTCAACTAATTATGCAGTCTTACCATGTCAGTCCCTAAGTGTATCTCATCAAGTTAAAATTTCTAAAGTGTTCCCAAAGCCCATTCATGCACTAGGGATAAATACTGGTTCTATTAACATCTTTGGTAGTTCATTCCCTATGGAGGGCTACACTCTCCACCTATATACACAGCCTTGCCCCAAATGATGTTGACAGATTTTTATGATCCTCCATGGGAGTCCTCATCCTCCCTGAAGATTGGATGGGGCATGGAATGGGGAGATGGTGGGAGACATGAGAGGGCAGGAGGGAGAGGAAACTGGGATTGGTATGTGAAATAAGATTGGTTTTTATTTAAATAAAAATTAATTAAAATATCAAAAGTACCATTTATAATAATCATAATTGTATGTCCATGTCTCCCAACATAACTTGACCAGATGAAAATCTCAACTTCCCAGGTTCATCATGTAGCAAGTAGAAAATAGAAAGAATTGTTCTATTAAGTACTGATAATTAGCAAATAATGATGACCCCTCCTGGGGGGGGGCACCACCCTACATGTGGAGTTGGGGGGTGGGAGGTGAGGGTGGTCGGGGTGCATGAGGGGGTGGGAGAGAGGGGAAAAAGGGAACGAAGGAGTGAGGGAGGGAGGGAAGGAGAGGGAACTGGGATCGATATGTAAAATAAAAATAAAATAATATAATAAAAAATGGCCCTTGTTCAAGCCTTTATAGTGTTCCTAAAATAAAGTTATAAATACATGCTGAAATTTAAAAATAATTTATCCACTATGAATAAGTAATCATTATCATCTTGAAAAAGTAATTACTTTGGTTAATAAGGAAAAACATGTCTTTTGAGTCAGGCACTGATATGCTCCAAATCTAGTTTAAATCTTTGAGGAATGCATCTACTTTGTAAGATTGTTACTTTCAAATGTGGAAGCAAGCCATTATCTCATATGGAGTTGGAGTGCCACCGAAATCCTTTAATCTTCATGGATACACAACCAAGAAAAGGCATCCCTTGGTTTTAATCATGGCAATTAAGCAAAATTTAAATTATATTTGACCCTCTCTGTATTCTAGGTGTGGTTTTAACAGCTTGTATTTAGATTCAAATGGGGACAGATGTAAAATATGTGCCTGCGCTTGTGCACACACACAATGCATGTTCATACTCATAAATGCATGCATAGATGAACATATACACAACTTACATGTAGTATTATCTACTTAAACAGAAAACCAGAAAATTACACTGAGGTCATATATAGCTAGAATCAATGAAATGTAATTTCCATTCTTTAATTTTCTAAATTAAAAGTTCTGGGTTTTCTAACTTGAATCTCGCTTGTGGATTATTATAATAGACAAGAGAAACATTACTGACAAAATAATATGTATGTAAATGGAAAACTCCACAGATAGATCATAATACTCTGAATATTGATGCAGAAATTAATAACACCAGCTTTTAAGAAGACAATCATCAAGCATTCTTTAAAACCACACCTGTATTTATTCCAATGGCACATGGCAGCAATGAAACAGAGAGATGTCTGTTCAAGTTTCAATTTTTAGGCTTTCTGTGTGTCTCAATTATAGTGATGGGGCATAATGGGTAAAGTCAGCACAAGGGCAGATTCTACGTAATAAAAAAAGATAATTTCCTATACTGTGTCATTTGAGGGCTATACTAGGATCTCATCTGCCTTATTTCATAACCAGAAATAACCACCATTATTCTACTCGAGAGATAATAACATTAGGAGTAATATTTCCAAACATTTGCTATTTCAACACCTATACAATACTTTGCCTAGATTTTAAATAAACCCTATATTCTCTCATTTGATTTATGCATTAGAATGTAGGGTGCTCCATAAGATCTGGATTCAGGTTGAAGGTGATGAGAAATTTTCAGTCTGAGTCAAATTGCAAGAGAGGTGGCAATATGGTAACATTGTTCTGTTCTGAATGCCTGTGGCAGTATGTTGAAGCTCTGACAGCCACACAAAAGTCCAGGCAGAGCACTTTTTCAGAGTGGATATTTTCTCCCAATTGTAGTCCTTCATATCGCTAAAGAATTAAAATGTTAATGTGTCATCTTCAGCGGAGTGGTTTTAACATACAGTCCACTCGGGAATGGTGAGTAAGTGTAAAAAGATTAAATAAACTCTGTGTAGGATACCTCTTTGCCATACTCTGTTCTTTGTTCCTCTCAGCTTTGCTCAAATGAAGCCTATTTCAAATAATCTCTTTGGAAATTACAATCTCCCCTCATGATATTTCCTATCTTTCTTAACGTTTGTTCATAGCACTTGCACCTGTGATTTTTGTGCATAAATATAAATATTTATGTGTGCACATGGGGGTCTTTGTGACTATATTTTTAAAAAATATATCTACACTTAAATGCATATAAAAGCTGCCGCAACTATAGCTAGAGTATATTTAGGTGCTCCAAAATATAATTTTTTACATCAAATTATTTTACCTAGTTGCTATGGCTCTTACCAGGGAACTGATGTCATTTTTGCCTTTCTTTGTAATGTATCAGGAAATATTACATAGATAATTACCATAGCTCATATATGTAGATTTCTGTCTTGTCAAATGAACTTCGGTGTGCTAGAGAGAAAAGAACCAGTTTTGAGGTATGGTGGCTTTCTGGTTATTGCTTGCTGTACAGGCATTACAATGTAACTCCAGACCTCCAGCACACATAAAAAAGCAAGGCATGTGCATAAGAGATGGGGTGTGGAGGCACTAGGGCATCACTGGCCAACCACCATAATGAGATTAAATGGCAGTCCCAGAATCATTCATAGTCAAAGACCCTATCTCAAAAAACAAAAGGAGTTAGTGTGATGGAGGAAATACACTGTAGTTCACTCTCCATACACTGAAGTTCACTCTCCTTATACACATGCATGGCCAAATACATATCACTCTACCTGTGCATGTACATATGTACATAACATCTCTCTCTTACACACACCTATACTCATACACAGTCTTTATAAGCCTTTAAAAATGTATGAGCATTGACTTTGATTTTTCATACAAACTAAAAATTGCTAAACATATACTAGAGAATAAATTGAATATTAATTGGACCAATCTTAATTTAGAAGGATACCTTTTTCATGACATTCAGGATTATCTTCCATTGTGATTTATAGGTACTTTAATATTTGTGATACTGAGTCATTTTTTCCCTAATGGCAACTTAATAAATATTCAGTAAATAGAAAGTCATACCTATTATTAACTGAACTCTAGAAGGTTGTGAATTAGAAATAAAGAATTTGATGATCAAATTAACAAAATGATAAAAAAACATAATCAAAATGCACGTTTTGTGCATGTACCCGCATTCCTAAAATAAGAACCCTACTAATTTTTCTAAACTTGTATTGACAGAAGATTTTCTACTAGAAGTAAACATTTTGTTCATTTTCCCTCCAGTTTTAAATATATAAGCATGGATGATTTGACTTTCTTCAGGATTTAAATTAAATAGTGGACTGCAGTTCACATAAATATGGTACTGCTCAGTTGTCCATTCAAGAGGATATTTAATGTTCTTGGTGTGAATGTTTTTCTACCCTAAACATTTTTATTAATACATTTATTCAATAAAAGAAATCCCAACTAAAAGCAAGATTACCGTTGCTTTTCAATGACTACTGCCAAAAATTTAGAAATATAATTGAAATATTATGGTAAAAGGACAACTTCAATAGGTATTAAGCTACTGAAATCATCAAAGCCTTGGATTATATGATTAGATAATATATTTAAAGGAGTATGTGTTTTCCCTTAAAATATATTCTGTCCATTACTATTTTAAATTGCAGCGTGTCATGTATCTTATTTTTACTTCTTTCTCAACTCAGAAGTTCTTCTTGTAGTGCTATGAATAGATAGTACTATGTCTTTAAGGTGTTCTTGGGATTGATAGTTTTTGGTAGGATGGAGAGCATTTGTTTTCTAGCACCCACATTGTGATTGGGCACCCCTTTTTTTGACTTCTGCAGGTGATGCATGAATAATGTGCATGGAAATACCTGCAAACTAAACATGTAAGATATATAAACACATCTTCAAAAACACTTACATATTATCTCATTATTTGACATATAAAGTAGTAAATTAAAACAGTTTTGGACATTTACGCACACATTTTCCCCTATATTCACTGAGAATTTAGCATACTACATCACTAAATATTTAATGGAGAAGTATCTCATTATTCTAACTTTCCTAGACTGTTTTTTTTTTTTCTTCCAAGAAGTAAATGGATGAGAAACCTCCTTTTTTCAAAATAAACAAATTCCCTTTTCCATAGTAGCAAAGAATCTTCATTTGCACTTTCTAATATGGTTAGTATGTGAGTATTATTCCCCAAATATTATGAGGCCTACACTTTTGATAATGTTTTAAGCATACAATAGAAAACTGATTACTATAGACACATTGCTACACAGCATGTTTCCAGGGGCTTTCCATATAGCATGACTGAACAAAATCACTGAAAATTACCTCAGTATGAAGCACTCACTTTCTGCTTTGATTAATTGGTTAATAATTTGATGGATTTGGGTATATCCTGTAAATGGTACCCTATAGCATTTGTCAGCGAATTCCAGTTACCACAATATACTCCCATTTATCCTTGCTGTAGCATATTACAGCTGTGAAAATCTACTAAAATACAGGTGGTCCAAAATACACAAATTGCTTATTGGTATGACGTTTTCCTTTAGCATTTTCATAGTGCTGTTGAACATGCATGACTGAAACTGGAAAGTGCAAATATATATAATGGAGAACTAATATTAAAGATTGAAATTATAGTAGAAAACTGAAATGAATGTATGAACGCTTCTTAATTTTTAATTATTAATGCTTTCAAATTTTACTATGGTTGAAATTTAACTTTTCAATATCGAGTCTAGTATCAATCATCTTTCCATCATTGTAAGACTTTGTGTTTGTATACATAGCTTTTCTAGTCTGAAAATGAGAGATTGGATGTAACTGATGTAACTAACAAATTTCCTGTCACTAATACTAGTACTGGGTCTGAATTTTCACTCTTATAATGCGATTTCCAGTTTAAAAACATTTAAAATATACATTGAACTTTCCTTTTTTTTTTTTTTTTTTTTTTTTTTGATTTTTGAGATAGGGATTCTCTGTGTAACAACTCTGGCTGTCCTGTTACCAGGCGAGTCTCGAGCTTACAGTGATTTGCCTGCCTCTGCCCCCCCACCCCACGTGCTGGAAAAAAGGCTTGAGTCAACAACACCCAGTAATGAACTCTGTTTTGAAGGCTTTAGAAGCCATTTATACACACAGGTAAGTCTCCCACCACACTCAAGGCTCTCACAAGCAAAATTTTCTGGTTTGTTTTAGAATTTTCTGTCAAATGCATAGTTTTGACTGTTTTTAAACATCAAGATATATAACACCAAGTTGTAATTTCTTAGAATTGACTGTGAATGTTTCTATACTACTCTTTGTTAGATTGCATATAGATCATAAAATACAGCTAAATTTTCTGAAAGTGAGCCAGGCTTGGTGGCAAATATCTTTTTTCCTGGGAGGCATAGGAAGGTAGATCTGAGTTGAGTGTCTACATAGAGAATTCCCAGGCTAGCCAGGTCTACATAGTGGGACCCTGTGTCAATAAACAAAACAAAATTTATAAAAGATGGGAATCTGGGGTATTTTCTGTCTTTAAAAATCCATACTATTCCTATTAAATGGTTTGCTATAATGTAAATTTATCTCAGTTATATAAATCTGTTATATAATAGTAGCAATCAAAACTGATGAATATTAGATCTCCTCATTTTCTCAATGATGTGCTCTTCTCTACTTACCTTCCAAGTACCTTCTTGATTGCTGTTGACTGTACATGTGACTAAAAGGGAGTGGAGCCTAGAAATTGTTTCCTGGAACTGTTTGATTAATGAGAACATGCCAATTAAAGAGTACTTTTGTTGTCTTTGAACATACATTGTAAAATTTGTCATAAGTCAAGTAGCTAAACATGTTGGCGTTCACAATGGCTGCTGCCTCTCTACTTGTAGGAATGACACATTTCAGAGCAAGAGAGCCTGAGATTTTGCTTTCTGCTCACTTTAGTAATCATTAGGAATATTTTAAATGAACAACTCATTGCTGGAAAATTAAGAAAGTCTTCGGAAAAATAGAAATAGACTCACTTTAATCTACCTTTCTTCATATTCGTCACAGCTACTAAGAGGCTGGTGTAAAGGTAAAATTGCACAGACACTAGGGAGAAATATAGATAATTGTTATTTGGTTTTGAGGCTACAAAAGCCTTTACAAAAGGAGGGTTAAAAATAGAAGTGATAAAAGCAAATATAGCTGATATTCCTAGTATATACTAATTAGGCCCTTTTGTAAAATTCATGTATAATATGCAGTATTGAAGAACGTGTGGTGATTTTGAAGCAAATTTAGAAAAATTGGTGATATAGGAATACTATTGTGTATGTGTTGTTGTATAGCTGAAGGAAATAAATATTCTAATAGTGGATAATTTGTGAGATAGTGTATTTCTAGAAGGAAACCTAGTGCAGGAAAATAGAAAATGTTTATACTGACACCCCAAATTCTTTTGAAAGGAAAACAGAAATCTAAGTTCCTTGATACTTTCTATCTCGCAATCATTTTGTTTTTATCAGGTCCAGTCTTCATATTAGTAATTTATTTCAACTTTATATGTGGGATGTTGTATTTAAGGAATATATAGTGATTGTCAATTCAAGGGGAATTATCATCTAGAAATAGTTTTGGGATTTTTTTTTTCCATTTCAGTAGAATGGGAAACTCAAAGCAATGTCTTCTAAGGGGAAATATTGGAAACAGACGAAATTTAACTGAGGACTAGGCATTGAAAGCAGAAGAGCACACATGGGGGGGTGGTGTTTTCTTAAATGATCAACTACTTTGAAATGAGATGCTGTGGTACAGATGTGCATGGTAAAACATAAACAAGTCTGGTAGCTGCTAACATCTTCCTATCTACTCTTTGTTTTACAAATAATAGTCCCATTGTCCAAGTTCATGGTAACAGTGCTTCAAAAACAAACAGATAAATGCTTCATAGTGTTATCTTTGACTTTAATAGTCAGGAAGAGATGATGGCATCCTGTGTAGTTGTAAAATACCAATAGATTAGATTAATTTCCCTATAGGTGTTCTTTGTTAAGTTTCTCACATTTTTTTTTTTTTTTTTTGATTTTTGGCAAAATGTACATCTCATGACCGATTCAGGGAAAATGACAGTTGATTTGCATTTGTAAGGAATTGAGTCTCCTATTTATTTCTGGAAAGCTTTAAAATGCATGTGTACCACATTTTATAAATGGATTCTGCATGCCAGCTAACACACTTGCATTGCTTAGGTGCCTCTCTTAATGAGAGCCATTTGCTAGTTTGTTAAGTGTTTCTTACAGGTAATGGTAGTAACTTTCCCTTGTTCCACTAGTAGTAAATATTTTCTAGTGCCTTCCAAATCAGATGAAAGTTTCATTTCAAAATTCTCAAAAGCTTGTTATTGGATGACTACCTAAGCTTTTATTTTTTACTATTTTTTCTGAAGAATACAGTTATAAATAACAGAACATATATCTTCATAGGAATTATAAGTTTTTAATCAGGGTAAATTATTTGTACTAAAATCACAAAACTAAAATCAAGAGTTATGTCTTGCTATGTCTATCAATGATCCAAGTGATGATTTTCTTAGATTAATTTTTTTTCCATTTTCTTTGCTTAATACCTAAGGAATTTGTGTATTTTTATCCTTTAATTGTTATTACTTTAAACTATACTTGAATGACCAAATGACATCTGAATGTTTGTATTGTAACCACTGTACGTTTTCTGTATTTCCGTTTTCTGTTTCTCCTAGTCTTCTTAGAACTCTGGTTCTTATTACTGTTACTAGCACTGCCAGTTACTGTGGTAATGAACTCTGAGATACCACTAGAAATCCAGTTCATCCTTTTTTTTTTTTAATCACTTTTCCATTTTCTATCAGCTGATCAATGGTTCTCATTAGTTTACCTTTACTGTCTCAAAACTCACCTTGAGGCATATCCTCCAAAGTGCCTTCAGAATGCTCTTGTTTTGTTAGTGCTAGGAGTAGGACCTAGGTGCTCACTGACAATGCCTTTCATAAAGGTTAGTCTTATTTATACCACTTAGTATGTATGTGCACATACACACACACACACACACACACACACACACAACCACATATATATATATATATATATATATATATATATAATGTTTCTATAGATTTGTAACTTTCAAAGGCTTTGTGAAATCCTTTACTTTTGTTTGTTTTTGAGACAGTATCTCTCTACTTAGCTGTCCTGAAACTCACTGTGTTGATGAGTGTGGCCTGAACTCACAGATCCAACTGCCTCTGCCTCCTGATTGCTGGGACGATTACACCTGGCCAATGAAATCCTTTTCTGATATTACTATATTATTTGTATATTAGTAATGTTTTATGTCAGATGATTGATACTTTATTTGCATTTTCTTGTTATTCACAGCTACATGAAGCAAAGTAAATGTAAAATATGGTTGTTTAAGTAGTTAATGCTACTGATACAGTATCAACATATTATGTCTCCATATAGGCTCAAGTATTGGTGATATGGTTAGCAGCTAATGAACTTTTGGGAAATGATTGGTATCTCAGGGGGCTTATTAACTATGGGGATTCATCATACATTGGCATTATTGGGAGCAGATGGAAAGTGGGAGGTAGAGTCAGGTTGCAAATAGGTCCTTGAACAATCTTGGGGGTCTCAGTCTCTCTTTTAGCTTTCTGGCAAACAATGTGAGCACTTTCTTGCTCTCACATTTACAATATAATGGTCTTTGCTCTTGCCCAGTTCCCAAAGTAGTTGATCCAACTTGCTAGAGACTGAGCCAAAATGATAGTTCCTTACTTACAAGTTATTTTTTCTTCCTTTCCTTCTCCTTCCATCATTCCTCTCATCTTCCCCTCCTTCTTTCCTTATTTCTTATCTCAGGTAATTTTTGCAGAAGGAGAATACTTAGTAACACAGCTAAGAGATGGAAATCACTTAATGATAAACAAAATGAAACTATGTAGCATGGAAGGCTACATGTTAATACCAGTTAGCTAGTGCTAAGTAACTGCCATTTAGGGTAGAGTCAGTCTGTGTTCTTTTATATAATTTAAACATTCTTTCTCATTCAGTTTGTCTTACATGAGGAGATTGTCTTAGAATAGGGGTTCTCAACCTTCCTAATTTTGTGATTCTTTAATACAGTTCCTCATGTTGTGGTGAAACACAACCATAAAATTATTACGTTGCTACTTCTTTTTTTAAGTTAATTAATTAATCATTTTTAATTTTACATGTCGATCCCAGTTCCCTCTCCCTCCCTCCCTCTTACCCTCTCTCCCCGCTCACATGCACCCTTACCACCCTCCTCTTCAACCCCACCCCACTCCACATGTAGGGCTATGCCATACAGGTGTGGTCAAGTAAATCTGATAAGTCATTTGAAGTAGGAACTAGGACTTCTCTCCTGTCTCTGGGTTAAGGCAGTATCCCTCCATGGGGGATGTGTCTGCAAGGTCCTATTGTGCACCAGAAATACATCCTCGTTCCCTTAGACTGCTTAGTCCTAGCTGAGACCCATGTTCAGAGGGTCTGAGTCAGTCCCATGCTGGATTCCCAGCTATCAGTCTGGGGGTAGGTTAGCTCCTCCTTGTTCAGGTCATTTGTATCTATTTGTTTCTGCAAACTGGTCTTTTCCTCTCCCTCTGCATGTGGATTCTAGTTTGACTCAGTGTTTAGTTATGGGTGTTTTCTTCTGTTTCCAACAGGTACTAGATGAGGGTTCCATGGTGGTGGATAAATTAGTTGTTAATCTCATTATCAGGGAAGGGCATTTATTGTAGCATTTCCACTGTTGCTCAAATTGTTCGTTGGAGGCAGTCTTGTAGGTCTCTAGACATTTCTGTAGGTTCAGTTTTCTCTTCAAACCAATAGTGGCTCCCTCTTTTTGTTGCCCCTCCATTTCTCTGTCTCTCTTTCTAAGTCTATCTCTCTCTTTTCTGTCTTTTATTCCTACCCTGACTCAATATTCCTATTCGCACATGCTTTCCTCTCCTTCCCTTCTCTTTCTCCTAGTTCTCTGTCCATTCACTGCCCCCATCCACTTCCCATGTGCTATGGGTGTCTTGTTCCTTCCACCTTCTGTGAGGGAGCAGATATGAATCTCTTGGAATCCACCTTGTGTCCTAGTTCCTCTGGCATTGTGAATTATAGGCTGGTGATCATTCGCTCTAAAATCCATATATGAGTGAGTACATACCATGTTCCTCTTTTTGGACTGGGTTACCTCATTCAGGATGGTTTCTTCAAGTTTCATTTACTTGCCTACAAATTTCAAGATTCCATTATTTTTTACACAGAGTAATATTCCATTGTGTAGATGTGCCACATCTTCTTTATCCATTCTTCACTTGAGGGACATCTAGGTTGCTTCCACGTTCTTGCGCTATACAAATAATCCAGCTATGAACATAGCTGAATAGATGTCTTTGTTGCATGGATGTGAATCCTTTGGGTATATGCCTAAGATGGGGATTCCCGGGTCCGTGGTAAACTAATTTTCCTGAGGAACTGCCATACTGATCTCCAAAATGTCTGTATGAGTGTTCACTCCCACCAGCAGTGGAGGAGTGTTCCCCTTTCTGCTTATCCTCTCCAGCATGAGATGTCATTCGTGTTTCTAATTTTAGCCATTCTGGCATGAGTAAGATGGTATCTCAAAGTTGTTTTGATTTGCATTTCCTTGATTGCTAAGGATGTAGTAGAGTAATATACAATTTTGGATGAAAAAAGTAGTATTTGGATTACACAAGGGAAAGATTAAATGTTTGAAAATGAATAGTTGTAAGTGATGAATGAAACATAAGATGCATATTTTTATTATGCCCAAATTTTTACAATTCTTTTTATTTTACATATTGATATCAGTTCCCTTCTCTCCCTACCTTCCTCCCTCCTTCTTTCCCTCTCTCTTACCCTCCCATACCACCAACCACCCTCCCCTCCCATCCCCCACGCACTCTATATGTAGGGTGATGCCTTCCAGGAGGGGTCATCTAAATCTGCCAAGTCATTTGGAGTAGAGACTAGGCCCTCCCTTCTGCCTCTAGGTTAAGGGAATATCCCTCCATGGGGAATGTGCTTGCAAAGACCTTTTTGGTGACTTTGGATAAAGGTTTGTTTATTTTGTTAATTTTCTCGAAAAATCCACTGTTTGTTGCATTGACTTTTTGTATTCTTTTTCTGGTGGTCAATTTTAGAGAAGATTCCATGTGGAACAGAGAAGAAGGTATATTCTTTTGTGTTCGAATGGAATGTTTAACCCAATTGAGACATAACTTGTGTTAGTTCTTTTGTTTCTATTTTGAGTTTCTGATTGGTGGTCCTGTCTAGTGGTGAGAGGTGGTGTTCAAGTCTTCCACTATAAATGTGTGAGGTTTTATGTGAGCTTTGAGTTTTAGTAGCGTTTCTTTTACAAATGTGGGTGTCTTTGTATTTGTGGCATAGATGTTCAGAATTGAGACTGTGCTGAGGGACTTCTGTGATAAATACGAAATGACCATCTTCATCTCTTTTGATTGATTTCTATTTGAAGTCTAAATTGGTAGATATTAGGATAGCCATACCTGATTTCTTCTAGGGTCTATTTCATTGGAATATCTTATCTTAACCCTTTACCCTGAGGTAATGTCTGTCTTTCCAGCTTAGATGTATTTCTTGTATGCAGCTGAAGGATGTATTCTGTCTTCGTATTCATTCTGTTAGCCTGTGTCTTTTTATAGGCGAGTTAAGTCCATCAATGTTGAGGGAGAGTAAGGACCGTTGCTTGTTAATGCTCGTTTGTTTTAGATTTATTGTTTACAGTGGTATTGTGAATATTTTTGTCCTTCTCTACTCTTGGGTTCTAGTAAAGTGGGATTATCAATTGCGTATGTCTTTGTGAGCATTGTTAACTTCCTTGGGTGGAGTTTTTCTTCCAGAACTTTCTGTAGGGCTGGATATATAGATACATATTGTGAAAATCTGGCTTTGTCATTAAATATCTTCTTTTCCCCGTCTCCAGTGATTGAAAGTTTTGTTGGGTATAGTAGCCTGGGCTGGGATCCTTGAACTCTTAGTACTTGTAGAATATCTATCCAGGACCTTGTATTCTTGAGATTTTTCCATGAAGATATCAGGTGTGAGTTTGATAGGTCTGCCATTATCTGGCCATTTTCACTCGCTGCTCTTAATATTCTTTCTTTATTCTTTATGTTAGCTATTTTGATTATTATGTGTGGAGGGGTCTTTTTTCTTTGGTCCAGTCTATTTGGTGTTCAGTATGCTTCTTTTACTTTCATGGGCATGATCTTTTTAGATGGGTTATAAGTTCGATGTCTGTAACTCTGTGTTGTCCAAGCTTTCTCCAGCAGAGGCCTGTTGCTGGGGGTCAAAGATCCAGCAGGTAGGGACTACCGATGGTCCTGCGTGGATAGGCAGATCTCTGGCCTGGTCCCAGATTATGCCCACATTTCTAAAAGCACATTTGGGGACTAATTTTCTTGATTCAGTGTTTGCATAAATATAGAAGTTGATATATTAAAACAGAACATTTCCAGGAAGAAAGCATGGTAACAGCTAATCTCTATTAATCAATGAATGTTTTCATGATTTTAATCCATACTTATAAACTGTAGTAGATATATAGTAATCTCATTTAGTGTGAGTGTTTCTCTGTGCACTTGTGTCACTACATAGGTATATGCATACATGTGTACATGTTGTTTCCTCTGTATGGGGTCCAGAGGTCAATTTTGGGTGTTGCTTTTTCTTCGGAGCAGTATATGGACTCAAACTCACTGATTAGGTTATGCTGACTGGCCAGTGAACCCAGGGTTCTTCTTGTCTATCCTTTCTCAGAACTGACATGACAGGTAGATACTACCACACCACACGTGGGTGTGGCTTTTTCTGTGGGTCCTGGAGAGGTCCTCTTGATTGCACAGGAAGCACTTTAATGCTTTAGCTCCATATGTTATTGTAGAGCAAGGAAGAAATAGTAAGGAAGAAATACCTAAGTATTTAGTGAGAGAAAATGAAGAGCTTGTATAACATATTTTGAATAGCAAAGCGGTAGAGCTAAAGATGGTATTTCAAAGGAAGATTATTGTATCTTTTATATATTGTTAAACCATAGTCCAAGTTAATAGAACATGTAAAGTTAAAACAAAATGGGGACACCTTATTCAGAGGAAAGAAAAAGAATTGTTTGAAAGGGACAAAACCTTCATTGATAAAAATATTTATGTTTTCCAACATTTTTAGTGTTAAGGTCCCTTTATACTTTCAAAATTATTGCAACCTGCAAAGCCTGTTGTTTTTGTGATTTATATATGTTAGAATTTGATTTAAAACAGTATAATTTTACAATGCAGTACTATAGAGAAACATGCTCCATTTACAGTTAGAATAACTGTGCCACCCCAGGAAAGGTAGCCACTGGGAAAGCATTACTTTTCTCATCTCTGCCTTTCTCAGTGCATCAGTCTCATTTTCTCTTGTCAGAGGGAGATTTCTTTGTTTGGTAGGCGTCCTGATTGTCAACAGCAATAAGAACATAGAAGTTGTGTTTGGATACAAGTATTCAGGTGATATTTGTTATAAATGGATAGAGAAGTCCTTTGATTGTTAATGGTGTGAAGTTTTCCATGCTGTAACCTTTTTTCTCCTTTAGAAAAAAATCATAATACACATTGTCATGATATATAATTTGAAGTAACATATGCTGGAATGATTAATTATCTATAGTTAACTCATTACACCATATCTTATGTGATGTCATTACACATATTTAGAATTTTCTCAGAAGACCCTAGTATCCCATGAGTGTTTGAAATTTATTTCATTTATTATAAAATTTTGATTCCAATTATACATCTTTGAGGTTTCTTATCTTCCACTCTACTCCCCTTTTTATCATCATAGGGATTGTTGTGATTGATGTAAGTAGGAGAACCATAGTTATTTTGCAAATATGTATGTGTAATTTGATGTAATGAAACCATGTTGCTCCAAAGAAAATTGTTTAAATGGTATGTTTGCGTTGTTCATGGGAGATAAATAATAGGTGTTGTATATAAATAAAATCTGGTAAATGTATTTTATTTAGACTATTTAAATGCCAAAAAATAAAAAAAAAATAGTACATATTTTCAAAAGGTCTATGTTACATTCCATATGTTTTTCAATAAAAATACTAATATAATACAAAAATTACTTCTTTCCTTGTCATGATAAGGATATCTGTCTTGAAAAAATGTAGTTGTTATGTATATGGTGAAATTATTGTAAGAATTTCCCTTAAGATCAGAAGCAATATTTTTTATTAATTTTTTAAATTTATTTTATATAACCAAGTCCATTTAAATGAAAACAAACATTTATAGACAATATTTGGGAATTTGGGCGTTGTTCTTTCCAAACTACTTCCTGCTGATAAGGGGCGCTGTCATAGGGGATTCGAAGAAGATTCAGAAATCCTGGCTGTAGTCTGTAAGGCTGTTTTGAATGTAGGATCACCTCTTCCTCTGTTTCAGGCGGTCTGGCTTGATCAAACCACATTAGTCTGGAAGGAATCCACATCTTTTCATTTTCTGTGGAAACAAAAATAGAAATCCTTTTCCCCAGTAACTTGTCCTTGAACTTTAATTTTGGAGTCAAAGCATTTTTTTTTATTTAATTTATTATTTTACATGTCGATCCCAGTTCCCTCTCCCTCCTTCCACCTTCCCTCCCTTGCTGCCTCCCTTCTTCCCTCCCTTTTACCCTCTCTGCCCTCTCACAAGCACTCTAACCACCCTCCCCTCCTATCCCCCCACCCCAATTCCATATGTAGGGGAATGCCATCCAGTTGGGGTCATGTAGATCTGACAGGTCATGGAATTAGGGACTAGGCTTCTCTCCTGTCTCTAGATTAAGACAGTTATAACTCCATGGGGGATGTGTTCGCAAAGTCCTTTTGTGCACCAGGGATACATACTGGCTCCACTGTCTGAGGTTCCTTAAACTGCTCAGTCCTTCTGACTGAGACCCATATTCAGGGGGGCCTGAATCAGTCCCATGCTGGCTTCCCAGCTATCAGTCTAGTGGCCCTTAGCTCCTCCTTGTTCAGGTAAGCTGTCTGTATGTGTTTCTGCCGCATGGTAATGTCTTCTCCATCTGCATCTGGGTTCTAGTTCGACTCAGTGTTTATGTATGGATGTTTGATCCTGTTTCCAACAGGCATTAGTTGAGGGCTCCATGGATAAGTTAGTTGTTGATTTCACTCTCCGGGAAGGGCATTTATGATAGCCTTTCCATGGAAGCTCAAATTGTTAGTTGGGAGCAGTCTTGTAGTTCTCTAGACCTTTCTTTGTGTTCAGTTTTATCTTCAAACAAATATTGGCTCCCTCTTTTACGTTCTCTGTCTCTCTGTCTCTCTCTCTCTCTCTCTCTCTCTCTCTCTCTCTCTCTCTCTCTCTCTCTCTCTCTCTCTCTCTCTCTGTCCCTCCGGTCTTCTATTCCTAACTAGGCTCAATCTTCCTGGTCGCACATGTTTTCCTAGACCTTTCTTTGTGTTCAATTTTATCTTCAAACCAATATTGGCTCCCTCTTTTATATTCTCTCTCTCTCACTCTCTTTCCTGTGTTCTATTCCTATCCAGGCTCAATCTTCCTGGTCGCACATATTTTCATTTCTTCCCCCTCGTTTTCTCCTACTTCTCTCTTCATTCACTGCACTCCTCTTCCCCTGAGCTCTGGGGGACTTGTCCCTTCCCAGTTCTGTGAGGAACTTTATATGAATCTCTTAGAATACACCTTTTATCCTAGTTCCTCTGGTGGTGTGAATTATAGGCTGGTGATCCTTTGATCTAGGTCTAAAATCCATATATGAGTGAGTTTTTTGTGACTGGGTTACCTCATTCAGGATGGTTTCTTCCAGAGGCAATATCTTGATGTTTATGGTCATCAGGTTTACCAGTATTGGCCCATTTCCCCTTTTCCTGAAAAGAGAGGACAACGTGTATTTGTCACTGTGATTAGAGAAATATATATTTAATAAAAAATAGATAACATTATATGACTATTTGACTATAATGTGTCTAACCTTTGTTCCTACAAATAGTGACCTAAGCATTCATTAAAAAATGTAAATCCCATTTATTGTCACAGTTAGAAAGAATGAATATCAATCGCATTTCTGTAGGATTATTTCTAGAGATTTACAACTGGATGTAAAATTTTATTTGATTGTGAGCCCATTCCTTAATGCTAACCCATGTCTCAAGCCCTAAAATTTTATTTGAAAGAATAAACATTTGAAGGGAACCAGGAGAACTCAGGAACAAAAGTGCAGTGAGGGGAGAATTGTCCTGTTATATATTTTTAAAAATGGTTACTGCTACAGTAAATGAAATATTTGGTTCTCTTTTAGGAGAAGACAAACAGATTACTGACACAGAAGAGAGACCCAACAGGAGACTTAATTTTGGGAATTTAGTGTGTGATCTAGAAGTATTTGAGCTCATTAAATATTATCAATTCAGCTTTAAAAATTTGAGTGATAAGAGGATCTTCACCTACAGCAGAGAATGAAATATGATAGAGGGCTCATGGTTTTAACATACAAAGTTTTCTTTCTTTTCTTTTCTTTTCTTTTCTTTTTTTTTTTTTTTTTTTTTTGAAAAAAAAATAGTCTTCAAATTCAGATTCCAATTTAGGAGATGTTATTGCCTCTGAACAGATAGTTCACAACGAAACAAACAAAAATCACATCCATAGATATGTGTGTGTGTGTGTGTGTGTGTGTGTGTGTTTTCTGAGTTTGTGTTTGTATGTGTGTGTGTACACACACAATTTAAGGTCAAGCAATTTTTTTTAATTTTTATTTTTATTCAAATTTTACATATTGATCCTAGTTCTCTTTCTCTCCATCCCTCCCTCTCCCTCCCTTCCTCTCTTCCTCTCTACCATGCCCTCCATCCACTCTCCCTTCCCATTACCCCCCACCCACTCCACAGGAAGGGTGATGCTTTCCAGGAGGGATCAACAAAATCAGTCAAGTCATTTGGAGTAGGGATTAGGCCCTCCCTTCTGCCTCTAGGTTAAAGGAATATCCCTCCATGGGGAATGTGCTCCCAAAGACCTTTTGTGTACCAGGGATACATCCTGGTTTCACTGTTAGAGGTCCTTTAGATTGCCCAGACCTTCTAACTGAGATACATGTTCAGGGGGTCTGAGTAGATATAGTGGTGGTTTCCTATCTATCAGTCCAGGGGTCCATGAGCTTCCTCTTATTCAGGTCAACTGTCTCTTTGGTTTCTGTAGCCTGGTCTTGTCCCCATTTTCTTATCACTCCTCCCTCTCTGCATCTGGATTCCAGTTCAGTTAGGTGTTTAGCTGTGAATGTCTGCTTCTGTTTCCATCCGCTACTAGATGAGGGCTCTATGATGGTAGATATGTAATTCATCAATCTCATTATCAGGGAATGGCATTTAAGGTAGCCTTTCCAAAGTTCAAGTAAAATTAAATAAATGGAGATTAAAGCAGAAGAGGTGACATAACCTTTTCTGAAAACCTATCACATTGGTAAACATTTGAAATGCTTCATATTTTTATGATGGAGGGAAACAAACTCTATTTCTTAGCACCATCTTTCTTTTCTTTTCTTTTTCTTTTTCTTTTTTTTTTTTTTTTTTTTGAGTTTAATAATCTCAACCAGGGGTGGTGTGAGGGACAGATTGTAACCTACTGTCTCTGTTTGTTATTTATTTATTTATTTTATATAACCAAGTCCATTTAAATGAAAACAAACATTTATAGACAATATTTGGGAATTTGGGTGTCATTCTTTCCAAAGTACTTCCTGCTGGTAAGGGGCGCTGTCATAGGGGATTCTAAGAAAATGCAGAAATCCTGGCTGTAGTATGTAAGGCTGCTTTGTCCAGCTGTTTTGAATGTAGGATCACCTGGTACTCTGTTTCAGGCGGTCTGGCTTGATCAAACCACATTAGTCTGGAAGGAATCCACATCTTTTCATTTTCTGTGGAAACAAAAATGGAAATACATTTTCCCAGTTACTTGTCCTTGAACATTGTTTTTTTCTTCTATCATTTTAGATGGAAATTTCATGATACCTTCTAAAATTTGGACCAATAACTCCAGTCCTTGAGATTTATTCTCTGCCTTATTGTATGCAAATATGTGGAATATGAACAAGAATATCAGATGTAATCTTGTCCCTCAGTAGGTCCTTGAAAACCCAGGTCTTCTGTTACTTTATTTTTGCTCAGGGTGCTGTAGCCACATTACCCTTTTTAGTTCTGGAATATACCGAGCCATTTCCACTATAAGATATTTGTACCATTCAATACTTGTGCTTTTAATACTTCTTCCCTTGCCTTACTACATGCCTGGCTTTTTTTTTTTTTTTTTTTTTTTTTTTTGGTTTTCGAGTCTACTTAAGTGTTACTTACTCAAAGAAGCTGTTCCCAATTTCCCACCATAAAGAGATTCACACTTCTCAAAATTCTCTGTTGAAATGTGATCTGCATAGTTATTACTGTTTATTGTTTCCTTTGCTGTTTCTTTGCTGTTTTTCTGAAATTTGGTATACTTGGTAATTAAAGTCATTGACTGTGAAGTCAAAGCTGGGTTCATGTTCTTGTCCTGCCATTTACTATCTGTGACACTTGGGGATGATTACAGCTTAATCCCCATATGGTTCATTTTCCTTATTTGTAAAACTGTGTAAGAATAGAGAGTATCTTACAGAATTGTGAGAATTCAATGTAGTTTAACATCTGTGTTACTTACTTTCTCCTTGCCATGATAAAACACCTCACAGAATCATGTTAAGGGAAGATGGATTTATTTTGGGTCACAGAAAGGAAAGAGTTCATCATGGCAAAGAAGGCATGGTGACTGAGTCTTCATCTATGGATTGCAGCAGCTGTTTGTTTCTTGACACCAAACCAAGAAGCAGAGAGGTTGGGTGGTGTTAGAGGGCCCAATTACAACCCTAACCACCCACTCTGCCTTATTGCTCTTCACTATCTCTAGTTAGTATCAACTTGCTAAAGATTCTGCAGCCTCTAATACAATGCCTCAAGTTGAGAACCTTCTCCCCAAAAAGTCGCATTCAAAGCACTAGTTTTGGAATGTTAGAAAAAAACTGCTAAAGATACAAATGAGCAAGCAAACAAAAACCATCTACTGATTGATCTAGCAAATTGGAATAATCACTCACCAAAGGAGTATTTTAGAAGTGTCTCAGTTAGTGAGGTATATGGGTATGTGCAGATGCAAATCTCCTTTAGAACACGTTATCAGTGAGAACGACCTAGCACACAATTCAATGTTAACCTCCAGATCTCAATGTCACAGCTGTTTTCTGCTAAGACAGCCTGCCATCATATGTCACTGAGCGTCTCTGGCTCATATGATGTTCATACAAGACCTTATGCTCCACACAGAAAAAAGCAGAAGGCACTGAATGACATTCATTACTTATGCCAGGGAGTACCATCCTTCACTTATACTCACATTGCATTGTCTACATCAGAGAGCTACATCTGATTTTTTTTTTTTTTTAACTTTGGTTATTTGCGGTACTTTTTAAATTTATTTTTTTAACATTCCAATCCCATTTCCCCATCCCTCCTCTCCTCCTGCTCCTTCACTCCCCTCTTTTCCTATCTGCTCCAAGGAGAGGGTAAGACCTCCCATGGGAGTGTGTCACATCATCTAGTTCAGGCAGGACCAAGGCTCCTCCCCATCCCCACACCCTTTTGTCTAGGCTGGGCAAGGAATCTTTCCATATAGAATGGGTTCCACTCAGTTAGTTTGAGCATTAGAGGTATATTTGGACTAACTGCCAGTGGCCTCATATACTTTCCCAGTCACACCATTGTCACCTATATTTAGGGAGTCTAGTTTGGTTCTACACAGATTCACCATTTGTCAGACCTGAGTCAGTGATCTTTCACTAGCTTAAATCATCTGATTCTGTGGGTTTCACCATCATGGTCTTGACTCCTTTGTTCATAGTTTTGCTTCTCCATCACCTTGAATTGTACTCCAGGAGCATGGCTCATTAGTTGGTTGTAGATTTCTGCATCTGCTTCCATCTGTTTCTGGAAGACCATTCAAGCTTCTTTGGGATTATGGATTGTAGGATGGTTTTGCTTTATTTCTGGTATCCACTTATAAGTAAGTACATACTATATTTGTCTTTGTTGTTTTAGGTTATCTCAATTAGGATTTTTTCCCCGTAGTTCTGCCCATTTACTTGTGAATTTTAGGATGTCATTGTTGCTTAACCACTGAGTAGTACTCCATTGTGTAATTATACTATGTTATTTTTATCTATTCTTCAATTGAGGGACATCTATGCTGTTTCCAAGGTCTGGCTATTACAAATAATGTGGCTATGAACATAGTTGAGCAAATGTCCTTGTTGTGTGAATGTGCCTTCTTCGGGTATATGCCTAACAGTGTATTGCAGGGTCTTGAGTTAGGTTGATCCCTAATTTTCTGAGAAATTGTGATACTGATTTCCATGGCAGCTGCACAAGTTTGCATTCCCACCAGCAATGGAAGAGTGTTCCCTTTTCTCCACATCCTTTTCAGCATAAGCTGAAATTGATGTTTTTTATTTTAGCCCTTCTGATCAGTCTAAGATGGAATGATGGAATCTCAGAGTGGTTTTGATTTCCATTTCCCTGATGACTAAGGATATTGAACATTTCCTTAAGTGTTTTTCTGTCATTTGAGTTTCCTCTATCCAGAACTTTCTATTTAGACGTGTACACCAATTTTTAATTGGATTATTTTGTGTTTTGGTGACTAGCTTCTTGTGTTCTTTGTATATTTTGAAGATCAGCCCTCTGTTAGATGTGGGGTTGGTGAAGATCTTTTCCCATTGTATATGGAGCCATTTTGTCTTGTTGACCTTGTTCTTTGCTTTACAGAAGCTTCTCAGTTTCAGGAGGTCCAATTTATTAATTGTTGCTCTCAAAGTCTGTGGTATTGGTGTTCTATTGAGGAAGTGGTCTCCATTGCCCAGCTACATCTGATTTTAAGCAGCAGGGAAACACAATCCTGTATTCTTATGGAGGAGCATTAGAAATACAATATATGTATTAGGAATAAAGGTACAACATAATAGGGAGTAGTTTCATTGAAGATATATACCATCATGTATCATTTATATACAGAAATTTGGCATTATCATTATCTGGTTCCATTGTTCTGTGAATATCCTATAGTATACTTAGACAAACCTAGACTTAGACTTGCTAGTGTATTTATATTGAATGTGTATTCTTTCTATACTTTTTTTGTTTTTTAAAAAATGCAAAACCACATTATCCTGGACCTACACATGATCAATTTAATATCAACATTTCCCACCATGGCATACAGTTTTAGTGGAAGTCTGCTCAGAGTGAATAACATGTATAACATTCATTGTCTCTACTGCCAACAGTGCCTTCGATAATAACTCCTGAATATCTAGTTTAATGTTGTTTTAAAGTTAACTTTTGTTTACTAAGTACTTTTCAGTATGGTAACAACAATAATATAGTATATCTGTTTTATAAACCAGTAATAGCCATTTGTTATGTATTTTACATCCTTGCACTTGCCATTCTTTCATGCAAGGATGAATATAGTAGATTTTATGTTATATCAAGATCACCACAAGCATTAGTAATACATTATATTTTGATGTACTGAGGTGGTACGTTTCCTACTCTATTGCAGTCTTACATTCTTTTTACTTTTGGTTTGATATTTAAGCAGGGTTTCTCCCTCTAGCCCTGGTTCTTTCGGAAGTCACTCTGTAGATAAGGACTACCTTGAACTCAGGCTTGTCTCTGCTTCCCAAGTGCTGGAATTAAAGGTCTGTATCACCACTACCTGCCTATTATAGTCATAATGGGACCCCCCCACACACACACACACATACAGTTTCCTTGACATACTTGTTAGAGAGTATGAGACCATACATAAATTATATTAATTCCAAGTATTATGTGTCCACATCATGTTTGTGTGTGTGTGTGTGTGTGTGTGTGTGTGTGTGTTTGTGTGTCAGTGTGCCATCTGCTTGTGTACTTGTGTATATGCAGGTGCATGTACTTAGTCTTACTATGGAGCCCAGTTATGCTAGACCTTCCTTTGTAGACTAGCTTTTATTATAGATATGTATCACAATGGCTGGAGAAACATTTGCCTTTTACATTATACATTTAGATATGGTTTATTTTCCAACATTCATATATTACTTTCATACCTAAAATACAATTGTTACCTTACTGCCTCATGTATACTTTGGTAAGAAGCCATGACAATACTATTATAGTTTAATTGAGGTAGGATGTCCTGTTGTATATATCAAATACAGAAGTAACTAATTTAACAATGAGTGGTATGTAGCATATATTCTGTATGAGGGTCTACAAAGTGAAGATATGAAGTATGATTACCAATGTGAAATTTAATAACTAAGGTATTTATATGTGTGTGTATGAGAGAGAGAGAGAGAGAGAGAGAGAGAGAGAGAGAGAGAGAGAGAATGAACAATGAGTATGAAACTAAGGGAATCAAACCTGCTAGGCAAGCACTCTACTACTAAAATACATCCCATTTCAAACTCAATACTAAAGGTTAAAAAATGATAGAAGAGTTTAATATGGCAGATTTCCCAGTAACAAAACTTCTGGGTAGTTAATTGAAGAGCCTGTTTGAGCACCACAGAAATATTTTTATATTGCTTTGTACTTGGATAGTAATATGACACATGGCATAATATATTTCTGAATAAATACTAGGGGTCTTTCCCCTTGACCTTATAAATTTGTTCCTGGAAGTTTTTCCAGGTCTTTTCTTTGCTCAGAAATTTTCGTTTTTGTACTTTTTGTAGAGTAATGTATTAAATGATTTTTAAAAGACAATGTTAAAAGTTTTATTTAACTCTTCTTGTCAAATTACTTTGATAAAAATATAAATATATGGTTGTTTATTAACGACAAACAATTGGAGAAGTATTGATTGTAGGTATAGATCACTGTCCTTTTTTATTTGTTTTTGTTTGTATTCTCTCAGATATATATATATATATATATATATATATATATATTTATTTATTTGTTTAACTTGTTATTTTCTTTTTTATTTGTTGCATGAAAATTGGGATGTATCATGGCTAAGTATTTTGAAATAGGTCATAGTCTTCCACTCCTCAAGCTTGTAGTAATTCTGGTTTTTCCTTTAATAGTTACTCGTGCATAATTAATGTTTAAGAATATGACCATATGCTGGTATTCATATACACATTCAAATCAACATAATAAAACACACACACAAACTTCCATATTGAATCTTGAAAAATGACATTACTTATTTATCTCGTTTTTTTATTTAATTTGTTATTTTACATGTCGATCCCAGTTCTATCTCCCTCCCTCCCTCCTTCCCTCTCTCCCTTCCTTTTACCCTCTCTGCCCCCTCACAAGCACCCTGACCATCCTCCACTCCCATCCTCCCACCCCAATTCCACATGTAGGGCAATGCCATCCAGGTGGCATAATGTAGATCAGACAGGTCTTTTGAAGAAGGACTAGGACTTCTCTCCTGTCTCTAGGTTAAGGCAGTATCCCTCCATGGGGGATGTGTTCACAAGGTCCTTTTGTACATCAGAGATACATCCTGGTTCCACTATCTGAGGTCCCTTAGAATGCTCAGTCCTTCTGGCTGAGACCCATATTCGGGGGGTGGGGCTGAGTCAGTGGCATGCTGGATTCCCAGCTATCAGTCTGGGGGTCCGTTAACTCCTCCTTATTCAGGTCAGCTGCCTCTATGTGTTTCTGCAACCTGGTCTTGTCCCCTCCATCTGCATCTGGGTTCTAGTTCGACTCAGTGTTTAGGTATGGGTGTTTGCTTTTGTTTCCAACAGGTATTAGATGAGGGCTCCATGGATAAGGTAGTTGTGATCTCACTATCCAGGAAGGGCATTAACGATAGCCTTTCCACGGATGCCCAAATTGTTAGTTGGTGGCAGACTTTTAGGTCTCTAGACATTTCTTTAGGTTCAGTTTTCTCTTCAAACCAATATTGGCTCCCTCTCTTATTCTCTCTCTCTCTCTCTCTCTCTCTCTCTCTCTCTCTCTCTCTCTCTCTCTCTCTCTCTCTCCCCCCCTCTGTCTTCTATTCCTACCCAGACTCAATCTTCCTAGTTGCAAGTGTTTTCCTCTCCTCCCCCTCTCTTTCTCCTACTTCTCTCTCCATTCACTGCCCCCTCCCATTTCCCCTGTGCTCTGGGGGACTTGTCCCTTTTCCCTTCTGTGAGGGACTTTATATGAATCTGTTAGAATACACCTTGTATCCTAGTTCCTCTGGTGGTGTGAAGTATAGGCTGGTGATCCTTTGCTCTAGGTCTAAAATCTCTGTATGAGTGAGTACATACTGTGTTCCTCTTTTTGTGACTGGGTTACCTCATTCAGGATGGTTTCTTCAAGTACCATCCACTTGTCTTCGAATGTCAAGATTCCATTATTTTTTTCTGCTAAGTAGTATTCCATTGTGTAGATGTGCCACATCTTCTTTATCCATTCTTCACTTGAGGGACATCTAGGTTGCTTCCACGTTCTTGCTATTACAAATAATGCTGCTATGAACATAGTTGAACAGATGTCTTTGTTGCATGGATGTGGACCATTTGGGTATATGCCTAAGATGGGGATTGCCGGGTCCTGTGGTAAACTAATTCCCATTTTCCTGAGGAACTGCCATACTGATCTCCAAAATGTCTGTATGAGTTTTCAATCCCACCAGCAGTGGAGGAGTGTTCCACTTTCTCCACATCCTCTCCATCATAAGTCATCACTGGTGTTTCTAATTTTAGCCATTCTGGCAGGGGTAAGATGGTATCTCAAAGTTGTTTTGATTTCCATTTCCCTGATAGCTAAGGATGTTGCACACTTTCTTAAGTGTCTTTCAGCCTTTTTGATTTAATCTATTGAGAATTCTGTCTTCAGTTCTGTACTCCATTTTTTAATATTTGTTTTTGACTAGTTTCTTGAGGTTTTTGTATATTTTAGAGATCAGTCCTTTGTCAGATATAGGATTGGTGAAAATCTTTTTCCAGTCTATGGGCTGCCATTTGGTCTTGTCCACTGTGTCCTTCTCACCTCTAGCCAAGGGCTGGCAGACTTATTTATCCCTAATTGTCTATGTGTGCATGTTTGTGAGGGTGCAGATGCACATGTGCGATTTTATGCATGTAGGGGTTAGAACAAACTTCCCTGGATTTAATTCTTGTCTTCTACAATGTGTTTAAGGAGGAAAAATTTCAAGATATCTTTATTTCAAGGAAATTTCCATTGTACTGTTTCATTCTGCTGAGAAATTGATGGGGCAATGTAGTTGTACATTATACAGTCCTTTTGAGAAAGGAACAGCAAAAGACGTTTTACAAACATAGTCTTGAGTCAACTGATAATAATCCAGCATATATATCCTAGAAATTAAAAGAAAAAAAGCAACAATAATGAATAATTATTACATGATAGCTTCTAAGTGCCTTTACTAAACAAAGTAATTTCATGATCACAACAATATGTCTCTGAAACAAATAACATGGTCTTTCTTTGGTGGCTCCTGGGGGGTTACTGCAAAACCATACTAAAACCACTATAGATTTTTGTTTTGCATGTAAATTCATGTTTGATGGCTTTGTTACTTTCCTGATGATAAGCAGCTAAGGGAATTTAGTAAACACACTTTCCTTATCTCATGAGGTCTAAAGTCAAATCAGAAAGGTCTGTAGAAGACTTTCTTGTGTACATAGAAAGGTGATGTACAAAAGCAATACCTGATCAGCAGCCTAGATTTTGTAATTGCTCCATTATTGTTGAAGATTGCATTTTACCCATGGCTATGGTAAAGACCTTGAGAACCAGGCAGGAATTAATGCTCTAAATTTTTGCCTGGTAGGATTATATAATCTAATGATTTAGCAAATTTTTGTTATCAAGAGTTTAAGGTACTCATAAAATGCTGTTTGAATATGAAATGAATTTTCTCATGATAAATAACCATTCTCAAAGGCATATTGATTTCCATATAGTTATATAGCTACTTATACTTTAGTTTATTAACAAAACCATCTCAGAGTTTGCATAATTTAATGAATATAATTAATGATTAACTATTCTTCTTTTCTCTGATAAGCTATCAGGCTGACCTAGACTAATTCTTCTTACTCATTAGAAAACAAAACAGAAAGTAAGGGGCTGCAAAGTATTATTTTGCATGATACCTCTGTTTTTCTCAACTTCCTATCACAGACATACTATTAGGTTTATTTGTGACAGTATTAATGGTATATTTAATGTAACAAGGAAAAATAAAATACAAGTTTGCTGTATCCTGTTCCTTACGTTTATCAAAATAAAATGATTTCCTTGAGGAGACAATAATTAGTATTTTAGAAATTTTCTATTTAACCTTTAGTTACTGTATCATTTAATTAGGTAAATGTGGATATGAAAATGTGAAGTATCAGGAAAGTTAGTTATTGCCAGATTTCCAAATGACCTTCATACATATCTTTATAGTTGAACATGTTTACATCTTATCCACTGATTGGAGGAGAGAGAGAGAGAGAGAGAGAGAGAGAGAGAGAGAGAGAGAGAGAGAGAGAGAGAGAGAGAGAGAGAAGTGTATGTGTGTGTGTGTGTTTCTGAAAATCAGCTACAAACTAACTTCCAGGTAAAATAATGAATCCCCAGGGTTGGAAAAAGAACAGAAAGAAACCAAACAAGTATTTAATCATTGTAACTCTTTATGGATTGGAACTGAATTCAAATTTCCCAATTTCACCTAAAAGGCTAGGCATGACTACATGTAAAAACAAACAAACAATTAACTACTCAATGGAGAGAAGCAGAATTGTCTTTATTTCTCTTTCAGTGCTTTAAGTTTTGATTGAATTTCTTTAAATAAAATTTGGAATGAACTTCGGGAATAAAATGCCTATGCTACTTACAGGAACGAATGAAACTTAGTCATAAACACACATTTCTGCTTCATTTTTGAAATTTTACAAATGTATAAAAGCTATTCCCCCTCCTTTCTTCCATGGCCACAACCCTCCTCCCCACATCCTGCTCCCAAGTTCTGGTCTTCATTTTTTTTTAAGTTTGATAATTTTTTTTTGAAAACTTTATACATGGCCACTGCATTTACATCACTTCAACCTCTACTCCAACTTGTCCTGTGTCCCTTGTCCCAAATTAATGTATTCTTTTTAAATTATTATTGTTACCTAGTGAGTCTTCTTGTCTTTTTTTTTTTTTTTTTTTTTTTTTTTTTTTTGTATGTACATGTATACAAGTTTGATCGTTTGGGACTGGTCAGCCAATGTGGGAGCTCCCTCCTGAGGGAGACTGATTCTTCCTTTCAAAGCAGGCATTGAACACCAGTAGCTCAACATCTAGGGGTAGAATTACATGGAATTGTTCACGTAATCATATTGTTGGGAGAGTAGCTGTACCTTTGAACTCTGTTCTTCCTGGTTTCCATTCCTTTTAGTTTTTTATTTTTTATTTTTTTTATAACTTACTGTGTCCAATTAGTCCTGCAGTTCATATACACAGGGGAGTGTGCCATCCACTTCAGCATTGTCAACCTACCAGGGACCACACCCATAAATAAATTTGACTCTCTCAAGACCATCTGTCAATAGCTCAGATGGGGCAGGTCTTGAGGATCCCTCCTCAATACATGCTCTTATGTTAATTTTGTATGCAAACATATCTATTGTTGAAATTCATGAGTTCAATGTTCAATGCCCCTGTCATATATACAAGATATTTTTCCTCCAGTCTTCACTGCACTCCATCTTTGCCTTCAGTGATATTCCTTGATTATTGTGGGTAGAGGGACATACACACAGAACAATTGTGCTAATTGTAAAAGATCATTGTTAGCACTTCAAAACTGTGTCCATTCTCAGATTTTGCTTGTATGATTTTTAAACTTTATTTTCCACATTACAATATGTTAAGCTCAAAATCACAAACCAGATTTATCACCAAGAGCTCCACTCCAATGAAAAAATAGAGTCTTTATTTGCAAGTTTACTCAGGTCCCTCCTGCCCCAAACAACAGCAGCAAAAGAAAAGGGAGGCAAGGGGGTTTATATAGTAGCCTGGCAGTAGGGAGAGACTTGGGGAACTCCAAATTGGCCTAGCTGTAGGTTTGGGATTGGCTCAAGCCCTCAAAACTGCATAGTTACAGCTTTGGGATTGGCTCAAGCCTTCCAAAACTGAGTACAGATTTGGGATTGGCCCAACCCCTTACTAGGATATCTGGACTCAGCTGATTCAGTCAAGGGGAAATTGCAATGTTGTTGTTGTCTCAGGAGGAGGGCGCCTGGAGTATTTTCTTGTTTTCATTGGCCTGTCCCTGAGGTGAGGTGTTGCTGTTTTCTGGTGGGCCCTCTGTGGGATAAAATCAGAGGAAATTTGGGAACAGTCATCCCTCACTGCCTGGAAGAGGCTGCCTCCTGCTAAAGTCAGGGGGAAATGGGGACACCTCTCCACCAGGGCCCTAAAATCTTTGGGGAGTGAAGCCCCCAGACTAGAGGGTGCTACTTCTGTAAGCTGAGGTCAGGAAAAGGTTGTCTCTCTAGGCTAGAGGTTACTACTCCCCTATCTCCCTGGGGTGAAAAGTTCACACCCCTAGGCTGGGGTTACTACTTTACTGCTGAGGGATTGGTTGGTTTTCCCTGCTCAAGGATTGGCTAGTTTTTTGTCGGTGCAAAGATTACTAGGGTTTCAGGGCCAAGCTGTGTTTCCCTCTGTGGTGCTTTTTAGCTGTTAGGCTTCAATTTTAGAGCCTGGGAGAATTTCTTTTACAGGTTCGATTCTAGTGGCAAAGTGTGTTCTTTTACCATTAGTTTTGTAGTTGGGGTGCTTTTCCCTGGTGCTAGATTTAGAGAAAAAGTGCCTCTTCCTATGGATCAGGCCCCAAACCTAGGATGTGTTTCTTTTACTGGGTTGAGGCTCTGGGGCAAGCCATTAAGGAACAGTGTAGGAGCTAAGGATCAGGGATTTGCTGAGACCTGGGTCTCTCATGTATTTACTCACTGATTCCCTTATTGCTTATTAGGCACCATGCTACTACTATTTCACATGCTCCTGTTTACCAGATTCCCTCATTATGTGCTCGACAGTAGACACTATAATCTTCAACTCTCAAGTTGGGGGATTCTGACTGTGAATTTAAGTAAGCTACCAGTTAGTTTCTCTGTGGTGAGCTTGGGGCTTATATTTGAACCCATGTAATGTTTTTGTTGAGTACTCATACTTGTACTGGTAGTAAATCTTGATCTTTTGAGTGTAGAAATAATCTTTTACAAATAGCACTTTTTTTTTGCTTTACATTTGATAAATGAGTGAATTGATCATACCCTGGCCTTAAAATATAAAGCAATGAGATGTATTTTAGGATAAACTATCCCTGGAGATAATTTCTTCATCCAAAAATGCCTTTTCAAAAACTGTTTCAGCAGTGGCAACGCAATTATAGGAAGTATATTGCCCCTGAGATATCTGTGGTAGACAGCACAAGTTTGGAAGATTAAGGTCTGTTTGTTCAAAAGCAAAATAGGCTTCTTATTTTATACTCAGATTTTTTTTTGTGATGGCAGAGTAAATAACTTTTATGTCATTATCTAATTGTATACATTGTTTTAAGGGATATCAATATTGTAGTAGAGTACAAAATGATACCATTTCTGTTAGTGTGTAATGTTTGATCATTTCTAAGGGAAAATTACAAAACTATTTAGTTCACCTCAGTTTCTATAGCAGAGCCTCTAAAGTCTTATTTCTTTAACAGGGCCTTGTGGGTGTTCTAAAGGAATGATTGAAATGAAAAGAGATGAGAGAGTCAAACAGTGTGCCATAATAGATGAAATGGAAAGTAATTATGTTAATGTTGTCTCATTATGAAGCCCTAACCGTTTGTACCTGCTCATTTCTGTGTGGAAACCTGTGCAGCTGAGATGCTGAATAAGAAATTCTTGTATAAATGAGCCTAGAGGCATGTTTCTAATATTGGAGCTAAGCCTATGCAGAATTGTAATGAATTTTCCTAAGTCAGTATTTAAATGTGCTATCAGAGAAGTTGCTTCTCTTGACAGAAAATTTGGATCTAGTGTTTACCATCAAAATTTTTCCTCTGTATTTGCATCCTAATAGCTGAATATAACTCTCATTTGTAAATTGGAAGTAAAGAAAAATTCTCAAATTGCACAGTATATCTGTATTATATATATGTAGTTTCAGATTTTCTGATCTGAAGTAGATGTACTTCAGATAAATGATACAGAAGAGATGTATGAAACAAAGTTAGCAGGGCCAAAGGATGCAGATAAGTACAGTTTTTCAAATATGTACCCTGGACTCCTTCATATGGAAGCAATTGTAAATTACTCACTCAAGTAATTAGACCAAAGGGTACCAGGTGTGTCTGCACACACACACACACACACACACACACACACACACACACACACACACTCATATGTATGTATATGTGTTTTATACTAAGTCCTCAAAATGGGTGTGTATTTTATATTTCTCACACATTTCAATTCTAGCCTGCTTCATTTCAAGTAGTAGGTTTCTACATGCTACCAGCAGCTACCAGGTTTGATAGTGTTGACCTCAAGTCCTGATTTATTTTTTATCTCCAGTTTCCTGATGATATGAATCAGTAAGAATAGTACTAGCACCTCCCTGTGGAGGAGGGCATGCTTGTCTGCTAAGGCATGATCAGAAAATCATAATCTGTCTTAGTGACTTCCTGGTTTTGTTCACAAGGAACAAAGACTAGATTCATTAAAGGCCTTTTGTTTTACATTAAGTTGATTCTCATTGATTTCTTTCTATTATGAACTTTTTCTTTTTCTTGTTCATTTTAGAGATTTAGGTTTCTTTGTTTCACATGACATGTAAGAATGGAGATCATTTATCAAAAATGACAATTCTGCTGATGTTGCTTCTTGAACAGACTACTATGGTCTGTATGCTTATGTATGTGGGAGTACAACTTGTGTGTGGTGGCACAAAGGTTAGAGGACAGATTTCCAGAGTTGCTTCTTCATTTCCATTGTGGGATCTGAGAATTGACTTTAGGTTATATATCAGCTTTGTACACGGAGTGCTTTTTACCTGCTGAAATATACTGCTAGCCCTGTGTTATTTCTTTTAGTAAATATCTGAAGCGCCTATTATAGTTTGGAGAGAGTTTGAGAGTGTTTACCAGTGATTCATGTGCAGTAGACATGGTTTTCAGCATGGTTATGACTTATTTGTAAGAGGAGGACCTTAGGACATTTGAGTTCCTGCTCTTACAAAGGATTAAAAAAGTTCTTTTATTTTAAATTAAAATCATTTTACATACCAGCTCCACTTCCACCTTCCTCATCTTCTTCCACTCCTGCCTGACCCTTCCTACCCCAGCCAGTCCTCAGAGGGGTAGGGCCTTTCTTGGGGAGTCAACAAAGTCTGGCATACCAAGTTGGGGCAGAGCCAAGCCCCTCCCCCCCAGTATCAAGGCTGAGCAAGGTATCCCCCTATAGGGAATGGGCTCCAAAAGCCAGTTCATGTACCCAGGGTAAGTACTGGTCCCACTGCCAGGGCTCCTAAAAACAGATCAAACCTCATAACTGTCACCTACATTCAGTTGTCAGTCCATTAGCTCCCACTAGCTGGGGTCAGCTGCCTCTGTGGTTTTATCTATCCTGCTCTTGATAGGTTTTACCTATCCCCCACCTTGTTCATATGATCCCTCCTCTAACTCTTCACCTGAATTTCAGGAACTTAGCCCAGTGCTTACCTGTGGGTCGCTGGATCTGCTTCCATCAGTTATTTGATGTAGTAGGTTCTATGTTGATAATTAGGGTACTCACTAATCTGATTAAAGGGAAAGGTCTGTTCAGATACCCTCTCCACTATTGCTAGGAGTCTTAGCTGGGGTCATTCTCATAGATTCTTGAGAATTTCTTTTGCACCAGGTTTCCCCCTAATCCATAATGGTTCCCTCTATCAAGGTATCTCTTTCCTTGCTTTCCCCCTCTGTTCCTCCCACAATTGTGTCTTATGTTTCCATCCCCCATCCTATCCCTTCTACCCCCCTTCATAGTTTACAAAGGAGATCTTAACTATTTTTCCTTCGTAGAGTTCTCCATGTGCGTCCCTCTTAGGCTGTCCCCTTCTGACCTAGCTTCTGTGGGCTTCTGGATTGTAGCCTGATTATACTTTCTAATGCCCATTTTTTAGTTAATACATATTATGTTACCTCACTCAGGATGTTTTTATAATTCCATCCATTTGCCTGAAGATTTCACGATGCATTTTTTTTTTTCTGCTGAGTAGTACTCCATTGTGTAAATGTACCACATTTTCTTTATCCATTCCTTGGTTGAGGATCATCTAGGTTGCTGCCAGTTTCTGGTTTTTAAAAATAATGCTGCTATGAACATAGTTGAACAAATGACTTTGTGGTATGATTGTGTATCACTTGGGCATGTGCCCAAGAATGAAAGTTTTTATAAGACACCAGAATGAGTTCTCCTCAATACCATGTTTTAGAAGAGCAAGACTTTACATCCCTTAGATCTCTGGTTTGTTTTGTCATCATGATGACATCTTTTCACATGTCTTTCTGCCCTGAGGCCTCACTGGATGTCTAACCAAAGCTAATTAATCTGTAGCTTTCAGTTTTCTTTGTAAACTTTCCCTCCAAAGCTTAGGTATTTTTACATAATAATGAAAACTAGTCAAGTATAATTACTCTGAAACCCCAGTAATCATTTAACCTACATTCTCTTGAAAGTTCCCCTGATCACAACCATTTGCTCTGCATTTTGAACATGAATTACTCATCTTATCTCTAGATAGAAAATCATCTCCTGTCTTCCTTATTGATTTATAATACGATATAGGTCCTTAGCAATGCATGTTCTATGCATATGCATAGTCTTGCCTTCTACTTTCGTGCTTTTTATAATTCTCTAATGTTACCCTCCCCATGTGACTGTCCATTAGGACAAATTTGGAAAAGACTTGGGAAAGAATAAAACTGGAATCATCTATTGTTGACTTTATCCTAAGAAAGTGCCTCCAGAGTGCCATCCTAAGCATAAAGGTCATCACATTGTTTATTGTGAAGTAGTATTGTGGGAGAATAAGAAATAGTCCTTAGCAGCTTAGTTGTGCAATACATATTTTCACTACCTCCGCTTGTCCTAGTATTCATTCATACTGTATACTTCTCACAACCCAGACACTCAGCACTCTAGTCCAGTACTCATGATTTCCTGGTGTACTGCAGCATTTTGTCAGTGTTCATTATTTCCTTTTTTGCTAACTACCCTTTTCCATTATATCCTCTTAAAAGTACAATCTCATTCCTGCTTCACATAAATACCCTCCCTTCTTGCAATACTGTTCCTTCTTATATTCTCACAGTATTTCTTATGCTATGGATTTCTTGTATCCTATTGTAGTTCTCTATCTTTCATGGGTTTTTTTTTTGTTGTTGTTCTTTTTCTTTTTGATAGCAACTTTGTAGGCTGGATACAAACATTCTATATTCTGCTTCGTTGGAAGTAAATGGCTATTTGTTTTGGATACTTACTTTTTATATATTTTTGCTTTTTAATTTTTTCATTTAAATTACAAACAATTTTAGTTTACATACTGATCCCAGTTCTCTCTCCCTCCTGTCCTCCCATTTTCCCCACCAATCCCCCATCCCACCCCCCATCTACTCCCCAGGGAGGGTAAGGCCTCCCATAGGGTATCGTCAAAGTCTAGTCACATCATTTGTGGCAGGCCTTAGGTACTCCCCCATGCATCTAGGCCAAGAGAGCCTCCCTCCATAGGGAATGGTCACCCAAGGTCCATTAATGAACTAGGGATAAATACTGGTTCCACTGCTAGAGGTCCCATAGACTGCCCTGGTCTTCTAGCTGACACCCACATTTGGGGGCTGGTCTGGTTTGAACCTATGTTGGCTCCCCAGCTGTCAGAACAGGGTCCACGAAACCACCCTCCCCTTGTTCAGGTCATCTATTTATGTGATTTTTTTCTAGCATTGTTTTTAGCCCTTTGCTCATTATTCCTCCTTCTCTACAACTGGATTCCAGGAGTTCAGCTCAGTATTTAGTTGTGCTCTCTTCCTCTGCTTCTATCAGCTACTGTCTGAAGGCTCTAGGATGGCATTAAGGTGGTCATTATTCTCATTGTAGTGGAAGGACATTTAAGGTAGCCTCTCCACTATTGTTTAATTTCTTACTTGGGGTCTTTCTTGTAGATCTCTGGACCTTTCACTAGTGCCAGATTTCTCTTCAAACCTATAATGGCTCCCTCTATTTAGGTATCTCTTATTTTTCTCTGTTTCTCTATTCTTCTCTTGCCTCGATCTTCCTGATCCCTTGTTGGGATTTCTAGTTGAGCAATGAAATATATGAGGAAAATACCAAGTAGGTAGTTTGTGTAAATGATCTTGTGTAATATTGGCAATAATACTCTACAAGTTGTGGATTGCTTCCATTTTAGAGATGAAATGCTTCTTGATAAAGTGATTGCAGTATCCAGATCACCCACTTAATAAATGTTATATTTCAAATTTGAATCCAAGTTTGAATGAAGAATGCCTCCTTATATTTAAATTTATACATTTAAGAGGAAGAAATATTTTGGTGGATATAGAAGACAGTGGTCTTTGCTAGCTGCCTGAGATGATAAACTCCTGACAAGTATTAAAGTATAGACCCTTCTGCTTGACAGCCTCTACTTCCTTTCCCAATGTTTCTATTGCTGTTTTCATCTTTACATGTTAGGTAAAAGTTATGATTGACATTGTACTCATAAGAAATGTGTTTTTAGTAAAAGTTGACTATACAGGTAAAAACTTGTAAATAAGCAAAAAACAAACAAACAAACAAAACCCCCCCAAAAGTGGAATTACACTTTATTTTTTTGAAGGCAGCATGGTGATTGAGAAGGGGCTGAGAGCATTGCTGGCAGAGAACATTAGGCAGCCTCTTCTAGTGGATTTGTGAAAGCTTTTACTACTTAGCATGCCAATAATATGTCGACTGGAAAGGGTTTTACACATATCTGAGAACATTTGAAAAGGTATAGAACACTAGCATTGAATTCTCAATGCAGGGAGCCCTTACATCACCATGTGAGATTTGTTACCAGAGATTTGTGATTGAGGCTGCAAGAGGCTAAATCACTGTGTGAAATGAAAAGGTAAGTGGCAGAAGAGCATTTAAATACATTCTTCTCTAACTTCCTGAGAGCATACAATCCTTCAGATATGCCAAATGAGTGATTTTGGTATTGTCTCTGTAATATGTCCTGTTCCATTAATTATATTATCAGGCGTATTTCAAAACTAGTGCAAAGATTTATTTCAGAATTGTTCCATCAGGAAGCAGAGAAGCTGTACCTTCATAATTCCTGGCTACACATACTAAATGAAAATGCATTGCAGCTATTTAAATCACCATCAGTCTATTATTTTCAGTTATGTATAAGATTCACATAGGTGTAGTGGCTTATTTTTCAAAAAGCAAACTAGCTTAAATGCAGAATTTAAAGGCATGATAGACAATATGCCATGTTTTAAATAATATTAATATTCTTCCCTCAGTTAATTCAATCCTTTAAAGAAAGAAAACCATGTTTTTGACTGGCTTTTAGTAAAAAGGAAATTACAAATGTAAATCTAAATTAAAGATGTGAATAGTAAAATATTTTTTGATATATAGGATGTGAAGGCAGAATTTCTATGTGTTTATTTGATTTTGTTTGTCTAGTTGCTAACCACTACACGGTTTTGTGGTTGCTTGATTTTATCTAGTTTGTAGAAAATATAAACCTAAATAAGTCTAGGAAATTTCTGTTGACATGCAGTTTTTTTCTTTCCTAGGGAAATTTACTGCATACTGCAGTGGGAATACTATTTCACATCAATGTACTAGCCCTCTCTTACACCTCCATTAACTGCAAACTCTGAATACAACATTCATTACATAAGCTTAAAAGCTAGAAGGTTTTAACATTCTCGTTGTGATTCTCTGGTAGTTATGAAATATGAAAAATAATATTTTAAGATTTATTTTAAAACACTTTGGTAAGGAAAACATATTTCCTCTCAGCTTGTCATTAATCTGGTTTTACATGTGGGCTGGTTCCACTTATCCTGGAGGCAGTTAATCATTAAACATTTTTAGTGGCAAAAACCTCTCCTTATAAAAAGATTTTTGTCTTCCTGTCATAAATTTTTCATATTTCCTTCCATATTTTAAACTAGAAAATACTGTAAATATTATGGGGTAGCATTATGATTTTCTTCTAAACTGCAATGAAAGATGAGTTATTGTCATGTGTCCTTTATACACGGAGTATTGTTTATTAGTTGATGACTTACGTGTTTAGAAATATTAGGTTAGTCAACACTATTCAAACATATACTGGTTACTTTTCAAATAGAGACTAGATTGATGCTCTGATTAAAATAACATTAACCCTTTTAGTCCAATCCAAGGCACAAACTACTAGATTGAGTAAAACCAAGCTGTTAATAAATACAGGATAATAGCCAGCTTGGTGGGCTTTCCCTTTCATAGTTGGGAAGACTATATATTGATGAACTACTAGTTCCACATACATCACTCAGTCATGTGTGCTCAACCTCTTCAAAACACATTCCCAGATTTATTCTTTTATTTAACCATCCTGACTTGGAACAAGATTAGAAGTGGTGAATAATCCTTAGACCCATCAAGAACTGAATTTTGACGAGTTATAAGCTGATCAGCTTGGATGAGATACTCACAGCCCCTCCCTTAGAATCTTGGTTTGTCGCAAAAAATGGAGGAATGGTTTACTGAAGTTGATTATATGTTTATTATAGTTCATGAGGGCATTTTAGTAAACTTGTGCAGCAAAATGTCTTTTTTTTCCCCTGTGTGATAGAAGCAGCAAATGGGAGCTCTCACTCAAGAAGCAGTAAGTAGTAGGTGTGTTCTCAGAAGTCAAGAGAACTGTCTCAGCTCCAAAATTGTTCTTAGGGGAGAAGTGTATTGATTCTATCCTTGACTTTAGATAAGCACATCACAACATACATTATCCAGACTGCTAGTAACCCATGGAGAACATGTGTCTGACTTGTTGCCATATATCAAAAAAAGGACAACTGCCTTGAATCGCACCATGGGACAATCTAGGATCTTGTCTATAGGAAGGCTCAGTGTTAATTCAGTGAGAGGATCTAGTCTCTCAAGGTGTTTCACCTTCTGACATGTGTCAGGTGGGATGCCTTGAGCCACCTCAAGTTCCTCTATCACTGTATATTAGGTTATATGTACTGTGCCCCTCTGCTTCCATGAGGACTCATTGAACCATCATTGTGTTCAACTGGTGTCCTTCAGGATACATATAGGTATGATTTTCAGGGCCATTCAGGCCATGGTATAACCAGAAAGCAGTAGCGGCAGTTGGCATTGTTTCAGATGGTACAGATACTATACTACTTGCATCAACGTGGGAGATTGGAAAGCTGGCATGCTGCAGGAACTCAGTGGCACTTGGCTTCTTGTTTCTGGGTCCTGTCAGGTGGCGGTGTTTGGCTATTCTTTTGACATATACACCAAACCCTTAGGAAGGACAAGCTTACTAGCTAAACACATGGGAGAAGCCACAATTTTTTCTTTGATGAAATGACTCATAATTATCCCATCTTCCTCTTTTAAACCTAGTAAACTAAAACTTATTCCACATAAGGTAAGTTGTGCCTTTAGCATTCTGAGTGTAGACCTGGATATGGCAGGGATGTTTCTTATATTTCTACTTTGTATTTTTACTTTAGTTTTGATGAAAGTATAAAGTCAACCAGAAATATACTTTGTATTTGACTATGTGATTTCCTGGTGGTGGTGATGAGCATCAGTTACTGCATGTAAGCTTTTGGTGTTCAAAGAATTACTTCATATATTCTCATTTGAGTAGCTTTAGTTATGAAGTTTTCAAAATTAACCAGTTAAGTTTGACACTAAATATAAATATATTCAATTCTATTAACATTCACTTTAGTTTTTCATTTCACACATTTAACAAAGCAAGCAGTGATAAAATATGCAAATCTTATATATGTTCTGCATTTAAAAGTATAGGCTCTTCAATAGTGTATATATTTTCTAATTACTTATTTAGTGCTTTCCAATAGTGTTTTTTTAAAAGTCTGACATGTAAAATGTACACACACACACACACACACACACACACACACATCTGTTTTTGTTTGACTGAGTATTCACTTATTGTCTTGTATATTTGAATGCTTGGTCCCAGTTGAAATGTTTGAGGAGGATTAGGAGGTGAGACTGTGTTGGAGGAGATGTCACTGGGCTTGAGCTTTGAGGTTTCAAAAACCCACTACAGGCCTAGTGTCACTCTATCTGCTGATCAGAATGCAAATCTCTCAGCTACTGCTCCAACACCATGCCTGACAGCATTCTGCCAATATCCCCACCATGATGACAATGAACCAACAATCTGACACTGTAAACAAGGCCTCAGTTAAATACTTTCTTTTTATAAGAGTAGCCATTGGGAACTGAGCCCAGGGCCTTTGCAAGAGCATCCCATGTTTTCAATGCTCTCTGGCTCTGAAAACTAAATTTTGCCAAAAGTCATGATTTCTATGTATTGTATTCACTACTTGCATGAGTCAAATACTCAGCTGTTGAGCTACTTAATCTTATACATATTACACATATTATTATACATATTATAAGTCATAATGTAATAATTTTAATATAAGATTAGTCATAAACATTAAGTCAGTAAGTTAGGAATAAATGTTGTGGCATGCATGTTTGTGCACATATAATACTATGCTGTGAGCCATTTACATGACCAAATATATTTGTGCTTACGATGAGTATCCATAAATAATCCTGTCAAAATTAAAAAAAAAACATGATTTTTTGCAAAGAAAATAAAGGAGTTGCCCTTGTTCATGGTGTCTCCTCCCTGCAACAGAACAATGACTAAGACATCTTAACCACATTGGCACTGTGTATTTAAGTACACTGAATTCTGTGTGGAGTCACAATTGATTAGGCATGGCAAACTTGAATTACACAAAACTGTACCTTTTGTTCTTAAGCTGGACAGTCGTTGTGATTGCTAAAATGCCCAGGTTCAGTGGAATTAAATGTTAATAAATCATCATTGAGATAGAATTTTCTGTCTTAGTTATATGTAGCGCTTATAGCCTTTGTATTGTCCTCTCTTTGGCCCCATCATCCTAATTCTATGGCTCTCTGCTGCTTCTTTTGTGTGTGGAAAGGTAATATATACAGAAAAGTCTTATAGGAGGAGCCATGTAGTTACTTCCAGTAATAAAGAAAAGTGCTATAAAGGAAAAAATATTAGATTTCCACATAAACCCAGAAGATGCAACCAAGGGGTAATTACTAAAAGATACATTTCATACCAGTAAAAGGGATAGCTCACTGTGCCTTCATTCTCAACTGACTGCCTTAAGTAACACTGAGTATAATTATAGCAAGGCAATTGGCAATTTGCAATTGGCAGATGTATGTCACATTTTTGGTTCTAATTGCTTTATTTAAATTTAAGTTAAAATATTGTGTTACAATTTCACACATGTGTACCATAAATAATGATAACTTTCATCTCCTACCTCTCTACTATACCACTTTCCTATTTCCTTCTCCCAGCTTTTTTTCTAACATTCATGTTTCATCAGTTTGTTGAGTGACCCACTGAGATTAACCATGGTGTCCTATGTGACTATGGATTTGGAACTATCCATCAGAGTCTAGTGGGCTCAGCAGAAAGGTACACAGATAAAGTCAGTGATTTCTTCCAGGCCCAGAATCTATCTATAGACAGTAGTTCAGAGTTAAAGGGTATAGACTGCACCCATCTACCTTGATTTATTGTTAATAGGCATGGTTTTGTGAGAATCTAGTGCAGGTAACTATATCTGATCTAACTCAAATAATAAAAATTCAGAGTCAGATATTGGTATTCAAGTTGAAGATCAGAGAAGCAAAGCAGCCAGCTTTTACCTCCACCTAAGGCTGAAAGGACTATTCTGGCTCCAGGTATCCTCAGATTCAAATGTTTTTCCTGTCTAGAAACCAAATATGCATATGAGACCCTTTGCTCTTTCCTTTTATACCTCTCTAGTGCTGGGATTAAAAGCCTGTGATCCCAAATGCTGAGATCAAAGGCATTAGCTCAGTTACTCTTCACTCTTGTGTAGACCAGTGTGGCCTTGAACTCAGAGAGATCCATCTGCCTTTCTCCTGAGTCCTGGAATTAAAGGTGTGTATCATCACTTCCTGGCTCAATGGCTTGTGTTTAGCTTTGCATTCTGAACCTCCAGGCAAGCTTTAGTAAGTCACCACAAGCTGATGTTAACAATTAATATTTGTAATAGTTGTATGAAGTCTAGAGAATGATAGTTCTTAGCCAATATTTAGATTTTCTAACTCTTAATACACTTCCTTTCCTTAATGGTTCTTGTGTCTCTACCTCTTAATAATTGTGTGGTTACTAGTGATTCACCTTTTCTCCTTGTTTCTAAAGTTGGTGACAATGATTATCTTGGAGGTTGATATAAATACAATGTGCACAAAACACCTTTGCACAGATGTTCACACATGCAGTTACTGAATAGCAGGCTCTGAGCTTTTATTTTTATGCATTGTATGAGCAATCAAATAGTTAACAACTTTAGGTGTGCTGTGCTGTTCCATTCCCATTCATCTCATGGATATGCTTTTGTATTACTTTTAGAAATACGTGATTTAGTGTGTCACAAATGCCACCTTTGCCCCAGTATTCAGCAAATGACATATTACAGAGGAGTTTGGTCTGTATAAGGAGCACCTTACCTCTCCAAGTTACATAGTGATACATTGTCAAAACAAAACAATAATAAAAGCATGTGGATGACTGATTAAGCGTTAGCCTCTTATCTCTTCATTGTACAATATGAAGTTAGTAACTTATGGAGAGAAAATATGACTGGGTCCTTATTCTTCCACTTCACAGTCATTTTAAATAAAACTGGTGGTTATCATATGGAAATATTATTTGATTTTAATGGTATGCGAGCCACTGTTTTGTTTTCTCCCACTAACCTGAGATGTATGATTTTGGGCTGTGATGCCTGTATATTTGAAGGGCATCTTCTAGACCTTTATTTTGGCAATACTTAATAATGTGCACATTTTATAGCATAAAATTGTAAAAAGATTTTTGTCGAATCAATGGATATAAGGGTTGAGGTTTTTGACAATTTGAGACATGTTGGAACTTTTGAAATTGAATTGACTATTTAGGTAAAACCAGTCAATAGTAAGCTTTTAAAGTAATTTTCATATCTGCATTACTGATAATTCTTTTTTGGTAAGGAATAGAGAAAGAGTATGATAAATACTTTTAACTTAGCCTGCATTTTGAGGAAAGTCTTAAAGGGTAGAGCCTCTATTGCGGTAAATAAGGATCAGGATAAACAAATAGGCCGAATAGATGTTTATTCAGGGAGAAATAACTTACAACCTAGACAGATGAACACCAGGAAATTCAACCCGATCCTCTCCTGTCCGAGTCACACCAGAAAGAGAGAGCCTTTCCTGGCCCCCTCTGACCTCCTTCCACAGGTCACTTCCGCCCATGGCTCCACCCCCCAATGGACGTGTTCAGTGCTACAGAAGGACTATCTCACTACAAGCCTCTTGGTTGAGAGATTCTTAAATGATAAATGATAGTGACAAGATTTTTTTTTTCCTCACCAGAGTTTTGGGGATCAGAGCAAGTCAGAGAGACTGGTATCCTAAATCTTATCTTCTTAAAGTGATAACAGAACTGCCCTTTGTTGTTCCTTGACCATCAGAAGTACTTTCTGGAATATTACCCATTTCTAACTATAACTTCTAGATAATGTTAAATATTAAAATCAGATGATTTTAAAAGATCTTTAATTCTTTAAAACATGATTGCTTTTTTCCTAGGTTTCCCACCTGTAGGTGATTTCCTCTGAGATGCATAATATATGTATAGAGCAAGGCTAGACTTAGTGGTACTATCTTATGTTTTTCTTCAGTATTTCTTTTAAAGACAATCCTTTTTCTCCTACTCTAACTTATTTACTTTCTATTTACTCACCTGTTTTTTTTTTTTTTTTTTTTTTTGTAAAGAGGTACAGACATTTTGTAAAAATCTTTGCTAATGAATGGTGAGGTTACCACAGATTCGGGATATTTTTGGATTGAAAGTAAAATACTGCCAAATCTGTCTGAGTCTGTACTACTTTCACTTAGAACACACACTTATCCAAAAGAATATCATATAATATAATATAATATAATATAATATAATATAATTTCTATTGCTTGATAGATATTTAAGTATTCTTTTAGTGCCTTACACTTGTACAAATGCAGAATATTTCTTTAAAAAATATAGGGGCTTGAGGGATAGCTCAGAAGTTAAGAGTACTTATTGCTCTAGGAAAGGTCCCGAGTTTGGGTTCCATCACCCACATCAGGTGGCTCACATCTGCCTGTAACTTCAGCTCCAAGATACCTGATACCCTCAACTGGTCTTCACAGGCACTTGCAATATTTTCAAGTTTCCATACAGAGGTATGAGTAAAACGCATGGATCAATTAACCAGAAAATCTCTCTTTTAAATAATGATATAGCTCATGGTCCAATATATGACGTTTTCTTATTTTCAACTTCAGCTCTTCCAGTGACATAACACAGAATAAAACTATACTTAGGGATTTTGTAATATTTTCATTATTGGGGTTTGGATTCACTTATTTTAACAAGATTCTTCATTTATGATAAGTAATATATCCAAGTGGACCAAATATGTCTAATATTATATTATATTATATTAATATCATGTGTGTTATTAATAGATATTACATAAAATATTATTGTATGTCATATATTAGTCTATATAGTAGTATCATAGTGTTAACCAATAAACTTCCATAATTTTGATCTTCTGTCTTGGAAAAAATGTGTCATCATATTTATTAACAATTACAGCACAGAAAATATTAGTTAGATAATAGTAATAGTAGTTATTTTTTGATGCCCATTTCCTATGTAATAAACATGGTTCTAATTGCTTTGTATTAATTCGCTTGTCAAAATATTCCAAAGAAAGTAAGTAGTGTTTTTTCTAAACTGAAGAATGGAGAATGTAAGCAATTTTCTCCAGATTGTATAGTTGCCTAGGTGATCTAATCTAGGTATAATTTCTGGACTGACCCATTAATTTTACTAGATCTTCATTTTAAAAAGTGATGTCTTAAAGTTAAGTGACTTTTTTGAGTATATTTATGACCAGATTACAGAAATGATGTTGAGTGTATTGTTTTTAGTGGTTTCTTGGAGTTTCCATGAACTTTGAATTGACTCATCTTCTTGACATGATTGAGAGATATTTTATTTCTGTCAAAATCGTTTGTTGTTCAGCTGGAGGGAACTTGGCTTCTAGGTGAACTTTTTTGTGAGAAAGGCAGTAAGGAATGTAAACACACTGGCCTGAGTTGTTGACCCTAAAGAACACTAAATGTAGAAGTAGGTTGGGAGAGAATCTCTCACTTCCTAAAGATCTTACTCCTCATCATTTTCATTTTTGTCCTTGCTGTTACATCCAATCTTGTTTCATTGAGTGTGTTTTACATCATCCTTAAATCATTCATGATACACGTAGTACATTTGTTTCTTTATTCTATAATGAATTGTGTGTTTGGCAATTTGGCATTTCTATGAATTTTCCTGGGGAGTTTTGGCTGAAAAATGGTTTCAATGAAAATTGAAGATGCAGTTTTGCCTGTAACAAGTTTTAGGATTTTTAAAATATCTTGCTTTAATTAATTGTGACTATCTAAAAACCCATTGAGGACCAATGGTACTACTATTTCATATTCATAGTTTACACTAGAAGGTTCTTTGATGCTTGGTCAAAAGATAAAGAGGGGTCAAGATTTTTATTAAGTACATTTTTGGTGTTTTTTGTGTGTGTATCAAGATTTTATTCTATTCCTAACCAGGCTCAATCTTCCTGGTCGCACAGGTTTTCCTTTCCTCCCCCTCATTTTCTCCTACTTCTCTCTCCATTCCCTGTCTTCCCCCACTTCACCTGAGCTGTGGGGGACTTGTTCCTTCCCAGTTCTGTGAGGGACTTTATATGAATCTCTTAGAATACACCTTGTATCCTAGTTCGTCTGGTGACGTGAATTATAGGCTGGTGATCATTTGATCTAGGTCTAAAATCCATATAGGAGTGAGTACATACTATGTTCCTCTTTTTGTGACTGGGTTACCTCATTCAGGATGGTTTCTTCAAGTGCCATCCACTTGCCTGCGAATTTCAAGATACCATTATTTTTTTCTGCAGAGTAGTATTCCATTGTGTAGATGTGCCACATCTTCATTAACCATTCTTCAATTGAGAGGCATCTAGGTTGCTTCCAGGTTCTTGCTATTACAAATAGTGTTGCTCTGAACATAGTTGAACAGATGTCTTTGTTGCATGGATGTGAATCCTTTGGGTATATGCCTAAGAGGGGGATTGCCGGGTCCTGTGGTAAACTAATTCCCATTTTCCTGAGGAACCGCCATACTGATCTCCAAAATGGTTGTATGAGTTTGCACTCCCACCAGCAGTGGAGGAGTGTTCCACTTTCTCCACATCTTCTCCAACATAAGCCATCACTGGTGTTTCTAATTTTAGCCATTCTGGCAGGGGTAAGATGGTATCTCAAAGTTGTTTTGATTTGCATTTCCCTGATAGCTAAGGATGTGGAACATTTCCTTAAGTGTCTTTCAGCCGTTTTGATTTCCTCCATTGAGAATTCTTTCTTCAGTCCTGTACCCCATTTTTAATAGGGTTATTTGGTGTTTTGTTGACTAGTTTCTTGAGTTAAAGTACTTTTGCCATTAAGCCTATGTGTTTCCATTAAAGCATCTCGAATACATTCATTTTATATGAATTATTTTAGTTTTTAGAGTTTTGAAGTTTGAGAAGGTAGGATGAGGATGTAAATGTACTGTAGGTTATTTTCTTATTATGCTTGGAATATTCATTATTTTACTTTATTTATTTATTTTAATTTAAAGACATGGTTTCTCTGTGTAACAGTCCCGGTTGTCCTGGAACTCACTTTTTAGACCAGGTTATCCTGGAACTCACTGAGGTCCCCCTGCCTCTGCCTCCAAAGTACTGGGATTAAAGGTGGGTGCCACCATGCCTAGTTTTGGACCAATTTTATATGTAATTGCTATAGGAAAATCTAAATAAGTGTTATTATATGCACAAATGAACTTGCATTATAAGTTTAAACTTTATTAGAGTATTTATGTTTTATGAAAGCATTACATGATAACAGGTCATAATCTTTATTCTCGTCCAAAATCATGCTTGATTTTATGTATCTTTTTTTGTGATTTTTTTTTCATTTTAGTTAGTGTTTTATTACTGTTAAGTGTTCTAGTACTGTGAAGTGACACTATGGCCATGATAACTCTTATAAAAGAAAGTTCTTAAGTGGGGCTTGCTTACAATTTCGGACATTTAGTCCATTATTTTTATGGTGAGAAGCATGGCAGCATACAGTCTGACATGGTGCTAGAGAACAAGCTAAGATTTCTGTGTCTGGATCTGCAGGCACCAAAAAGTGAGAAAGACACTGAGACTGGCTTGGGTTTTTGGAACCTAAAGCCCACCCTTGATTGAGATACTTACTTCAACAATGTCACACCTACTCTAATAAAGTCACATGTCCCAAACATTTCAAATAGTGCTACCCCTATGCATTCTAATATTTGAGCTTATGGGGGCCATTCTTATGCAAACTAGCACAGTTTATAAATTTAGTTTTTCTCTTAATTATCACATTGTAACTATTGCTACAGAATTTGCCATTTACCATTAATTTATTTACATATATTCATCCCTAAGATACTTCCAAGGACTATCACATTGACGTCCAAGTCCTTCTGTTCTTTATTTTAAGATTTCACTTTCCGGAAATAGCTTTAAAATCTTTCTTCAGTATTATGAATGTCCTACTACTCAGCCTATCATGAAACATTTATTATTTGTTATTTCTCTAAGTACATATGGCACTGAGGCTGATTTAATTGCATTTAAGAATATAGCATTTTCTTGATTCTTTATTTTGAAAACTTCTGGTTTGTGATGTTTAATGAAGGATAACTCATTCACACCTATGACACTTCACATATTCTAGATTCAAATGTTTAGTGCTTTTGACAACTCAGTAAAGATTTCTGTTCTAGCTCTAGGTTTATTTTTGAAGTTGAAAAATTGTGCTTTTAAAATGATTATGAGTAACTTCAGCTTGCATAGTGGTACACAAGAATGAATACATTACTTGTGTCACCTTATGTGACATGAAAATAATAGGTGCATCAATATTGATAAAATTCTATTTATTCTTATGTTCTTATATATTTTAATACACTGCTAAGACTTTCTACTGGTATTAGATATTTCCTCTGCATCACAAATCGTAGATTCTAATAACATTGTACAATGAATAGGTATAGAAACAACCACCACCACCACCAACAACAACAGCAACAAACCAAATGACCTCATTCATCTCTTAACCAGTTAAAGGAAATGAGGTAAAATATACAAAATTAAAACCACTCTACCTTTTTTGCATTGTCTAGCCTAGCTTGTTCTCATATGGATTTTATGTGGCAAACTTGAAATGAAATGCTTGTAGTTTAAAAAACAGAAAGATGGAAGTCTGAAACAACCAACTGGCTTAGAAAACAACCAGGCTTAGAAAACAGTCATGGTTTTCAGCCTACCTTGGGTACCAAGTGAATACTTAATATCAGTTTTTCTTTCCTTAAGTCTTGGTATCTTATCTCTGAAATTATGAATCTCATTTATATTGTATTCTGCATTTTAAATTTCTTCCATGTGTTTTGATTAGTCTTTCTTGCCACTGTTTAAGATAGCTTTCTCAGATAATTAGAATTTTTATTTTTTCCTCTGCCTTTCTCTGAAATGCTGGTAGAGCATGACTTATTTTCTCATTTAATCAGTTAGTGAAACTATAATGTAATTAAACTCATGATGGAACATGTTTTATCCAAATTTGAACTGATAGCTAAGGCTCTAACTTTGGTTTTAAAACCTCAAAATATTTCCATTGTATTATTCTTCAAATTAGGTTTGTGTCATGTTTTGTAACATATGACAACAAGGACCATGTTGCATATTGAAACAGAATAAATTTTTGCATGTTCATTTACTGAGGATGTATTTTTATTGAATATATGATGAACAGACTGTCAAAATAAGAATGCTTAGTCTTTGTTCTCAGGATAATAGTGGGTCAGATATAAACCAATATTCAGTTTAATTATCCTAAGCGCTTAAAGTAGACATCCAGGAGATTATAGAGACCTCTTTTGGGAGGACATGGAAGGCTTCCCTGAGGAAGTAATATTTAATCTTAATCTTTAATGATGAATAAAGACGAGACCAAATAAAGAAAATATTTTTCAGTGTGGGAAAACTAGAGTTTAATGTTTTAAAAAATATATGCAAAGAATCTGAGAAGAGATATGAAATCAGAGCTAAGGATTTAAATTTTTAAAGCATTATAAGCTTTAGATCATTGTGGAAATACTTGAAATATGACAATTTAGAACATGTCTGAGAACTTAATGTAGATTCTGTAATGGTTTTGAAATAGCACATAGATGGAAAGTGGCTGTAACTGGCATGTTGGGAAATCAATACAACATGTCAAAGGACAGAATGATGAAAAACAAATATAGATCAAAAGCAAATCCTTTAACACTTTTGTGTGTGGAATGTAGAAAAGAAGAGCCCTAATTGGGAAAGATTTGGAGTCACTTTGATACCTATTTCAACAATTCATTTCTTGCGATACCTACTCACACTAGACCTTTAATAAGCCAGTAGCAGGGACACAGTTTCTAAGATGTTGATCCCAATCATTCAAAATTAAATGTTTCATTCATAATATTCACCTAATAGGCACCAATGTACAAAGTGTGTATCCTAGAACTAAGTTGTTCAGAACATTTAAAAACAGAACTGAAGTTGTATTCCTTTCTCTAGTGCTTACTTAACTATAGTGATTATGTCTTCAAAGTTTATGGTAATGCTCAAGTAGTAGAGTCTTAATTTATTCGATTTACATACTTCAGAATAATTAATTAAGTGAAAGACAAGAAAGTGTAAAGATGCAAAGAGAGGAATGCATAAGTTTTCTGCTTTTCCAAAGCTGCCTGTAGATACTCATTTTCTCTTTCTCCTAGTATGCATCTCTCTGGTGTGTAACATTGGGGTGATAGCCATAAGAAACAAAAGAAAGAGTCTTTGTATTTGAATTTTCAATATTTCCAGTGAAATGAAAGGTATACATATTGTCACAAGACAATGAACTGGAAACAGCACATATCCTTAGAATTCAGGATTGTTTTGGTTTTGTTTTGTTTTTAAATTAAGGCGAGATTGAAAAGGCTTGCTTTGCTATTTCATTTCGGATGCATTGTACATGAGTATAATGTGAATGCTCTTTGAGAGCATATGCTGTAGAACTTGTTGAAACTTCTGCAAGTTCTTTTACATCATTTACAGCTGTAAATTATTTCATGCTTACCCCAAGGAGTGAACACTCCAGAATAATAATCAGCTACCTATTTACAAGAATGTTGAGAAGCTTCAAGTACTGCTTGAACAAAATGATAGACTAGTTTTATCGTAGTAGTAAAAGTTCCAAAGCAATTTCTGACATATTACCTATTTGAGACAGTTAAAATACGTTTATATGTCCTTTTCCAAAATAATTCCCACTATGTATGTCAGATGTTCCTAGAAAATTTTAATGTATTTCATTAATACCCAGAATATAAACACACTCATACAGACACACCCACATACCCACACACCCATACCCCTCCACACACACTCACATTCACATCCACACACACACACACATGCATATAATCTATTGAGTACATGTAGCATAGCTCATATGTACATATGTTCAGGGATGACCACTTATAATTGATCAAACTATGTAGGGATTAGTACCTGGCAGAGATGAAACATACAATTGCAGTGTCACTGATACTTCAATTTGGGTTTCCCTATGTGAAGGTTAGTTTAAATAACCAAGAAAAACAAAACAAAACAAAACACTTTACAGCAGGAATAGAAAGTAAAAATCCTGAAGCCCTTTGTTCTTATTTTTCAGCTGAAGTTGGTAATTCTGAGAGTTAGGATAATAAAGTCAATAGAAAGCTATATACCTACATATTCATTAATAAAGTGAGAAGGTACAAATGGCATTTCTTGACAACAATAATGTGTTGCAGAACAGTGAAAAGATCACATTAATAATGTTAGCAAGATGTAAATTGATCAGAGTCAATAGGTAGAGATTTGTAAATCTATATAAATTAAGAGCATTATTGAAGCTGCAAAAATAGACTAATTAGTACAAATTTGGATGATATGAGATAAAAAATACATGAAATTTAAATTTCTCCAGTTATAACTAGCAAAACAGACATTTTATTTTAGTTATTGAATTGAACATAAATTTCTCACATATGAAAACTGGGAACATGCGAGAATATGAAATGCCATATGAGAGATCCAAGGGTAACAGTTATATATGAAAATTAATACACACACACACACACACACACAGACACACACACACACACACATACATATACACACACACATACTAAATAGTGTATAAACTCATGTAATAAATGAAAGTAAAAAGAAAGCCTAGTAGATTAATTTTAAATATATAACTGCAACATAAACTATGTTTTTTTAAGGACATAAGTAATGCAAAAGATATGAACATTGTAATACTCCCTCTTTGTTTAATGATTTTACATGGCAAAATTTTCCAAAATTTATAAACTCTTCTCTCAGAGGTTGGGATTGAAGGGTTTGAAATCTTGATTTTTTTTTTTAAGTAAACAGTTTGCACAAGTTTTCTTTTTGTTTTTCTCCTCCTTCCCTCCATCCCCCTCCTTCGCTTTCTTTTTTTAAATATATTTATGATTTTTTAATTTTACATATCAATCCCAGTTTCCTCTTCCTTTCTCTCTCCCATGCCCCTCAATACCCCCTCTCTTCTCATTCACCACCTGCTCAACAGGGATGGTGATTCCTTCCAGGAGGGATCATCAAAATGTATCAAGTCATTTGGAGTAGGAACTAGGCACTCCCTTGTATCTCCAGGTTAAGAGAGTATCTCTCCATGGGGAATGTGCTCCCAAAATCCTTTCCTGCACCGGGGATATATCCTGGTTCCACTGTCAGAGGTCCCTTACATTGCCCAGGCCTTCTAACTGAGGTCCACGTTCAGCGGGTCTGAGTAGGTACAATGCTGGATTCCCTGCTATCAGTCTTGGGGGTCCATGAGCTCCCCCTTGTTCATGCCAGCTGTCTCTGTTTCTATAGCCTGGTCTTGAACCCTTTTCTTATTATTCTTCCCTCTCTGTAATTGGATTCCAGGAGTTCGGCTCTGTTTAGCTGTGGATGTCTGCTTTTGTTTCCATCAGCTACTAGATTAGGGCTCTATGATGTTAGGGCATATGAGTTAGTTATCAATTTCTTTATCAGGGAAGGGCATTTAAGGTAGCCTTTCCACTATTGATTGTTAGTTGGGGGTCATCCTTGTAGGTCTCTGGACATTTCTTTGGAGTCAGTTTCCTCTTCAAACTCATAATGGCTCCCTGTATCATGGTATGTGTTCTCTTGCTCTTGTCTATTTGACCCTGGACTCAATCTTTCTGGTCCCACATATTATTCTCTCCTCCCCTTCCCTTTCTCCTAACTCCTTCTTGACTCACTGCCATGGCCACACCCAATATGCTCAGGAGATCTTGTTCCTTTCCCCTTCTGTGAGGGACCTTGTGAGAATCTCTTAGGTTCCTAATTGTATCCTCGTTTCTCTGGTGGTGTGAATTACAGGCTGGTTATCCGTTGCTCTATGTCCAAAATCCATATATGAGGAAGTATATACCATGTTCCACTTTTTGTGACTTGGGTATCTCATTCAGGATGGTTTCTTCAATTTAGATCCATTTTCCTGCGAATTTCAAGATTCCTTTTATCTATTTATTTTTGCGCTGAATAATATTTCATTGTGTAAATGTGCCACATCTTCTTTATCCATTCTTCAGTTGAGGGGCATCTTGTTTGCTTCCAGGTTCTTGCTATTACAAATAATGCTGCTATGAATGTAGTTGAACAGATGTCTTTGTTGCATGGATGTGGGTCATTTGGGTATATGCTTAAGAGTGTAATTTCCTGACATATGGTAGATTGATTCTCATTTTCTTGAGGAACTGCTATACTGATCTCCAAAGTGGCTGTACAAGTTTTCGCTCCCACCAGCAGTGAAGGAGTGTTCCCCTTTCTCCACATCCTCTCCAGCATAAACTATCTTTGGTGTTTCTGATTGTAGTCATTTTGACAGGAGTAAGATGGTATCTCAAAGTTGTTTTGATTTGCATTTCCTTGATAGCTAAAGATGTTGAGCACTTTCTTAAGTGACTTTCAGCCTTTTTGATTTCCACTATTGAGAATTCTCTAGTCAGTTCTGTTTCCCACTTTTTAAGAGGTATTTGGTGACTTGTTTCTTGAGTTCTTTGTATATTTTGGAGATCTGCCCATTGTCAGATGTGGGGTTGGTGAAGATCTTTTCCCAGTCTGTGGACTGCCTTTGGTCGACTGTGTTCCTTTGCCTTAAAGAAGTTTCTCTGTTTGAGGAGGTCCCATTTATTAATTGTGGATATCAGTGTCTGGGTGACTGGTGATATGTTCAGGAAGCAGTCTCCTGTATCAATTTTTTCAAGGGTAGTTACCACTTTCTCTTCTAAGTTCAATGTGGCTGGATTTATGTTGAGGTCTTTGGATTTAACTTTTGTGCATAGCATAGATATCTGCAGTCTTCTACACACCATCACCCATTTGTGCCTGCACCATTTATTGAAGATGCCTTCCTCTTTCCATTGTATAATTTTATCCATTTTGTCAATAATCAGGTGTTCCTAGATGTGTGGGTTAATATTTTGATTTTTGATTAGATTCCATTGGTCTACCTGTCTATTTTTGTGCCAATACTGAGCTGTTTTCAGGACTATAGCTCTATATTAGAGCTTAAAGTCAGGGATGTTAATGCCTCCTAAATTTTTTTTATCTTTTTCTTTTTCAAGGTTGTTTTGGCTATCCTGTGAATTTTTTTCCCCACATAATGTTGAGTATTATTCTTTCAAGGTCAGTGAAGAATTGTGCTGGGATTTTGATAGGGATTGCATTGAATGTGTAGATTGCTTTTGGCAAGATTGCCAATTTTACTATGTTTATCCTACCTATCCAAGAGCAGGGAACATCTTTAATTTGTCTTTAAATAAAGACACAAAGTTCTTGCTGTGTAGGTCTTTTTCTTGTTTGTTTAACATTACTACAAGAAATTTTATGTTGTTTGTGGTTATTTTAAAGAGTGATGTTTCTCTGTTTCCTTTCTTAGCTCCATTATTGTATGTATATATTAGGGTTACTGATTTTTTTTTGGGGGGGTTAAGCTTGTATCCTGCTTATTTGCTGAAGGTGTTTATCAGCTGTAGGAGTTCCCTGGAAGAGAATTTCCCATTATTTGTGCAAACGATCATATCTGAAAATAATGACAGTTTGACTTCTTCCTTCCAGTTTGTATCTCTTTGATCTCCTTTTTGTCTTATTGCTCTAGCTAGAACTTAAAGTACAATATTGAAGAGATATGGAAAGCGAGGACAGCCTTGTCTTGTTCCTAATTTTAGAGTTATCCGTTCAGTTTGATGTTGGCTATTGTTTTACTGTATGTTGTTTTTGTTATGTTTATGTATGTTCCTGTTATCTGTTATTCCTGATCTCTCTAAGACCTTCATCATGCAAGGGTGTTTAATATTGTCAAAGGATTTTTCAGCATTTAGTGAGATGATCATGTGGATTTTTTTTTTTTTCAGTTTGCTTATATGGTGGATCTGATTGATAGATTTTCGTATGTTGAACCATCCCTGCATCCCTGGGATGAAACCTACTTGGTCATGGTGGATGATTTCTCTGATATTTTCCTGGATTCGTTTTGCCTGTAATTTATTGAGTATTTTTGCACCAATATTCATTAGGTATATTGGTCTGTAGTTGTCTTTCTTAGTTGTGTCTTGTGTGTCTTCTTTCCCCTGGTAATTGTAGCCTCATAAAAACAGTTTGATAACGAACCTTCTGCTTCTATTTTGTTGAACAATTTGGGGAGTATTGGTGTGAGCTCTTCTTTGAATTTCTGGTAGAATTCTGCACCGAAGCCATCTGGCATGGCTTGTTTTTGGTTTGGAGGCTTTTGATGACTTCTATTTCATTAGGAGGCATTATAGGCGTTCAGAAGTTTGTTCATTTCCTTTGAATTTTCATAATTGTGGAGTGCAGGTTTTCAATGCATGACCAGAAGATTCTCTGGATTTCCTTAGTGCCTGTTGTTATGACCCTTTTCATTTCTGATTTTGCTGGTTTGCATGTTTTCTCTGTGCTTTTTGGATAGTTTGGATAAAGGTTTGTCTATCTAATTGATTTTCTCCAAGAACCAATTATTTTTTTCATTGATTCTTTGTTTCTTCTTTTTTGGTTTCATGTTTTTGTTTTGTTTTTCAAGAAGGTTTCTCAGCCTTTCTTTGGAGCC